>NC_072479.1:94532500-94877500 GCF_027574615.1 Eptesicus fuscus | reverse complement strand
GCTCTGCTCACAGGACACTCTAGCTTAGGATGTCTGAGAAGACGACTGTTGTTAACCGGCGCCTTCTGCCCCAAAAGGTAGTGTTTCTATTTGAAGGGAGGAAGCAGAGAAGGTTGTTAAGTAGGCTACCAGCAGTGTTTGCAGCATCGTATAACTAACTCGGATTTTTGTTGTTGTTGTTGTTGTTATTGTTCCAAATATGAACTGTTGCACTTCATTTCCCTTGTTCATATCTTGGGTTTCTCCAGACAACAATAATAACCTCCATGTATTGAGTCCTTGATGAGTGTTTTACATGCATGATGCCTTTTAACCCTACGAGGATCCTGTGAGGGTCCTATGAGGCTTCCGTACTTTATAGATGAGAAACTGAAGTGGGGTTTTTAGTAACACAGCTATATAAGGCTCGCGCTAGCACCTAGGTCTGTCAGTCTCCGGAGCCGATGCTGGTAGCCACTGCACTTACATCCCTGTCTCTTTCTGTCCTCATTTCTTCCCCAGGGAAGAATATGTACATACAGTGTAGAAATCTAGGTCGTGGATAATACGCCTCTTGCATCCTCAGGACATTCCCCAGCAGAAATAAAGGAGAAAGAATCTGAAGTTGGAGATGGCAGGGGGTCCGCGAGAAAGGGTACAAAGATCAATGGCCGGAGAGATGTGGGTCCACATGGAAGTTAATTTGAATAGCAAGCGGGGTCTACGGAAACCACATAATTATTATTCCAATTCCAATTTGAGTGCTTTGGATGTCCTCTCTGAACCCACTGATTCAGGAGCTCTTACACTGGGTCAGGCATCCTGCCAGGTGGATGAGAGAGACACAGGAGAAGACACCATCCTCGATCTTCGGAGGAAACAGGAATGTCAGGAGGTCGCTTGGAGTGTTGGAGGGACTGGCCTGCTGCTCCTGACAGCACACAGTTTTGGAAGAGCGGTGTCAAGCCCTGGGCTGGGAAATGTTGATGCTATTTTTGCTCATGTGGGTGCAGTGAGGACTGGAACAAGAGTACTTAGTGCACAGTACCCTGTGCTGCCACTGAACCTTCTGACTTCCCACAGGATCAACGTATAAAAATGCTTTTGCCACAACTAGAGATAAATATCTTACAACCATGTCTGTTAGCTAAAGCATTGACTAGAGTTGTGGTTTAAAACAGAGTGCACCACCCTGGCCGGTGTGGCTTGATTTGTGGGAGCATAGTTCCGTACACCAAAAAGTCCTGGATTCTATTCCCACTGAGGGCACATACCCAGGTTGCAGGTTTGATACCTGGTTGGGGTATAAGGGAGGCAATGGCAACCGATCGATGTTTCTCTCTCACATTGATGTGGGTCTCTCTCTCTCTCTCTCTCTCTCTCTCTCTCTCTCTCTCTCTCTCTCTCTCTCTCTCTTTCTCTGTCTTCCTCTCTCTCTCTCTCTCTAAAACTCTCTCTCTCTCAGTCTGTCTGTCTCTGTCTCTCTCTCTCTCCATCTCTCTCTCTCTCTCTCTCACTCTCTCTCTCTCTCCTTCCCCTCTCTTTAAAATCAATAAAAAGTTAGAGGATTAAAACAAAACAAAACAATACACCTTGCTGG
Source organism: Eptesicus fuscus (assembly GCF_027574615.1). Classification (NCBI taxonomy): domain Eukaryota; kingdom Metazoa; phylum Chordata; class Mammalia; order Chiroptera; family Vespertilionidae; genus Eptesicus; species Eptesicus fuscus. Next base: position 94,875,921 of record NC_072479.1, on the reverse strand, counting down.
CAGTCAAGAAAGAAGAGGACTAACATAATGTCATGCCAGGTCCATAATGTCAAGCTGGATTGTAGGAGGGCTTTGGGATGAGAACACAAAAGGGAACGCCACCGGGACAGACAATAATTCTATACAAGCAGTGACCTGAAGCTGCAGAAAGACCAAGTGAAGAATGCAATCACTGTGGATGCAATTTAACTCTAGAGGTGCTGTCAGAAACCCCAGTATCTGAAATATGCCTCAAGTAAGAAACAGTTGAGAAATGCTGAACAGGAATTCCAGTCCTGGCTTCCTCACTAATTTCCTTTGGGAACTTGGAGTTTCACTTGTTCATCTGCTTCAGTTTGCTCATCTGCAAATTGGGGCAAAACACATCTGTTCAACTTACTTGACAGGAATGTTGTGAGAATAAAGTAGAAGATATGAAAACACTTTGCCCATTTAAAAGTTCTGTACAAATTCAGGATATCCCCACTCTTCAAGTTCAAATTTGAAAAAAACACAGCACATAATTATTATTTTTCTTACAATTACTGTACAGTAGCCACTAGCCACATTAACTATTAATTCTTCTTAAAATGTGACTAGTGCAACTGAGGAACTGAATTTTAAATTTTACCGAGTTTTAATTTATTGAAATTGGAAAAAAAAAGATACTGGATTCAGTTATTGGAAAACTTTTTTTTTTTTGAATGATTGGAACAACTTGGGTATGTGAATTTACTTTTATTATTATTATTATTATTATTTATTTATTTCACCACCATTTATCCCCTCTGTGCTTTTTAAACTGTGCATTTTATGAAATTAATTGCTTCTGATGGAATTTAGTGTTTAAACTGAGGGGTGCTGCAAGTGTAAAGTATACACCAGATTTAAATACCTAGTACCCCCAAAACATAAAATGTGTGGTTTATAATGTTTTCTATTGATTACGAGTTGAAATATTGGGGTAAATGAAATATATCGTTAAAATTAATTTTCCCTCTTTGTACATTTCCTAAAGTGACTACTAGAAAATTTAAAATTACAGTGTAACTTGCATCATTCTTCTCTCCAGCAACACCACTGCAGAAGGAGGCGGGAGGGGTGGGTCCTCCTTTCCTTACAGGAACAGGGAGAGAGGCCATTGTTGCAGAAACAAAGTCCTAAGGTTCACAATCCCAGGCAAACTGCTGGCACCATTTCTTGGGTTTCTGAGAATCAGAGACGGAAACTCAGAACAGCGCAGCACGGGCGGGGTTGATTCCTTGCCTGATTCCTTTCCATGTTCAGGCACAAAACACACCTCCCTAGGATGTCTGTCGCTTATCGTTGCCTTGGTAGAATGAGATCACAGTTGTTATCTGGGCTTGGATTTGGGGACAACGGCTTTTTTCTTTTTTTTTTTTACTTTCATTAGTATTTTTTTTGTGCTGAATTTACTTCCAGGCCATAATTTTTTGTTTTTTCAGTTTCTTCTGCGATATCTTTTACTTCTGTGCAACCTCCTCTTCTGGTTTAGGAACAATCTGCTGCTTTTCAGTGAGAGGTCAATGTGGCAGCGAAAGCTGGTGTGTGGATTAATCTACCCGTGAGCTCTGTATGTTCTATGCCGCATCTTGGGAGCTTTGTTCACCTGAAGGTGCTCAATGACCAGAGAGTCTACATCTAAACCCTTTAGGTCAGCATTACTCATTGCATTTTTTAAGCATGTGCAGCAAAAATTCAGCATCCAGCCCCACTGTTGGACCTGGGCACACCTACCAACTCCACCATTGTAACGATGGAATGGCACACATCCTATCTAATAAAAGGGTAATATGCAAATAGACCGAATGGCAGAACAACCAAACAACCAATCAAAGTGTAATATACTAATGATATGCTAAGGCTACTCAACTGCTTGCTGCACTGACCACCAGTGGGCAGACAGTCAACTGGTCGACCAGTCGCTATGATGAGCACTGACCACCAGGGGGCAGATGCTCCAACTGGTAGGTTAGCTTGCTGCTGGGGTCCGGCTGATCGGAACTGAGCAAGATGGGCTGGACATGCCTTGGAGCCCTCCCATGGTCCCTCCCCGGCCCTGATTGTGCACTGGTGGGGTCCCTCAGCCTGGCCTGTGCCCTCTTGCAATCCCGGACCCCTCGGGGGATGTTGGAGAGCCGGTTTCAGCCCCATCCCACAGGCCACTCCCCTTGGGAGGGCGCCAGACGCAGGGCTCATGGCTGGTGAGCGGTGCTGCGGGAGCGCAGGCCTCTCCTGATCAGGACTGATTGGGCACGAGCCTGCGGCAGGCACAGTGGGGCCAGGATGAACGGGAGTGGCAGGTAGGAGCTGCAGGTGGTGTTGGACTGCCCTACCCATGCACGAATTCGTGCACCGGGCCTCTAGTTGCTTCTATAAAGGGACATCCTTCAGATACTTGGTGGCTTTTCGAATATGCATACCCTTGATGGCCTGGGCAGTTTCATGAGTGTTCTTAAAGTGAACATGAAGATTTGAGCCTCTTGATTTGCATGATTTTGTGGGGTTTTCTGGGTCAAGTGAATAGAACCATTTTCAGAAGTCACCTCTGGCTGCTTTGGGAAGGAGGGGGGACAGCAGCATTTTAATCACTAGGTTTCAGGAGAAGCTAGTGCCTATAGAGATAGTCTTAAAATCACTATGAACTTTATTTTCCTCTTCTGCTGGAAAGTTCGCCGTGGACCCAACTCCTGGTGGAAATTCACCCTCTGAGCATTTGCTTTTCCTCGGTCTCTCGTCTTTCCCTCCAGAGCAGCCCTGTTTTTGAAAAGCACGCAGATTCCCCGACTGGGATTCCAGGGGCAGAAGGCAGGCCCATCCCAGCTGGCCGGCCAGCACATCTGGAAGTGGTTTCAGAGGCCGCCAGCGCGAAACGCCTGGCTCCCCAGCTGCTTCGCCCAGGGGTGGAGAAACCGGAGCTGCTGCAGAGTCAAAGCAAGCGAAGGGAGGTGCGAGCCGGGGAGGAATACTGTCTTGGAAACATAACATTGGCCTTGGACTCTCCGGCCCCTGGGGCTTTCCAATGGGATCTTAGAAGCAGCGTCCGTCCGCAGTGGAGGGCAGCAGCCCGGGGCCGGCCGCTATTTGAACGCTCAGCCCTGCAGCTCTTCTGGATCCAGGAGCCCAAAGCCCTGCCCTCGCCAATCACCAGGTAAACAGAAATTTACAAGCCGGGTGGCAGCCTTTCCGTTTCACCCTGCCCCAGTCCTTTTTTTTTTTTTTTGCTGTGGATGCAAGAAAGGAAATCAGAGGTGGATTGGCCCACACAAACTTTGCCTTCAGGAGCCCCAGCCAATCTTTGTAGCATTCCAACGGAACTTTTTTTTTTTTTTTTTGGTATTTTGGGTGTTGTTTTGGGAGGTTTTTTTTGGTGGGTTTTGTTTTTGCCGTTGTAGCAAATCCAGGATACTCAATGTGCACGTTGCTCGCAACCTGGACTGCTTTTCCTGACCCGGTCTATCCCCACCCACCCAAAATACTGTGATTTACTATTGCATCGTATTGTAAACATGGAAATCAGCGGTTAGCCAGGACACAGATAAATGCGAGTCTCGCATTCAGTGCAGATACGGTTCTGAGCCACAAAAGATGTCATTGATCTGTGATTCCTGTTTTCGGAATCTGGCCCAGGAAGCTGTTCTGAGGTGCCCAACTCCCTGCCCCCACCAAAGGACTGGCAGCTGTGGAAATCTAAATGAAGCTCATTGTAAATACAGCGTCATGAACAGGACAAGGGCTTAGTCAGTGTTCGAGTTGAAAATGCTTTTTAACTTACAAAAAATGTTTTCTTATATCCACTTTATGAGCAAGTGTAACACACTGGATAAACCTGATACATAACGTAAGGATACTTAATACAAGAGGAAAGAGAGAGAGAACATGATGATATATAAACATCTGGCTGGTTTGTGTTTTTTTTTTTGGTGGGGGGGGGGGCGGGAGCGGATCAGTACTCTAGCTGTTTGGCCGTGTGCAAAGTGACATTGGTTGGTTGGTTTTGTCTTTTCCTCCAAAGTGTTGGTGCTGCATTTCTATACAGTATCCTTTCTGTGCTACATAATGAAATTCCAGCCCTCGGTCTAACGCAGTTAGAAGTAGAGCAGTGCGGTGCAGTGGTGAGAACGTGGGCTCAGGGTTCAGACTCCCAGAGTTGAATCTATGCACTGCCACCTAGAAGCTTTATAATATCTGGCTCTGGGGGAATTAACTTGTCTGTGACTCTGTTTCCTCATCTGTAAAATGGGACGGACCCAAGTGCATCATATGTTTAAAGAATCTGTAGAGCCCTAGCTGGTTTGGCTCAGTGGATAGAGCGTCAGCCTGCGGACTGAAGGGTCCCAGGTTCGATTCCAGCCAAGGGCACATGCCTGGGTTGCGGGTTCGATCCCCAGTAGGGGGCGAGCAGGAGGCAGCCAATCAATGATTCTCTCTCATCATTGATGTTTCTATCTCTCTCTCCTTCTCCCTTCCTCTCTAAAATCAATAAAAATATATTAAAAAATAAAATAAAATAAAGAATCTGTAGAGTAGTGAGGAGGCCACAGGGAAGGTTAGTTTCTCTGGTGGTGCTGATGACGATGATGGTGATGATGATGACAAGGGACCACTCATCCTGCATTGGGCACCAGCCATGCTTTTGATACATCCTTCTTTCTGGTCAAGTCATCCACCTGTTCCTCCCATCCTCACATGTCTCTCCAGGGCCTTCTTCAAATACCTCTTTGCTTTTTTTTTACTCTGGGTCTCTGGATTTCTCTTGTATTCTCCCTCTTTCCCTGCTGAGAGAAAGTCATGCTCATTAAGCCACAGCACTCAGAGTTTTCATTTCTAGTCCCCAGAGAGGATGATTCTAAAGACTTCTTTTAGTTCAGCATTTGCCAAGGGATGTTCAGAAGAAGGAAGTCCCATGGGGACAGTGAGCTTTGTGAACCATATCACCCTCTCAGAAATCTCTAGGTATAATGGCATTTTAAAGGTCCCGAGAAGTCACGCAGTAGAGAAATCCGCTTAAAGTGGTTTAACACAGGGTTCCAAGTTGACCCCTGAATCATGCTTTCACATAACCCTGATTGACATTTCTCTGAGCGCTCTGCCATAGCCTGTTCCGTCCACGTCTCTTTTCATTTCGGCTTTTCTTGTAGACATCCTACTTCATACCTTCCCTGGTGAGTACCTGAGGGGACAGCTTGTTCTTCCTCCCCTGGCCAAGGACCTAAGATGGATTACATGTGCCTTATTGATATCTAGAAAATCTGGCCAAAAGTGGAAAGCAGGGACCAGCCAACTTTTTCTGCCAAGGGCCAGTGGGCGATTTTACAGGCCATGTGGTCTCCGTTGCAACTACTCAGATCTGCTGTTCTTGTGTGAAAACAGCCATGGACAGAATGTCACAGAATAGGTCCAGCTATGTTCCAACAAAACTTCATTTACAAAAACCAGTGCTGGGCAGGATTGGGCCCAGGGGTGTAGTTATTGATAACTGATCTACAGCCATTTTGTGAAAGACGCCTCCTTGCCCTAACCGGTTTGGCTCAGTGGATAGAGCATCAGCCTGCGGACTGAAAGGTCCCAGGTTCGATTCCGGTCAAGGGCATGTACCTTGGTTGCGGGCACATCCCGAGTAGGAGGTGTGTAGGAGGCAGCTGATTGATGTTTCTCTCTCATCGATGTTTCTAACTCTCTATCCCTCTCCCTTCCTCTCTGTAAAAAATCAATAAGATATATTTAAGGAAAAAAAAAAAAAAAGAACGCCTCCTTCCCACACAGGAGAGGGCAGGAGGGATTCTCCACCTCCTGAGGACTCCCTCACCTGGCCTCCCTGTCCTGCAGGTGTTGGTGGATCTTGAGTAAACCTTCCATGCTACAGTCGAAAGGAAAAAGGCCGGCGTGTTTTGCTGGAAGCCAAATTCCTGGGTCCTGATTCCTTCCTGCTTTCTCTCTCTCCAGGTGCACCCATGCTCTTGTCCTGTGCGTGAGTCTGTAGCTCACCTGCTTTCAGTTGGTGTGCTCTGTGGAGCGGGTTTTGTGTGTGTGTAAACTTTGAAGGTGCAAGTCCACAGAGCTAAGTGAAATCCCAGAGCCTGTCAGTTGCTTGATGCTTAATGGTAACAATTAGCAATGGAAAGTGGTGGCTGGTAGTAGCTGCTAAGGTGGTGAAGAATGTGAACTTGGAGCCAGACCGCCTGCCTGTCAGTCCCGGGCGTGCCACTCATTAGTTGTGTCACCCTTGGCAAGTACCTTAGCCTCCCTGAACTTGAGTTTCCTCACTCGAAAACGGCGGGAGACAGCCTTACAGGGTTGCTGTGTGACTCGATGGAAGTAATGTTTATAAAGGTGTTAGAACCATGCCTGGCATATAAAAACTACTGAGTGTTACCTATTATTCTAGGTTACTTAATTTAATATACAGAGCAGATCCATTTTAGAGAGTGGGGTTTTGTGAATTGCCCTAGATTACACAGCTGAGAAATGGTACGGAACCAAGATTCAAAGCCAGCTCTGTCTGATGACAAAGCCCATGGTATTTCCACCCAGGTTTATGGCCTGCCGGACTCAAGTCATTCAATAATGCCTTTTAGGGTCTCCTCTTTCATGTTCCCTTTTGATTCCCAGGTCCTTTCTAATGCCTCCCTACCTGAACCCAGGCGACTTCCCAGCTCTGTCTTGGTTGCTATCTTGAAAACAAGGCCACAGGCTCTCTAATGCTCAAGGCTTGCCTACTTATTACTACAGGTAAACCGAAGTGCACAAGCCACTTAGCCTAGAAAAGCTTTCAAAGGGGCAGGGGACGCGATCCTGGGGCTCCTTGTTCTGATGGTCAGAGGAAGGCTGATAAGACATGAGAGCCCTCTGCTTCACTCCTGGATAAAGACCATCAACAGTGCCCTTCTTCTGGCTTTCTTCCTTAGTGAAGGTGTGCTGACACCTTTCTTTCCACCTCTTTCCCGTTCTTCCTCTCTCCTGTTTCTCACTCATTCATTCCACACACATTTTTGAGGCATACAGAGGTGGGTAAGTCATAGTCCTTGTCCTCAATCCTCTCATGACCTGGTGAAAGAGACTGGCACACTCATCATATTAAAACACAGTGTTCTGAGTGCAGGGATAGGGATAGGAATGGAGATTAGGGGAGCACCCAGGCAGGATAATCAGGAAGACTTCCTGAAGGAGGTGCTGCCTGAATTGAGACGTTAAGGCACAAGTAACAATTTGCTGGGGAAAGAGGAGGGGAAAGGGCATTTGAGGCAGAGGGGACTGCATGAACCAAAGTCCAGAGGCATAGACTTGGGTGTGGAGGACAGTGGACGGCTGAAGACTGACCCTCAGACAGTTCAGTTTGGGCAGAAGGAATAGCATGGAGGACCTATGGGCATCTTAGAGTTCCAACCTTAACCTTCTGGTAGTGGGTTTCCGGTGAAAGGCTTTAGGCTGGAAAGGGACACTCAGGGTTGTGTTTTAAATCATTCAGTAGAATTCTGCAAGACAAATGGCTTCTCTTCTGCAAAAAAAAAAAAAAAAAAAAAAATTAGGCCATATATAATAATAAAAGTGTAATATGCTAATTAGACCAGACAGCTGAACGACCTTCCAGACATCATTCTGGACATCCTTCTGGACGAAGCCGCGGTGACGGGGGCTGAGGCAGAGGCGGTTAGGGGCAATCAGGCAGGCAGGCGAGTGGTTAGGGGCGATGAGGCAGGCAGGCAAGTGGTTAGGGGCAATCAGGCAGGTAGGCGAGTGGTTAGGGGCGATGAGGCAGGCAGGCATAGTGGTTAGGGACAATCAGGCAGGCACGCAGGCCAGTGGTTAGGAGCCAGCGGTCCCAGATTGCAAGAGGGATGTCTGAGGGGTCCCAGATTGCAAGAGGGTGCAGGCCAGGCTGAGGGACACCCACCCCCCTGCACAAATTTTGTGCACTGGGCCTCCAGTAACAAAATAAAAAGGCAGTGTGGGTGGCATGGGGTTGATTAAGTGTCATATAGTTTGATATGACAACCAAATTATAAAATATGATATTGGAACAATGGGAGAAATTTAATAACACCTGCTTCCTAGATGTGATTAAATTCGTGTTGTTTTCCTAGGTGTGATTGTGACATTATGGTTATGTAGGGGAATGTCCTTGTTCTTAAGAGTTGCACACTGAAGTATTAGAAGCTGAAGTGTCATGATGTCATGATGACATATGTATGTATGGGGGAGGAGAGAAATAAAGCAAATATAGCAACATGTTAGCAAATGATGAATCTGGCCCAGCGTGTATAGGAATTCAGTCTTTCAACTTTCTGATAGACTTGAAAGGTTTCAAGTGCTAAGAAAAATTGAACAAAAAATGAAAGGTACTCAAACGGCATGTATGTTTCAAATTAATTTAATGTAATTATCAAATGACAAAAATAGTCACTATTGTTACAGTTGTGCCAGTGAGAGATTGAGGAAGGAACGGGAGCAGACATCCTTGAGGCAGGAAGGCCAGGTGGGAAGTTACTGCAGAGTCAGCGAGTGAGTGAGAGGAGGCAGCCAGCGAGAGAGATGAGACAGGAGATGGGTTTAAAGACCACTTAGGAGTGAAATTGTAGGAATCGGTGATGGACTGAGTGAGGGATTAGGAGGGAAAAGTTGAAGAGGATGCTTGGAGGACACCAGAGGAGGATTGTCTATGGGGAGGTGCTGTGAACACAGGAGGTTTGAGGTGCTTGTGCACCATCCCCGAGGAGAGTGGCTCACGCACCCCTTCCGTCTGTAAATAGTTTTGAGGGATTATATTGCCAGGCACTTGTACTGGGCATATGGCAATGAACAAAACAGACAAAATTCCCTGCCTTCATGGAGCCTGTAATCCATCATTGGGAGGGCGGACCATACACCAGTAGTGAAATGGGAGCACATTGGATGGTGGCGATTGCTGAGAAGTAATATATGCGTTGCTGGGGTTAGGGGCTGCTGACTAAGAGTCTGAGGGAAGTGAAGGCGTGAGCCAGGTGGATATCTGGGAGTAGTGTTCCAGGTGGAGGGAACAGCATGTCAGGTGGAGGGAACAGCAAGTGTAAAGGCTCAGAGGCAGGAGAACGTCTGGCAAGGAGGCCAGTTGGATCAAGTGAGGCTTACTAGGCCAGGGTAGGACTTTCATTGCTACTCTGAGAGAGACAGGGAGGCTCGGTGTGGAGTCCCACAGGAAGTGTGGAAAGGAGGAGGGATCCGGTGGGTGGGCCTGCACCTCCCATGCACCCAGGCCTCTTCTGGTATAGGAATGAGTCCTAGGGTGCGTTTCCTCCCATGGAACTGTGTTAACCCAGAGGATCCTCTCCCAGGCTCTGCCCCAGACATTCCACAGTTTCTCTTGGCCCCTTATTCTCGCCCCATGGCTGGTCCCTCCAGCTCTTGCCCCTGACTTCCTCCATCAGTTTTCTATCTCCTTACAACTCTGATCCCTCTGCCAAACCCACATGATCTAGGAGCTGCAGGCATTCCCGGAGCACCCACTAAATCAATTAAAATGCTTTTGACTGCAAGTGTGAGAAACACCCATTTACAGCCGCCTCAGCAGCAGGCACCCCTGTCACAGACGCGATGACGTGGGGAAGAGGGAGAGAAGGCATGCGGAATCTGTATACAGCTCCATACTTTTAAAAAATTAAATAAACCCAGCTTTCTTTTTAAAGCACATACTTCTGCAGGACTTCGCTCTGCCCGACGTTCTAAAAGTGGCTCCGGTTTCCTCCAAGAATCTGCTTAGGAATTTCCCTCCTTGGCTCACCACTGCTGCGCCTTGCGATTAAATGTGCCAGTCTTAGTTTCCAGAAGCCTCTTCTTTTGTCATAAAGAGATTTTAGACTCGGCAACGTGCCGGACAGGAGAGAGATCCCCCCCCCCCCCCGCCCCCTCAGATGAGTCAACACTTATGATTTCTGTGATTCTGGCGTAATCTCAGTCATTAGAGTAACCGGGCACTCGGGGGGGGGGGGGGGGGGGGGAGCAGACCAACCTTGCCTGTGAGCCGCACAACTTGATCTGCACCACGCAGTGGCATCTGTTATGGCAACTCACCGGCTCCCTGGGGTCGCCAAAATAGTCTTTCAAGAGCTCCAGCAACCTGTGGGTTAAAGAACATCAGCTTTGAAGTCAGAGAGCCCTTCATCTCAAATCCCTGCTCTGCCATTTACTAGCTGTGTGATTTTGAGCAAGTCGCTGAACCTCTCTGAGCCACAATTTCCTCATTTGAAACTTGGAAATAGTAACGTATCCACCTGAAAGGTGTTGTAAGAATTAAAGGTTAGGGGAGGGTGGGGGTAAGGGGGAGAGGTCAACCAAAGGACTTGTATGCGTGTATATAAGCCTAACCAAAGGACACAGACACCAGGCGGGTGAGGGCATGAGCAGGGGGGGAGGGGGCAAGGGCAGGATAAGGACACATATGTAATACCTTAATCAATAAAGAAGGAGGGGAAAAAGAATTAAAGGAGAGTATGTGTCAGGGGTCCTCAAACTTTTTAAACAGGGGGCCAGTTCACTGTCCCTCAGACCGTTGGAGGACCGGACTATAGTTAAAAAAAAAAACTATGAACAAATTCCTATGCACACTGCACATATCTTATTTTGAAGTAAAAATACAAAACGGCAAAAACACCCGCATGTGGCCCGCGGGCCGTAGTTTGAGGACGCCTGGCCTAGATGGTCAGTATAGAGCTGGGTACAAATGAAGCTTTCAATAAACAGTAGCCACGGTAGTAGCAGTAGTTGGCCCCTGCAAACGGCTCCCTATATGGGCACACCCTTCTGGCCTCAGGGAATATATTTGTAAGGATTTTTAGTTGCAAGACGCTGAACCTCATTTCAAAGCAGTTTAAAGGAAAAAGGCGGAATTTATTGGCTCAGCTAGCTGGCTCACCCAGGGGGGGGACTGACCTCAGGGACTCGGAGCTGGGATCTTTCTGGTCTGTCCCTTCTCCCCCACCCCCACCCCCCAATTCTCTCCCCTGGGACTAGATGGCCTTCCTTCATGGATGGGGTCTGGGGGGGGGTGTAGTTTGTCATGTGGCCAATGACCATTCTAGGCTTATATTGTCTCATAAAGTTAGCTAAATGCCTGTCATCTAAAATCATAAATGGATAAAAAGTACCTGAAACCAACCTCAGAAGAATCCAAAGTAAATTACTGTGTGGGCTCGATTCTTTCCCAGGTGCAAGAGGGGACGAGGACAAGGGTCACTGCCAAGGCGCTCCGAGCTAGCTCCGGGGATCCGGCCTCTATAGCCTCTCTCCGGGGAAAAGAAAGAAAAGGGACATTGTAGCTGGTTGTTTACCCTGAGTTAAGCACTTGAGTCAAAGCCCCATTGAAGTTTCCCCTAGATCCGTGGTCGGCAAACTGCGGCTCGCGAGCCACATGCGGCTCTTTGGCCCCCTTGAGTGTGGCTCTTCCACAAAATTCCACGGCCTGGGCGAGTCTATGTTGAAGAAGTGGCGTTAGAAGAAGTTTAAGTTTAAAAAATTTGGCTCTCAAAAGAAATTTCAATCGTTGTACTGTTGATATTTGGCTCTGTTGACTAATGAGCCGACCACTGCCCTGGATCACTTCCGACGAGTTCTCCCCACACTCCGGTTGAGGAGGACACCCAGGGGTGCTGTGACATCCGCCTGTTGTGTTGGTGTCCCGCAGGCTGTCTGTCACATCGCTAATTTCAAAAGGATATTATTCCCTGGGTGCTGACTGCTGCCTCCAGTCGAACGTCAAGCTCAGTGAAGGGCCTTCATTAAGAAGAATCAACTTAATTTAAAATAAACTTTGAGTTTGCAAGACAAATTGTTATTTATAGCAAATTAACTTTTTTTCTCCTAACATAAAGGAAGTCAGTTTCCAGCTCCTGGGGTGATTGGCAAAATGCCACAAAGAAAGGAATGAACATATAAATGTGAGAAAATTTGATTTTAGATTCACAGACTAAAATGAATTTTATAATGTAAAATTCTTTTCTAATGGTTAATGTCATTTTTTCATCAAAACTGCCCATCTGTCCCATGCTTTTCTTAATGCTCACTGCTTCTTCTTCTTCTTCTTCTTCTTCTTCTTCTTTTTTAAAATTATTTATTGAATTTTAGAGAGAGAGGATTCTATTTTAAACAAAACTTTGTTCTTAATCCACAGGTCACAGTTTTTATCCACATGAACATACATGGCTTTGTTACGAAAAAGTAAGTTTAAAACTTTTGAAAATCATGATTAAAAAATATTTTGAGGACTGTTGTGATGCTGGGTCTTGCCCCCCCCCCCTTTTTATCCCCCCTGAAATCTGCTTTGATTATTATCATGGAGAGTTTTCCCATAGGCAACTCCTGGCATCATCATCATTGTTAAGTATGTTGGTCATAGGTGGACTTATTATGAGAGGGTTCACACGTTTCTATACAACTTGCAAATATTATTTTTGATCTAAATAAAGATTCATGTTCCCATCTAATTTAGCATCTGTAATTTTGTATTCTTACTCTTAAAGAGTTATCTCAAATTAATTATATAATCTCAGATTCTATCAAAACCTGGGTTTGCCCCTGATTTTAGATCCAGTCGTTTGTGAATCTGGAAAGAAACATAGTGACCTAATTGTGTTACTGTTACCCTCAGGGTAGAGTTGCCTGATGTAGCAAATGAAAAGTTAAGATATACAGTTAGATTTGACTTTCAGATAAACTATGAGTAATTTTTTAGTATAACTATATCCCAAATATTTCATGAGACATACTTCTTTTTTTTTTTTTTTAAAGTATTTTATCTGTTAACCTGGCATCAGCAGTAGCAGCCAAGGTTGAAAGGGTCAGATTGTAGTGACATTGGGCCAATTCCCCAAACTGGCTGTGGCAGGTAAATGTTCATCAGGTGTACTGATAAACTATAGAACTTTGTCCCTTACCTTCTGCTTCTCTATAGTTTTGTTTTAAACCAAGTAGTATCTGGTTGTCTCTGGCTGAATCTGATAGCCCAGAGCCAGAGAGGAGGTAGAATCCCTGAGCCTCCTAATGCAGCTCTGGAAGGTATCCGTGGGTACAACTCCTTCCTCCTACAGATTTCACAAATGTGAAGAGAAAAGCCTAGGGGCTGTGAAATAGATTAGGACGAGGCCAATATAAGTAAATATTTTGATGCACAACCGTTGTAAAACCTTTATTGGGATTACCTTGCCTTTGTTAACTCTCAAAATACCCCTGCGAAGTAATGGTTCTTATTACAATTCCCATGTAGCAGATGAGCACACTGAGGCTCAGAGAGGTGAAGGAACCTGTCCAAGGCCACACAGCTAGAAAGTAATAGAAATGAGATTCGAGTCTGACTTCAAGTCCCAGACCTTTCCCCTTCTACCAACATTTTCCGAACTGTAGCATTTGTGCCCCACGTACGGTGATGTCGCACCTTCTCAGTTTTCAGCATCCTTCTGTCCAGTGCATGACTATTTTCTTTAAATGGACTCATTTTAAAAGTCACGAGTGTCCTTTATAATAGGACGTTTATATCTTTACTGTAACTAGAACACCAGTTATCTCCTATCATAAAAATAAGGAAATGATACAACTGTGTGTGGTTAGAACAATGTTATTTAATTCTGGGTAGTTCCTGCATATGAAATTGGGACTGATTTCTCATGCCATGATTTAATGTGACTTAATGCTATGAACACAACCTCCCCCATCATCTCTGGTGCAGCCAGTGGTACACGCTTCCTACTATGGCAACGCTGTTCTGCGTCACCCCACTTCTCAGGAGACCCCAGGGGCCAGGGCCACTGTTCTGGAACAGAGGCTCCTGGAAGCTCAGAACGGGAGCACGTGTAGTTGGGTCTTCTAACCTCTTACCCAAGGCAAACTTTTTCTTTCTTTCTTTTTTTCTTTTAATCCTCACCCGAGGATATTTTTCCATTGATTTTTTAGAGAGAGTGAAAGACAGAGAGATATATCAATGTGAGAGAAACACATCGATTGGTTGCCTCCAGCACACGCCCCAACCAGGGGTCCGGGCCGGGGAGGAGCCTGCAACCGAGGTACGTGCCCTTGACCAGAATCAAACCTGGAACCCTTCAGTCCTCAGGCTGACGCTCTATCCACTGAACCATACTAGCTAGGACAAGGTGAAACATTTTCTGCATGTCATCCTTGACTGGTGGCTGAAGTATCTGAGAAGTAGCTGAGCTCTAATGGCTAAGAACATAAAATAAGTGCGGGCTCATCACTCGTGTTATATAAACGTTGGCTGTTATTCTAAACAAAGTTCATGCACAGAAAAGGCAGCAAGGCAGCATCCTATAGTCATTAAGGTTGTAGCCTCTGCCATCCAACTCCTGGGGTTATCCCTGGATCCTCCTTCAACTGCATGTGCGTGTCCTTGAGTATCAACAGTATTGCAGGGTAAGTCTTTCCTGCGCATGCCATGTGCTTAAAGAAGGCCCCCGGGCCACCACGCCTGTGTATGTCATGGAAGGCAACTCCTTACACGGCGGCTCTGAACTTTTCCACAACTCCAGCTCGATCGGTTGAACTTGTTTCTCTTTTTAATTTCAGTTAACCAGGTGCTGCTGTTCCTGCTGATTGTGACCCTCTGTGGGATTCTGTATAAGAAAGTTCACAAGGGGACTGTGCTCAAGAATGAAGCAGGTATGCTAGGTGAAATAAGCCAGGCACAAAAAGACAAGTAGTGTGTGATTCCTCTTAGGTGAGGTACTTAGACCGTCAAAATCCTAAGACAGAAAGTAGAATGGTGGTTGCCAGGGGCTGAGGGGAGGGGAAGATGGGGAGTTATTGTTTCATGGGTAGAGTGTCAACTTGACAAGATGAAAAGAGTTACAGGGATGGATGGTAGAGATGGCTGGACAACGGGATAAATGTATTTAATACCACTGAACTGTACACTTAAAAATGGTTAAGATGGTAAATTTTATATTGTGTATTTTACCACAATTTTTAAAATATACCCGCTATAATATGAATAAACCTCACAAACATTATGCTAAATGAAAGAAGCCAGACCCAAAATATCACATATTGTGTGATTCCATTTATACAAACTTTCTAGAAAAGCCAAATGTAGAGAGACAGAAGGCAGATTAGTGGCTGCCTAGGGCTAGGAGTGGGAGTGGGCTGACTGCAGACTGCCCCAAGGGAACATGTTGGGGTGATGGAAATGTTCTAAAATTGGATTGTGGTGATGGTTGCACAACTCTATACATTTACAAAAAAATAATTGAACTGTATACTCATAATAAGTAAATACAAAGAAATCTGTATTAGTTTGGTAGGGCTGCCAAAACAAACTACCACAGACTAGGTGGCTTAAACAATGGATATATATTTTCTCAAATTCAGCAGGCTGCAAGTCCAAGATCAAGATGCTGGAAGGATTGGCCTGTCTTGAGGCCTCTCTGCTTGGCTTGCAGATGGCTGCCTTCTTGTTGTGTCCTCATATGACCTTTTCCTGTACATGCGTCCTTGGTATTTCTTCCTCTTCTTTTAAGGATACCAGTCATATTGGATTAAGTGGCACCCCCCCATACCCCCTTCCCACCACTCACCTCATTTTAACTTAAGCACCTCTTTAAAGAGCCTACATCCAAATACTGTTACATTTTGAGGTACTAGAAGTTTGGACTTCAACATAAGAATTTTAGAGGTTCTAGACAATTCAGTATCTAAATTATGCTTCCCTAAAACTATTTTAAAAGAGAGAGAGGCTCTGGCCAGGTGGGTCAGTTGGTTGGAGTGTCCTCCCAATGTGCCAGGGTTGCAGGTTTGATACCTCATCGGGTCAACTAATAAATGCATGAATGAGTGGAGCAACGAGTCAATGTCTCTCTCTCTCTCTCTCTCTCTCTCTCTCTCTCTCTCTCTCTCTCTCCCTCTCTCTCTCAAATAAATAAATAATTTTTAAAAAGATAAAGAATGGAGGTCATACAAGGTCAAATGTTGTCTGAACTTTGAGCTCTGTATTTCTCACATTTCATTCCCTGCCCATAAACCAGCACATTAGATCAGCTAATCCCACTGCAAACGCCTTTATTCATGGAATGAAATGAGTAGCTTTTATAAAGTTGCTAAAATACACATCCTGGCTGATTAATCAGCTAGATACTTTTTTTCAATTTAAAAATTTTATATGTTTTTATTGATTTTAGAGAGAATGAGGAAGGGCGAGGGAGAGAGAGAGAGAAACACTGATAAGCGAAACACATCAACCTGTTGCCTCCTGCAAGCCCTCTACTGGAGATTGAGCCCACAACCTGGGCATGTGTCCTGACCAGGAATTGAACCAGTGAACTCTCGGTGTATGGGATGCCCAACCAACTGAGCCACACCGGCCAGGGCAATCAGCTATGTATGATATAGGGATAGAACCAAAATCACCATTTTTATCCCATTCAGTGTTAAAATAAATCCAGTATTAAGAAATACCATTCAAAAGAATGCAATGTTGACATGGAATGATGTCCATGGTATGTTGAATGGAAAAAGAAAGTTGCAGAAGGCTATGAAAAGTATGGTTTCATTTCAGCAGTTTAAAACAATACACTTATCAATATTTTATATGATAGCCAAGGCTCAAAAGAATGATCAATGATTGATTTTGTCTATCAGTCATGCTTTTTATTTACCTTCTTTCTCTTTCTGTCAACTTTTGAGACACTTGACTAGAAGGCGGATAAGGGAAGGAAGATCACAAGCAGTATATTTATAGCAGTATAGGTGAGGAAAATATTCCAATTCAGGAGGGAAAGTTGAGGAATTGTTGAATCAAATGAAGCTTTTCAGTTCTTCACATATTTTTCAACTGTGTATGTGTTAGGCAAGCGGTCGCCAACCGGTGGTCTGCGGACCACTGGTTGTCCGTGAGGTCCGAAAGGTTGGGGACCGCTGGTTTAAGGAAACCTTTGGAGCAGCGGTTGCCAACTGGTAGTCCATGAGGTTGGAAAGGTTGGCGACTGTTGTTTAGGCTATTCGATTGGCTTCTGTAGGGGAGCTAAAAAGAAAAAAGAAAAAAAAAAAGACTGAAGCAAAATTGAAGTTTATTTTCGCTCTCAAGTGAAGTCTGATGTGTCACTTCCACAGTCATCTAGCTCAAGATTCCTTCTATCTTAGGGTTTTGGTGTTCTCAATAGGTAGCTTCCATCTGTGGTCCAAGGTGGCTGCCATCATAGCAACATTCCAGCCAAGGGGAAGGGAAAAGGAAAGAGGGAGGGTGAGCAAGTTTCTTATAAAAGCAAACCCAGTAGTTGTACACATTACTAACATCCCACTGGTCGGAACCTGACGACATAGAGCTGCAAGGGAGTCTGGAAAATATTCTTAGTGGTTGGCCACGTGCCAGCGAAAATTCCAATGTTCTAAGGGAAGAAGGAAAGACTGGGTATTGGAGAACAATCCACAGCCTCTTCCACGCTCTGCTATCTTCCCTCAGGGGTGTGGAAGACAAGTTTAACTGACTCGACTGTAAAACTCCTTCATGTTCCAAGACACTGGTTTTGATGTTTCCAGATGATGACTCTGGGACTCCCGAGGAACTGGACGATGAGATCCCCGTGGTGATCTGCGCAGCAGCAGGAAGAATGGGGGCTGCGATGGCCGCCATCAATAGCATCTACAGCAACACGGACGCCAACATTTTGTTCTATGTAGTTGGGCTCCGGAACACTCTGTCTCGAATACGGCAAGTTGTATACTATAGATGTTGGAGTTTTCTGCTTTCTTTTGATCTTCCTTGTTTTTTCTTAAATGGATTTCCACCTTTTTTTTTTTTTTTTTTTTCATTTGAGAAATGTCATTCGAATTAAGAAGGGGATGACCTGAGGTTTATTTGGTGACTTGATAAATGTGTTGCCTCACTAAGGAAT
The DNA here is from genome assembly GCF_027574615.1 of Eptesicus fuscus. Classification (NCBI taxonomy): domain Eukaryota; kingdom Metazoa; phylum Chordata; class Mammalia; order Chiroptera; family Vespertilionidae; genus Eptesicus; species Eptesicus fuscus. The sequence continues at coordinate 94,858,057 of NC_072479.1, read as the reverse complement.
TTCTAGCAAAGCCTCACTAATTTGGTAGGCCTGTGTGTCATGCTGCAGAATTGAATTGTCTAATGAACTAAAGAACCCCAATCCTTAAACAGTTTATATGAAAGTCATTCTTTCTAAAATGGTTTCTCTTTACTTTCTTAACCTGAAAGAATATTAGTATAATATAATCATTTTAATATGGCACAGAATCATCACTAATTATAATTTTTGAACTGCAAAGTGATATCTTTCGTGTCCCTCACCACACTAAGAAATAAATTGGAGTTGGATTGAGAAGAAATAGACAGAAAATCAAATTTTAAATGTATTATAAAAATGTAGAATAGCCCTAGTTGGTTTGGCTCAGTGGGTAGAGCATCAGCCCTTGGACTGAAGGGTCCCGGGTTCGATTCTGGTCAAGGGCACGTTCCTCAGTTGCAGGCTTGATCCCTGGCCCCAGTCGGGGCATGTAGATGTGTCTCTCTCACATCGATGATCCTCTCTCTTTCTCCTCCCTCCCTTCCATTCTCTCTAAAAATCAATGGAACAATATCCTCAGGTAAGGATTAACAAAACAAGAAGAAAAAGATGGGAAAGATCTCCACCTATTAACAGTGACCATCTCTGGGGAGGATGGAATATTTGGGAAAAGCAGTGATGAAGGGAATTTCAAGGTATCTCAAGTGTTATTCCCATCAATTACAAGAAGAATGTATTTATAGATGGTTTTTATAACCATATTTGTGGGTAGTATCACCATTAGGAGATCCTGAGATATGTAAGACATTCGCTCCTAATCTAAATGGTCCTTGTTTGCTGTGCGTTTGGGGGGATTGTATGTGCTTTCTAGTTTTTTGGGTCTCATTTGTCACTCTTCTTATAATTTACTGTTGCAATCTGAGCTCACTTAGTCTGCCCCTTGTTATCTGTGGGTATAGATAACAAACCCAAAGGATGGCTTGTGTGATATGGTCTGAATAAGGGTCTGTACTTGAACAGTAGTTATGAGCTTCAGGATTGTATGACATTTGAGCAGGGAATGATTTCCAGTTCACCACCCCTTATTTTAAAATATTTTAAAAACTCTTTTCATCCAAGTATAACACAAATACAGGAAATTGTATAAATCCCATGTACAGCTTAGTGAATCGTCACAAATGTGTAATGGACACCCCCCTGGAACAACCACCACGCCAACACTTGGTACGGTCCGTCTTTGTAACTTGGCCATTCTGAGGAGAGCCAGCAGTGTCTCATTGTGGGTCCCCTTATTTCTAATGAGGCTGAGCACTTTTTCACACATTTCTTGGCTGTTTGGATATGCATGCCTGAGTCTCTTGCCAATTTTTCGGTTGGGTTGACTTCTTATTGGCATGACTGCCTCCCACCCGCAGCTTTATTGAGAAATAATTGATATAATACATTGTGTAAATGGCTGATTTTTATGGTTCAAATTGTGCAGGTCTAAATTTTGTTGAGAAGATTTAATTCCTTTGTCGATTTTTAAAAAAGTATTTTTATTGATTTCAGAGAGGAAGGGAGAGGGAGAGAGAGATGGAAACATCAATGATAAGAGAGAATCATTGATTTATTGCCCCCTGCACACCCCATACTGGGGATTGAGCCTGCAACCTGGGCACGTGCCCTGACTGGGAATTGAATCTTGACCTCCTGGTTCATAGGTTGAAGATCAGCCATTGAACCATGCTGGCCAGGACCTTTGTCAATTTTCAATCAACAAGAAATACTACTATGTGTGGCTTACGTGTTGGAAATTTTATTTTGAGATGATTTCTTACAAGAAATCTCTTATTAGTTAGATTAAAAGATAGATATTCTGGCCTGGCCTGGCCGGTGTGGCTCAGTGGTTGAGCATTGACCTAGGAGCTAGGAGGTCACGGTTCAATTCCCGGTTAGGCCATATGCCTGGGTTACAGGCTCAATCCCCAGTGTGGGGCATGCAGGGGGCAGCAGATCAATGATTCTCTCTCATCATTGATGTTTCTCTCTCCTTCTCCCTTTCTCTCTGAAATCAATATATATATATATATATATATATATATATATATATATATTTTTAAAGATAGAAGTTCTGTAAGACTGAGAAAATGTGAGGGGAGAAGGCAGGGAATGAGGAGGGATGGGGAAGACAGAGACAGAGACAAAGAAACACAGGTAAATTCAAATGGCCGTGGAGTCAAAAGGGCAGGGCAAAGGTGACGTCAGTCACTGTAGAAGGTTGAGAATGTCCTGCTTCGTTTCTTAACATTACATAGTTGCTGACATGTGGCATGGATGGTACTGGCAACTAAAGATGCCGCTTTATAAGAAAGGGGAATGCTATGTTCTTCCCGTTACCTGTGGAGAGGACATAGATCTGGGGAGATATTTGGTTATTGCTATTTTGTTTTATTTCTTTTGCAGAAAAAGTTATGTGAATAATAATAATAATAATGATGATGATGATGATGATGGAAAGATTTAAACCAGACCAGATGGGGGAAAAATTGGGAATTACAGACTAAACTCTACTAAGGTTATACATATTTTATTTTTAACTTTCTAGGGAGCCACTGGATTGAGGCAATAGTCCAATTGAGGAAAGATGGGATGTGTATGCTAGAGGTGGTTTCTTATTTTGTTTTGTTTTATCTCTTTAGAAAATGGATCGAACATTCTAAATTGAGAGAAATAAACTTTAAAGTCGTGGAATTCAACCCGATGGTCCTCAAAGGGAAGCTCCGACCAGACTCGGCGCGGCCGGAGTTGCTGCAGCCTGTGAGTAGGACTGTGCGGTGCTGGGGGCGGCCCTTGGTGAGCCCCTGTTCGGTATGGAGTGCTCGCCACTGGGATGCGGACAGAGTAGCTCTGAAGCCTCACGGTTGTTAGATCTTCACCAAACTCTGCTTCTTTGTAATTTGTAAGTCACTTGCTCCAGAAAGGGTTTAAGATGGTTTACATCAACATAACAGAGTAGCCAAAGAAGAAATGAAGCATAAGAAAATGTAGGATGCATCTATGTGTGTGAATATGCCTGAGGGGTGGGGGAAGGGGCCACATAGTGAGGCCAGGAAAAAATATTCCCAACCCCACAGGCTGCTGAGATTGGGCGTAACATTTATCTTGCAATATCCCAACAACCAAGGAAAACCGGTAGCATGACGGATTATATACTTCCTAGTATCGACTAAGATAATATTTTCAGAAGACACCAGCTCTTTTCCTAGCTTTGGAATCTTAAGGTATTTTACTGCAAGAGTTCTTCCCAAAGGGACCGACCCTCTTCTGCAAAAATAGTGGTGTGTCGATGGCAGATTTACAGGAAATGTAGCCACCTTCTACATATACTTCCTACTTAAACCCATCCTTGAAAATGTACTCAATTCTAAGCCCTCTGTCTAATGACATGATCTTTCCTCAATTCTAGATATTATTGGAGTGCGAGCTGAGCTGAGCTGGGCCTTTGGATTAAGCTGTGTGGTGGCTAATAAAACTCCCACCCTCCACCAATGCTCCTCTATTTTCTGGTTCAAGGAGCTGAGATTGAGCTTACTGTTGAGGATGATGCCTGTGTGTGTGTGCATGCATGTGTGTGTGTGTGTGTGTGTGTGTGTGTGTGTGTGTGTAAGTCTGATTTAGCTCACCGTGAAGCATAGTAACCTCCATCTTGGGTAAAAACTGCTGTCTAAAATTTAACCCTGCTATTTTGGCTTCTGTAAACGTTTGCTTGCTTAAATAATAGGGAAAAATAAGACTACTCCCCATTCCAGAGAGGCCATAAACTATGCCCCAGACAGAGTTGTCAGTGCTGGTGCCGGGCCAGGCCTTGAAATATAGTCTCACAGCCTGTCCCAGCACACAGGACTTTTTCTCAGAAGGTCTGGAAGTCTCATTCCAAATTTGGGAGACAAAGAGCTGAAAAACGTATAAATTTGGGAGACTTCCACCATATTTGGCCCCAGAATTTGAGAAGCAAGATTTTCATCTGGGCCCGCTAGCGCTAGCGAAATGAACAGGACACCAAATAAATGTGGCTTATTGATTAAGGCGTCTTCTGATTTACAATATAACAGTAGTCAAATTCCTGAAGGTAGAGGGAGACAGGCAATCTGTGGCCTGAAGATTCAGGAGGAAGCCTCTGCGGCTCCCACTGAACCCCAGCACCCTTGGAAGACACTGCGCCGTGCGCCTCTTCTCCACCCTCGCTTCTTTTGTTGTTTCACAGCTGAACTTTGTTCGGTTTTATCTCCCTCTGCTGATCCACCACCACGAGAAAGTCATCTATTTGGACGACGATGTCATTGTACAAGGTATACTCGCCGACGGCCCGGAGCTTGGAAAAGGAGCCGCTGATGAGTAGAATGACTGTCTCTCTTCATTTTCCAAAGAGTTAGCTGCCCAGTGATTTTTTTCCCCTGCTTATTAAATTTGGGAGTATAGCATTGTTGCAAATTCAGGAATATTTTGAAAACAGGGGTTGATACCCACTTCCCTGGACAGTCCAGTTGAGTGTTTGAGAGCCACTCGCAGATGGTTAAAGATTGAGATAAATAGCTTGGTTGCCTTTTCCATCCTCTGTACCCCTAAAATGTATGGAGAGATAGTCTCACTGGTGACTTTCTTAGGACTAAGTTTTAGTGTTTACATGCAAATAAGACAGCCCTGGCCGGTGTGGCTCGGCTGAGCATCGTCCCATGCACCGAAAGATCACCAGTTCAGTGCTTACGAGAGAGACAACTCATCAACGTTTCTTCTCACATCAATGTTTCTCTCTCTCTCCCTCTCCCTTCCTCTCTGTAAAATCAATTAAAAAGATATTAAATGCAAATAAGATAAGCATCGGTGGGGTACCTACATAGCAATAGAAATAAAGACAGTTGTCCGATGCCCAGCTGAGCTTCTTATCAAGTGGCTTTCTACATTGAGCTGAGCTATTCTTGTTCAGTAAATTGCCAAGCCACATGAAATCGGGGATCGAGCACTTCTCCCCCACAGCAAAACCAGGGATTAGCCTAAACTCTGAGGCTCTGTGCAGCCCTAGAACTAACGCTGCCCGCTCTGAACTGCTGGTGTTTCTAAATGCAGGGGACATCCAGGAGCTGTATGACACCGCCTTGGCCCTGGGCCACGCGGCCGCCTTTTCAGATGACTGTGATTTGCCCTCGCTCCAGGACAGGCACAGGCTTGTGGGGCTGCAGGTGAGCACACGGTCTCAGAAACCCTGCCTTCGCCCTTCCCCCTCCCCTAACTCAGGATGAGTGCAGGGCACCTCGGCACCTCGAGAGCCCCGCCCGTCTGGATTGCTGGAGGCGGAAGCCAGGGGCCTGTGTTTCCATGGACATCCCAGCTCCACTCCGAGGTGACTCCGGGGCAAGTTCCTGAACCCTGCAGGAGCCACTTTTCTTATCTGAAACATGGCAACAATAATATCCATGTTATCGTGTCTTTGTGAGCGGTGATGAAATAGCAGGTCTGGTCTTTAGTGTAGGCACCAGGAGTGATAGTTATCGAGGTCCCTCTTAACCTCCCTTTCTGTCAGAGGTGGTGTTTTCTGTGAAAGAGACTTGCTGAGTCTTTGGTTCTGCTTTCAGAGTTTGTTTTTAAAATATATTTTATTGATTTTTTACAGAGAGGGAGAGGGAAAGAGAGTTAGAAACATCGATGAGAGAAAAAACATCAATCAGCTGCCTCTTGCACACCCCCTACTGGGGATGTGCCCACAACCAAGGTACATGCCCTTGAACTGGAATCGAACCTGGGACCCTTGAGTCCGCAAGCCGAGGCTCTATCCACTGAGCCAAACCGGTCAGGGCCTGCTTTCAGAGTTTTAGCCATTGCTTCCCCCTCCACCCCCCACCCCCACCTCCCCTCAGTAGAGGGAAATGCTGCTTTTGTTCAAGGGTAAAGAGCTCCTTACCTGGGTGGAAATGAGAAAAGGTGAACCTGTACATAATACCGAAACCAAAAGAATGGCTTTAAATTGCAAGGTGCTATTAAGAATCGGATGTTGTTCTTCAAAAGAGTTCCAGGGAATAATTTTTAAATGTGTGACATTCAAGAAGGGACATGCTGCCGAAGCCGGTTTGGCTCAGTGAGCGTCGGCCTGCGGACTGGGGGGTCCCGGGTTCGATTCCCGGTCAAGGGCATGTACCTTGGTTGCGGGCACATCCCCGGTGGGGGCTGTGCAGGAGGCAGCTGATCGGTGTTTCTCTATCATCGATGTTTCTGACTCTCTGTCCCTCTCTCTTCCTCTCTGTAAAAAATCAATAAAATATATTAAAAAAAAAGAAAAAAAAAAAATAGAAGGGACATGCTTTAAGGCCTAGGCTCTGGGCCAGACCCGACTTGGTCAAGATCTCAACTCCATCACTTAAGTAGCTTGGGGCAAGTTACTTAACCAATTGTTTTCTCCTTTATTTGTCAAATAGAGGGGAGTCGCTGTGAGAATTGGGTTAGTTAATACATGTGAAGTTATGGCACACACTTAATGAGGTAATGCATGTGCAGTTCTTAGAAAGGTGCCTGGCACATAGAAAGCGCTCAAGTATGTCTATTACTTCCGTGTCATGTTAGAGCACTCCACTGTGGTAGATTACGGCAGCCCATGTGTGTGAAACATTATGTCCTGCCTGGTGTGTTACATTCATCCAGCTATGTACTGAGTGCTTCCTATGTGCCTGACAGTTTTAGGTACTAATAATACGGCAAACAAAACTAAAATCCCTGCCTTCGCATAGCTTACATTCTAGTGGGAAGACAAGATACTTAACAGAGGATCAGGGTGGAGGTGGGCTGTATTTTAGGGTGGTCATGGAAGGCTCCTCTGAGATGGTGTCGTGAACCTATACCTGAAAGAATGAAGGGAACCACTTAAGCAGGGAGAACAACATTCCAAGAAAATGTTGCCAGCAAGTGCAAAGGTCCTGAGGCAGGGGTGTGTCTGGCGGATTAAAGAACAAGGAGGTCGATGTGGCAGAGGGATCCAGAGGGAGAATAATGGACATTGGGGAGCAGATGGTATAGGGCAGGGCAGGCCATTTTAGGAACTGCGGCTTTTACTCTGAAAGAGATGGAAGGCATTAGAGGAGCTTGGAGCAGATGAGTAACAGAGACAGAGGGGGGATGAAAGGGGTGGAAGAAGCAAGAACACCGGTTAGGAGGAACTTGCAGAAATCCAGTGAGTGGTCATTATGGCCCAGACAAGGAAGGCAGCAGGAGAGGCAGTAGGACATGCTTGGCTTCGGGATATATTTTGGAAGATGGGACCAACAGGATTTGCTGACAGATTTGGATGAAAAGTGAATGAGACGAGTCAAGGATGACCTAATGACCCTGGGTTTTCTGCCTAAGTTACTAGAAAGACAGGGCTGCACTAACTGAGATAGGGCAGGTTGTAGGAAAGCCCATTTGGGACAGGATGGGGATATCAGTGGAGCTGCCTTAAGCATCCAGAAGGAGACACTGAGCTGGCAGATGGAGCAGGAGTGGGAAATCCAGGGGGGGGAGGGGGTCAGGGCTGTCTCCACAGATGGTGTTTAGAGCCATGAGACGGGATGAGGCTGTCAGGGAGTCAGTGCTAGAGAAGGGACAGGTGCTGGAAAGGAGACTGGGGGGACCCCGCCTTTAAAAGTTGGGGAAACAAGAGGAAACCAGCAAAGGGCATTAGGAAATGGCCAGTGACACAGGAGGAAACCTGGAGACACCACACAATGGTTTCAAGAGAATGACTGTTTTCAGATTGTTTTCCGTGTGGCATGCCTATCCTGTTCCTTTACAGAACACCTACATGGGCTACCTGGACTACAGGAAGCAGACTATAAAAGACCTCGGCATAAGCCCCAGCACGTGCTCGTTCAACCCTGGCGTGATTGTTGCCAACATGACAGAATGGAAGCACCAGCGTATCACCAAACAACTGGAGAGATGGATGCAGAAAAATGTGGAGTACGTGCAGATCAGTCTCCCCCTTCTGCCCCCCCCCCCCCCCCCCCACACACACACCGTGCTTGGGAACAAAATTATACAATGAATTTTCTATACATAGCTCAGGGGTTAGAAATATATTATAGATATCTTAGGTCAGACTTTCTCACTGGGAAAGCAAAGGGGCAATAGATGAAAATATATTCTCAAATGTTATGTCAAAGGAAGCGAGATCCTGCGGAATCCTTATAATACAAACATTTTTCTAAGAAATTACTTAATAATGTGACTGTAAATCTTCTCCCAGAATCCTACTGAACCTTTTCCACTGAAAATCACTCATCTTAGTCGAGTTCCTCCTTCTTACATAGATTTGTTTTTTTAAGGGTTATTTTATGAAGTCAACTTTGTTTCCTAGGGTTGAATTTTTAAAAATATCATTTCTCATTACTGAAGTCTTAAATAGGGAAGATTAATGCTAACACCACCACTACGATCATGTCATTGTATTTCCTTGCCTGCTTTTTTTCTGGATATTTTTAATGCCACCATACCTTGAATTTGTGAACAAATGTATTCTAAATAATGGAGGATCAGAATGTGATCTTCTGTGTTTACCGTTAAGAAGCCTGAGAATTAAAATGGCAAAATATTAACACTGTGAAACTAGGTGAAGTACATGCACGTTCATGGTTTTCTGCTTATAATTTTGTGTAGGTTTAACAATTTTCAAAAGACAAGGTTGGAGGAAAGTGAAAGACTATCGTCTTATTATATCGTGAGAGACTGTCCTGCATCTTTTAAAATGATTAGATTCTTCTTTATCTGAGTCTGTGAGGCTCCAGGCTTCAAATAGTTCTTTTCTATTCATTTTCTTAGGGAAAATCTCTACAGCAGTTCCCTGGGGGGAGAGGTGGCCACGTCCCCAATGCTGATTGTGTTTCATGGGAAATACTCCACCATCAACCCCCTGTGGCACATAAGGCACCTGGGTGAGTACTGTGGAAAGACAATGCAAATGTGCATTTTATAGATCCCTTGAGCAGAGGTTGGGGAAGTGTGCTAGAGCACCAGCTTCCTCAATCACATCCCCCATGTGACCTTGGACACGTTACTTAACCTTCACTGCTGATTTGCAAATGCAGCTGATAAAGATGGCAGACCTGAGAGGTGTGTTTCTAGGAATTCATGAAAAGCTGTTAGATTCATGCTTAGCAGACACACAGTCGGTGCCAGATAAACATTACCTATTGTTAGAGCTTTCACTGTGAAAACTTTTTCATAATTTTATTGAACTCTTTGAAGTGACCTGCGGTGGACAAAACCAAATGAATTAGCATAATGGTTTATGATGCATTTATATAGCTGGCAGTGTATCTTCTTTTTTCCTCACCAGAGGATATGCTTTTTATTGATTTTAGAGAGAGGGAAGGAGGGACGGGGGGGGGGGGGGGGGGGGGTGGCGGGGGGGGGGGGAGAGAGAGAGAGAGAGAGAGAGAGACATCGATTGTCTGCCTCCCATACACCGCTTAACTGGGAATTGAACACACAACCCAGGAATCGAACCCGCCACCTTTTGGTGTATAGGACAACGCTCCAACTGAGCCACACCGGCCAGGGCTGGCAATGTATCTTTCATAGAGAAGTTGTTTCCTGATTGTGTCCTATGTGTATTCACTCTTCACTACAGGAGTGCAGGCTCTAGGGTGGGGGTTGGGGTCCCAACTCTGCTATTACCTATGTCCTGGGCAAGTTCTCACCTTCTCTGTGCCTTAGTTTCTTCATTTGTAAATCAAAGCTAATATAACCTTATAGTTTTTATAAGAAATAAATGACCTAACATATATAAATTGCTTAGAACAGAGCCAAGCACTGAGACATTCACTTTCACTCTAACACATGGCCACAACCCGTTAGCCAAAACCACTGAGCCGGACCTATTTAGAAAATGAGGATTTTTGAATCCTAAAAAGGTAAAGTGGTGCATATATTTATGTAATTCCCTGAATGGGATCTAGGTTTTGCTGCCACAGAAGTTATTAGAAATTCTTTGGTTTTCAGACATTTGGGGATTATTATAGGCTTGGAGACAATGGATTATGGACGTTTATTTACCAAGTGCCCATTGCATTTCCAAGTACTGGGCCCAGTTCCGATGATAAAGATGAACATTGTTTCTAGTTTTGCGAACAATCCTCTAAGGTGGTACTTCCCTTACTCTTCCTTTTAGAAGGACAGACAGACAAAACTGTGCAAGCTGGGTTCCTGTCTCCTCTTAGTGATTCCGTCTGGACGGCTTCTGCCTCATTCCCAGACTCTTCCCCGACTTTATTGAGCCTCTGGAGCCTCTGCAAGCACATAAAAGCGACACAGGGAAGCTAAGGACACTATTGTTCCGTCCGATTTGATTTATATTAATGCTGAGTTCACTGTTAGGTCAAATATCAACATTTCAATGTAATGAATGTGCAGAAAATCCCATTAACGTAGAATGTCTGTGAAAAATGCTGTGTAGGTACAGCTATGCGGAGCTTCGATCGATAAGGTTAGAGCATTTATGATCTTGGAACAGAGACTCAGAATTACATTTTATGAAATACCTAACTTACTGACAAGTAGAAAGCGGCAGAATCTTCCCAAGGGAAAGAAGTCATTTTTCTTTGTAGAAAGAAGTCATTTTTCTCTGTAGAGCAGAACCTAGTCTGTGCTGAAGGTTTTGGAATCAGGGATGGTCTGCCAAGTGAATCTACACAGAGTGGTCATTTGAAAAATACCTCGATGTGAGAGTGTTCTGAAAGCAGAAAGCAATGGAATGCTAACAGCATTAAGTTTGGGTCTAAACAGGGAGGCTTAAAATATTAAACATTGGCCCTAACCGGTTTGGCTCAGTGGATAGAGCGTCGGCCTGCTGACTGAAGGGTCCCAGGTTCGATCCCGGTCAAGGGCATGTACCTTGGTTGCGGGCACATCCCCAGTAGGGGGCTGTGCAGGAGGCAGCTGAAGGATGTTTCTCTCTCATCGATGTTTCTAACTCTCTATCCCTCTCCCTTCCTCTCTGTAAAAAATCAACAAAATATATATTTAAAAAATATTAAAAATTTATGAAACATGTTTGGCTAAAAGCACAACTGCGAGACCCTCTGGTCTTCCCGTCATAGAGCCGAGACACGATGTTCCACTTAGTGAGGCTTCTGGCGGGAAGGTCCCTCTTCCCAATGAGCATCTTGTTGCCTCTGTATAGGCTCCACGGCAACCGAACCACGGAGCTCCCCTTCCACCCGCCTCCACAGCTGTGTTTATGAGGAACAGAAGGCGGGCTTTTGTTTTTGTCTCACATCATATGGTAAACTAGAATAACACACTTAACTATTCACCCTCTTTACTCAATGGACTGCTGTTTTTCAAAAATAGCAAATTCCCTTTCTTAGAAAAAGCAACACTGTAGAGAATATTAAAAAAAAAAACAACCTTCCATTCTCAAGATCTTAATGTACTTCTGGAAGAAGTATTCTAAAAATATTAGAACAGCAGCAATATTAAGGTAAATGCATAGAGTCTCTAAGTGAATACTTACGAGGGAAATAATGTTCACATGGAGATAGCGGTTTGTTAAAAAGTGGATCTTATTCTTGGTCACTTTTCATATAGTAAAAATAAGACTGTTTAAAAAGAAAATCTTGCCATATTGTCGGATAATGTAGGAAGACAAGAACTCCTATAAACTCTGGATGGGGGCAAACTGTTACAGGTTCTTCTGGGGACAACTGGCAATCTCTTATCAAAAATTAAAAGGCACACACCCTTCAATTTCGCAATTCCACCTACAAGATTCTTATCCTACAGACATACTATTTGTATACATGCATAAGACATGCATAGAAGACTGTCTCCTGTAGCATTGTTGATTCTAGTGAAGGGACAGAAACAGCCTAAATGTCCTTAATAAAAACTCACTAAATAAGTAATCATAGATGCATTCTATGTAGTCATTAAAAATAATTCAGCCCTGGCTGGTTTGGCTCAGTGGATAGAGTGTCAGCCTGCGGACTGAAGGGTCCCAGGTTCAATTCTGGTCAAAGGCACATGCCTGGGTTGCAGACTCGATCCCCAGTGGGGGATGTGCAGGAAGCAGCCGATCAATGGTTCTCTCTCATCATTGATGTTTCTATCTCTCTCTCCCTCTCCCTTCCTTTCTGAAATCAATAAAAACATTTATAAAAATAAAAATAATTCAGTAAATCAATGTGCAACTGTGGAAGGTTTCCTAAGTAATTTTAAAAGGTAAATTACAAATAAAATTTTAAAAATACATATATAATATGCATGGGTACGTATATATGCAAATACAAACGATATACACATACTTACATATTGGTGTACAGGTAGAATAGTTTTTCATGAGAACTTCAAACCATGGTCACTTTATTATTATATTTTAAATGTATTTTTATTTTTATTTTTTTAAAATGTTTTTATTGATTTCATAAAGGAAGGGAGAGGGAGAGAGAGATAGAAACAGCAATGATGAGAGAGAATCACTGATTGGCTGCCTCCTGCACCCCGACACTGGGGATTGAGCCCGCAACCCAGGCATGTGCCCTGATGGGAACTCCTGGTTCACAGGTCGACACTCAACCATCGAGCCACACCTGCCAGGCAAACCATGGTCATTTTAGAGATTTAGGGTGGGTGGTAAACTCTTCATTGTATACCCTTTAATTTGTTTAATTTTTTTATAATGAACCTATATTCAACTTTTAACACATAAAATTTTATTTTCTAACAAGCCTATTCTTTTTCTCTAAACACAATAAAGGCTGGAGTCCAGATACCAGATATTCAGAGCATTTTCTGCAAGAAGCAAAATTACTCCACTGGAATGGAAGACATAAACCTTGGGACTTCCCCAGCGTTCACAATGACTTATGGGAAAGCTGGTTTGTTCCTGACCCTGCAGGGATATTTAAACTCAGTCACCAAAACAGCTGACACTTTAAATATTTTCTGTATAAAACGTGGAATTGTCCATTTGCAACCTACTAGAACATCATTCTTTATGAACAGTACCTTTGATATGTATAATCCACAATATGCAAAACAAAGACTACTGTGTGCAATAATACCTTGGATCACATAGGTATTGATTACTTCCTTAAGTACAAGCGTTGAGTGTGGAAATCAAGATTATGTGAGTGAAATATATTGTTGGAAAGAAAGAAACCCATGTAGCTTCCAGCAACCAGTTTGCTTAACTCAGTGACAATTATATCGAAAACTTTTCAAAATTTCTACATGTATTTTTCACATGTAGGTATTTTTTTAACACGTTGCCAGTCTTGTGTTTTGTATTACACTTAAAATATGAATGCCTGAAAAATAAAATAGTCATAGATTTTTAATGATTCTCATTGTATATAGTACTCTATATGTTAAATATAACAGAAGGTAAACTGATCTCAGGTTTAAAGGGTGAAAGAGCCCTAGCCGGTTTGGCTCAGTGGACAGAGCGTCAGCCTGCGAACTGAAAGGTCCCAGGTTCGATTCCGGTCAAGGGCACATGCCCAGCTTGTGGGCTCAATCCCCAGTGGGGGACTTGCAGGAGGCAGCAGATCCATGATTCTCTCTCATCATGGATGTTTCTATCTCTCTCTCCCTCTTCCTTCCTCTCTGAATCCATGAAAATATATTAAAAAAAATAAAATAAAGGGTGAAAGAATACCAGTAAGTCTCGCTACAGAAAAGCCTGCAACTTAAGGATAATCATTCTTACATTTTTTATTGTAAAAATCATCAGACTTTCAAATGAATTTAAAAACTTTTTCAATATTTTTTAATGAAAAAGTCTCATATTGTCATGTATAGAATATATCAACATTTACTACCTGTCATATTTAATAAAACACACCATTGCTGTACGCTTGGAAAGTCCTTAAACCCATTCTCTAGTAAGTGTCCATAATTTAAAGGGTATTTTCTCCACTTAAATAAAAAAAATCCATTGTAAGGCTACAAATTATTATATACCAAAGCAATACCTAGTTACATGCTTTACACAGTCCCATGAAAAAATAATTCAGTTGTTCCTAGTCCCTGATGCAAGGCACTTCAAAGCACCCGCACAAAACATCCATGTAAACAGCAGTACAGTACATGATTTAAATAACATGAATGACTCTTACACAGCTTGATCCAGACTAAAGGAAAAATAAAATCCATCACAGCCAGCAGCTAAACAGCATGTTAAGATTCACAACAAGGATTTGTTTCTCTTACTATAAAAAAAGAACAGGGCATATAACCTTTTAGAAAAACAACACCTTTTGATAAATATTTTCATATTGAAAAGCATGCTCCGTGGGTATAAGTGATCAAGGGGAGATGCAAATAGCATTTCCAAACACCCAGGTTTATACCTGCCAGGCCTAGAAGTCTGGACTGTTTGTAGCACCTTGGAAAATGCATTAGAAAATCACAAAGGTACATTACTTAAAAACTAACCTTGCATTAGGTTAACTTAGTCCACAGTAACAAAGAACGATGATGCAGAGAAAGAAGTTTGTAAATTACTGGCTTACGAGATTTAACTAGCAAGAAAATTTGTCTTAATTATAGTAGTACATCTCATGTACATAAAGCACCAGTTTAAAAAAGATTATCAAACACCTCCAGCATCTTGCCACTCATCCTGAAAATTCATTTCTCACCACTTGCCATGTCATATCCCTAAAGCCGAGGAAGATAAAATTCGAATGGTGATAGGTATTGAAAGAGAAATTCAGTTCCTTCCCTATCGAGTGTATGTCTCTCAAGTAAAACACAGATGAAGTAACAACATTTAAAAGGTCTACTGCATTCCCTGGAGCCCATCATCCCAGCAGAATAGTTTCTGCCGATGAGAGAATTAGCACACAGGGTGAGGAGGCCAAAGCCAGGGTTGAATGCCCTGTCACGTAAGGCCAGGTTGGTCTTGCTGCTGCAAGGCCACACTCCACGTTTGTACTAGAAAGCAACTCTCACAAACGATCGCCACTGGTAAAGAGGTCTGAGTGTGAACCTGACTCCAGAGGCTTAACTTCACATGAAAATCAACACATCTGCCTCTTTACCAGCGGCAATTCTTACTAACAGCATAGCATGCCCTTCTTAGGCATAAAAGGGGCAATGGTGTTTCTAGGTTTATGCACGGTGAATAATCAAATATAAATATTCAGACTGTTGCATTTTTTTTTAAATTACAGTTTAAAAGTGACTCCCGAAAGAAAATCAGTTTCTTCCTAAATGAAAAAGCCTTTATAAAATGCTGGAATGATGGTTAATTCAAATACAAAAACTCATATACAAAAAATCCTAAATGTTCCTTCCAAACTACCTAGGTTCATACAGTTGATTCTACCACACAACTGTACTATGGTTACATCACCAGAGGAAAGCACGAATAAAATACTTCCGTTAGCAAACTGAGGGCCACTTCTTGACCACTGCAATAAAACTGCAGCATTTGAGCAGGGCTGAGAAGCACCGTGCCTAAGCAAGGTTTCCTTCCTCCTGTTCTTGCATCCCACAGTGATTGTTGAAGGGAGGAATCTGGTCTGTAAACGACTGGCTCATCCACTGCCCGTTGGGAACATCACTGAAAGTCGCTTCTCCACAGTCAGCTGCTGGCGGGGAGGAGGGGGAGAGGGAGAATGTTAGTTTCTTACATTTAAAAGCTTTAAATGATCAAATTAGGGGATTTTAACTGTCCAGTGAATGAGAACTGTTATTAAAATAGTTAAGCAAGCTTCTTCCTCTTCTTTAAAAAAAAAAAATATTTATATACACACACATATATCCATACATATATATGTGTATGTGTGTGTGTGTGTGTATATATATATATATATTATTGATTTCAGAGAGGAAGGGAGAGGGAAAGAGAGAAACATCAATGATGAGAGAGAATCTTTGATGGCTGCCTCCTGCATGCCCCCTACTGGGGATTGAGCCCACAACCCAGGCATGTGCCCTTGACTGGAATGGAACCCGGGACCCGTCAGTCCACAAACAGACACTCTATCCACTGAGCCAAACCAGCTAGGGCAAGCAAGCTTCTTGAATACAGTATATTTCTGTTCTATTTTCAGATACTGGACTAAAAAATCCTCATTTGTTATTCAAGGAGGAAAATGCAACTATGATGACTTACTGTAGTTAGTGACTTAAAGTAAAGGTGCTGTATGTTTGTGTAAACATTAAATAACCATCACATTTTCTCTACGAATCACTAACCAGAGTTTTTTAATAATTCCCATTCTTTAATAATTGGCTCTTTTTAAAAGAACTTCCCCTGCCCCCAATCCTGACAAAAGCAAGTCTTTGAGAGAACAAACATAGGGAGGGGACATACTCAGCCCATTTGAAGAGAAGCTGCAAGGTTCACCATTGCATGGATTTGCACCGTAAGCACCGCCATATGCTGCTTCATAACCCGGATCATATTTTTCTTCCTTAACAGCCATCTTCTTTGCATCCTCTGTGGGGAGGGTGGAAGAGATTTAAAGCTGATTTTGTACAACACTCTTAAAAGATAGCTCTGTTCACAAATCATGAGGAAGAAATCTTTTTCTTGAATGTTCATGTATACTGAGATACATCTTTTGCTAAGTATAAGCTTTTGCACTCTTCATAACATATATTATATTAACTCATAAGAACTGTTACAGCCTAGATTTAATTTTGGGTGGGTTACAATGTTTCTTATATCCTCAACATCTGTAAGAGCACCAGAGTACGTGGAAGACCTTAGTAGTAAAAGGAGATTCTAACAGTGACTAACAGCCATTATCAGAGTACTCTGGCTATAAATATAACTGCTTTCTCCTCTCCTGCTTTTAAATTCACAACTGACTTTCTGGAGTGTATACAGACATGAAACGAAAACAAGGAGCAATAACGGGGACACACACCTTGGGCAAGCTGCAGGTCAAACGTATACTGAACTTCCTGGACATCCGTGTTCCGTTCAATGCCTTTCAATTGGTCTCGTAAGTCTTTCAGCTTAATGTAGTAATGAACTTTGTCCTGGGCTCGGGGAAACTGAGCGCATCTCGCACTGGATGACGGCATCACATAGCAGAGCTAGAATCATAAAATTGGATAGTTACAGCAATCTGTTCAATCCGCTCCTATGGAGATAGAAAACGTGTCTTTCTTTGGTTCATGACTTGATACTTATTACTTTAGCAGTATATGCAAAATTAATAAAAGTGGTTGTGTATTTCTTTCCGTAGCATAGACTGCAATGGATAGAACAAACAGAAAAAGGTCAACTAGCTAGAAAAAAAAATCCACATTGAGCTGATCTGCAAGTATAATTTTAAGGACTTACAGTTTCTGTGTCTGGGATCTTGTGGGGTTGAAGTCCAAATTCTAAGTTCTTAACCTTTACTCCAAAAACTTCTTTACTAAAAATTTCATAAATACCTAAAATGAAATGCAAACATATTTACATTGTCCATAATGTTAGCAAAGAAAAGAAGATAAAATTTAAAAGCAAACCTTACATTTTCCATTAAACACTGCTATTCGCGGCTGATATTTCTGTAATTTCTGCACTAGAATACGTCCTCCTTCACGAAATTCTTTACTAAAATTAAATTAAAAAGTCATCATAATATAAGTATGGCAATATTTATAATATACTAAATTCAGATAGCTTTCAATTCACATACTGTTTGTCAAGCTCAGCCTGAACTAGACACATATGGTATTCCTAGAGTGTGTGAGGCACCAGGATGGCCAAGGTTCAGCCGATAAAAATAAATGTCACGTAATTACCTGGAAAGGTCCTTGCTGCCTGGTGTTGTCCTTTCCACCATATTGGTAAATCCAATACCATATTTTCCTGGTAAAGTGTGATCGTCCATATGGTTCAGTTGGACCTCGCTCAGTCCTGACATAAACAGACACTTCCCTGTGAGAGAGTTTAGTTTATTTCCATAGCAGGTCAAAGGTTTCTGCCCTATGGGCTGATGTAGTAGTCTATTTTTTTAAATTGCTCTGCTCTTTTATTTTTTTATAGTTGACAGTATTATAGATGTCCCCCATTTGCCCCCCTCCACCCAGTCCCCACCCCACCCCAGGCCGTTACCACATTACTGTTTGTCTCCATGGGCTCTGCATATATACATATATATTCTTTGATTTACCCCTTCCAGTCCCCTTCCACCTTCCTCCCCTCTGGGATCTGTCCGTTAGTTTACATACTATTCTTGAAATTTAAAAAAAGTACATATTATAACATAGATCAAAAACCGTATCAAGCAATTACTGTATGCTAAGTACTATGCTAAGCCTTTTGCATGTATTATCTCATTTAACTACCTTATGAGCTATTACTATTATCATTCCCTTTTCATAGGGGGGATTAAGATAAATGCCTGTCAAGAATCTAGTCAGTATAGGAAACTTTGAAAAAGCTCTCCTTTCTAATCATTGGTGATATCACCACCAGCCCGGGAATACCTCAAACAGGTAAACATACACTGATGGGCTTGACGGTGGAGAAAATGAAAAGTTCAAAAATCCCGAGGAAAAAGCTTTTTAAATAATGGAAACAATATGCTATTCATTCCAAAAACACATTACTATCATTTGCCCTAAATTTTTAAAAAATGTATTTTATTGTTTTTTTACAGAGAGGAAGGGAGAGGATAGAGAGTTAGAAACATCGATCAGCTGACTCCTGCACACCCTCTACTTGGGATGTGCCTGCAACCAAGGTACATGCCCTTGACCGGAATCGACCCTGGGACCCTTCAGTCCGCAGGCTGACGCTCTATCCACTGAGCCAAACCGGTCAGGGCTGTCCTAAATATTTTTTATGTTACTCTTAGATCATCCACTAGCATTTCCCGGGGGCCTACAGCATGCCTTGTTCCATTAGGCATGCTGGTAAGATGACTCGTATACAGGACAATACAATAGTCATACGTGGTTTTAAAGCTCACTCAACAAGTTTGAAGGTCTTTAATACTATTTTCTGCTAGATATGGAGTTTCTGTAGAGAATGTCTCCAATCACAGCACTTCTTAACTTGACTGCCAATGAGCAAGCATTTCATCTCTCCTGAAAATGTGATGGCGATCAGCAGAAATCTGCACGGGTCAGTGTTCTGTCTGCGCTGGCTCAGCGATGCACTATTGCTGCTACGTCAATAGGTAACAACTAAAAAAATCCTTTAAAAAAGTAGTAACGCTCATTTGAAACAATCCAAACGAAGGAGGAAGTACTCCTTTTCATGCCCCTCCACTCTTGGAAACCAAGTGACATGTCATTCCAAACCTTCTTTGTGTATACACACACAGAAAACATGTATGTATACTGACACATATATACAATCTCTCTTATTGAAAACACAATTTGGTTTAAAAAACAACAACCACCCAAGCTATTAACACAGGTATCTAGTTTAAAATTACAGTGATAATAAAAAGAAAGTAACCACTTACAAAAATGGTTTCCAGGTCCAGGGTAATGATGCCCTTTGTAAGCAGCCATCAGTCCCGGGTTTATACCAATCTAAAAAAATGTTCATACATTTCAGTAGGGTGTAAAGGTGACAGAGTGGTGGACAAAATTGAATTTATTAAAATAAAAGTGTAATCTGACATCATAAGCAGTATCGTTTATCCTCCTCTTGATCTGAACAAAGTACTACAGTCTGAGGAAAGAAATTTTCCTTTATATTAAAAGTTTTGCTGTTGTTTTTAAAAACCATTTTGATTCCCTCATATCCCCTGCCGCACCCCCACCCCCACCCCCACCCACTGGGCTGGAAAGAAAGAGGCGCTGGAGCCATCGGTCAGTCTGAGCCCAGGTCCAGCCACAAGCCTCCTTCTCAGCTCCCAGCAAGCAGCTGACTCCACAACATCTGCACAGCTGTGTGCGTGCTATTTCTTAGTTACAGACAAAAAGCGAAGTTCAAAATCATTGTTATCATTCATGGGGAACTCACAGATGCCACGCAGTCTGCGTTACATGGATTATTTAATTTAACTGAAACCCTAGGAGAGAGGCACTATTCTCACCCGTTTCACCAAGGAGGAAACGGGGGTTCAGGAAAGCTGAGGCTTGTCATACACATGTGGCAGGACTGGACACCAGACAACGCTACTCTGGAGCCCACCCTCTCAAACACTCCCCAGTAACACGACCTCATGAAGGTGACATCATGTACTACCAAAAGGATTCTTAGAAATGGTTCTTTTCAGCAAAATTATTTGCAAGGATAAAGGTTAAGTTAATCCACCAATCTTTTATACTATAAAAGGCCCGTGAGTGTAACGCTGTAATGACCAAACGACCCGTCACCAGGAGGTGCACTGATGGGTCCCGGGGCGCAGCGGGTCTGAGTCTCACGAGATTTCGCGCGCTGGGCCTCTAGTGCTATTTATAAAACCAAACGGGGACAGAAATCCTTACAATCACAATGTCCAGATTGAAGGTCAAAATGTCCGGGAGCGTCTTGGTCAAAAGTTCAGCTTCTGAAACACCATTAAAACGGTCCACTTTTCTTTTCACTTTAAACGTGTCTGTAATTTTTTCTTGCTTTTCTTTTGATTTTGTGGACTTGGCAGACTTTTTGGTCTCGGCGGGTTTCTTGGCCTCGGCGGGTTTCTTGGCCTCGGCAGGTTTCTTGGCCTCGGCAGCTTTTTTGGCCTTGGCCGGTTTCTTGGGTTCCACTGGTTTTTTTGGTTGTCTTGTTCTGGGTTTTCTTTTCCTTCCTTTGGGAGCCTCTGAAACACAGTGATTTCCAGGATGTGATGCAGAAAACCGCAACTGCAAAGTCTAGGCCGTTTTCCCAGAAAAGCCACCCTATCCACATCCTTTTCACCTTTCTCCCCAATCTCTCAGCATCAGTCTCCTCTACAATGTCTTCCCCTTGCTTCACCCTAGAACTGGGTTCATGTGGCCCCATCCATGACCCTCCCTCCTCTGCTAGCTGTTCTTGGGATGAAACCTCCATCATAATCATCGATGGATTTTTTTACACAATCTTACCTGGCATCTTGGCCTCCCCTTGGATACAAAGCATCTATGTGCTATTTTATAGGAATTCTACATGTAAATACATGAATAATTAAGTAAACAAATGACAGAAAAAGTACATAGCGAAACAGGGAGAAAGGGAAACAGTTTCTCTCAATTTCCCCAGAATTCCAGCAGTAGAAAGCCTCAAAAGCAAGGCCTGTGGGCTTTAGAGATTCTGAGTGTCTGTTCCACACACACGCAAAGACGGGAACTCAGAGGTGCTGAGGATGAAACCTCTGGCTGGCAGTAGGAATCTGATCTCAGGACCTAGTGCAGAGTTTCTCAGTCTTGGCACTACTGACATCTTAAGCTAGATAATTTTTGGTTCTGGGAGACTGTTCTGTACATTTTAAAATGTTTAACATTCTATATATTTTTTAAAAATACATATATTTTTATTGATTTCAGAGAAGAAGGGAGAGGAAAGAGAGAGATAGAAACAGCAATGATGAGAGAGAATCATTGATTGACTGCCTCCAACACACTCCCCACTGGGGATTAAGACTGCAATCCAGGCATGTGCCCTGACCAGGAATCGAACCGTGACCTCCCGGTTCAAGGTCATTGCTCAACCTCTGAGTCACACGGGCCGGGCAACATTCTATATTTAATAGCAGCCTTGGCTTCTGCCCACTAGATGCCAGTAGCATCCAGCCAGTCATGACCATCAAAGGTGTCTCCAGACAATACCAACGTCCCTAGAGGCAAAATCACCTCTGGTCACAAACCACTGTCCTAAAATATCCACAGGAAGCCTTGGTTTTCTAACCTTAGTGCTTTAACATCTCTTACAACTTCCCAGGCTCCTCCCCCATTCTACTACTATTTGGCATTTCTCCACCCTGGCCTCCCGTCCTTCCTTGTTTCTATCTCACTCTGCTGTAGCCACTCTTATGCTAAGAGATCCACCTCCACTGGCTTGTAGCTGGGGAAGTCCCAGTGCCGCCTGCCCGGAAAAGCAGCGGTCAAGGGCAGGGGTGTCCCCAGTGCAGAGAAGGGAGACGTGTTCCTGGGATCATAACCTGGAACTCTGAGCACAATTCTCATATAATACAGCTACACTGGAGCTGTAATCATTACCTTCTCTCCATCTCCCCACCCCCAAATCTGTTCTCCTTTCTTCTCATTCTCTATCTTGGTGAATGGTACCTCCCTCATCCAATTGCCTAGGAATTATTTCCAGAGTCCTCTTCCTCCCCGTCTCCCCATGAAATCCATCTACCATGGCCAGGTAATTCTACCTCCGGAGTAGTTCTCAATTCTGTCCTTCTCCACCCCTTTACTTCCTCCTCATTTTGTCCCCAGATTATTCAAAGGATCTCTAATCCACTCCTTGGCTCCAAGTTCTGCTTGCTTTCTACCACCCAGTCTATCCTCTGTAATACTTCCAGGCTGATATACGCCACTATCTGCCTACATTCTCTCAACCGCTCCCTGCTGCCTTCAGGATAGGATATACATCTTTCAGTTAAACAAGCCCCAATGTCCCCTATCCAGCCTCGTCTCTCACCATTTCTTTGCTACACCCCAGACTCCAATGTCAGAATCACTGCTTTTTAACTGTCGTGCTTCTTCTTGTCTGTGCTTTGTGCATGCTCCCCTCACCTGGAACTTTCCCAGCCCTTTCTTCCTGGGGATAGATAGTCTCCTCACCCTGGAGTTTCTGGGC
Source organism: Eptesicus fuscus (assembly GCF_027574615.1). Lineage (NCBI taxonomy): Eukaryota > Metazoa > Chordata > Mammalia > Chiroptera > Vespertilionidae > Eptesicus > Eptesicus fuscus. The sequence goes on along the minus strand of NC_072479.1, from coordinate 94,835,415 downwards.
CCTGGGAAGCTGCCTCTGAGCCTCAGTCTGATTAGGTGTCAATGCCATGAGCTCTTACAGCTTCCTATGCCGCTCTTCACTGCTTTGTGTGCTGAGCCATGACGTGTGTTTACTTATTATTTTCCCCTACTAGATTATGAGATATTCCAGAGCAGGATCCATGTTCTTTTTTAAAAATATGTTTTATTGACTTCAGAGAGAGAAAGGGGGAGAGGAAAGGAAGGAGAGGGAGAGAGGAGAGAGAGAGAAATATCCATTGGCTACTTCCCGCACACCTCCCTGGGGATCGAGCCTGCAACCCAGTTATGTGCCCCAATCAGGTATTGAACTAGAAACACTTTGGTGCAAGGGACCACGCCCAACCGATAAAGCCCTATCAGCCAGGGCAGGATCCATGTTTCCCCCCTTCTCCCCCGCAAACCTACAGTGCCTGGCAGATACTAAGTACCTAAAGAGGGGGTTAAATTTTTTAACACTAGCCGGGCTGGCATGGCTCAGTGGTTGAGCGTTGACCAATGAACCAGGAGGCCGCGGTTCGATTCCCGGTCAGGGTACATTCTCGGGTTGCAGACTCGATCCCCAGTGAGAAGGGTGCTGGAGGCAGCCGATCAATGATTCTCTCTCATCATTGATGTTTCTATCTCTCTCTCCCTCTCCCTTCCTCTCTGAAATCAGTAAAAAAAAAAATTTTTTTTAAATTTTAACACTAAAACAGAACTAAAATTTATCATTAAACCCTTTCTTAAATAAGTTGGCTAATCCAATAGCTACTTTTCTATACTCTCCTGGGGCAACTACCTTGTCCGGGTGCCTCAGCAGGAGCTGACTCTGGAACTTCCGCTGGCATCTGCTGTGTGTCCATAGCGTCCATGTTAGGAGCCTCGGCCATCATTTGTTGAAATGGAAATGTGTAAAAAGCTTGAGCTTGCTGAAGAGAATAGCTGAAAGAACAATTAAATTAAGATAAGAGGGTAAAATTACCCAAATGTAAGTTTAAATGATCAGCTGTAAATAACTTTTCAGGACCCAAATATTTTGAAACCAGAATGTGGTATTTATTTAGAGTTGACAACAGGTGCAAAGTGAGGAGGAAGATCTAGTCTCACATGTACACACTCACCCAACCTTTACTAACCAACACTAATTCACTCTCACACTGTTTAACGGCAAGATGTGTCCTCAATACAACACCAGTCTATCAAGTCAGCCTGCACTTTCCCTGAGATGAGATCATGGGAATTTCTAGCAGGGAGACACAAAAGGCCCACAAGCCCACACAGGAACACAAAAACCATTTGTGTTACTACCATCAGTAAGTATTGAATCATCTAACTTACCCTCTAATCTAACCCTCCCCCGGCCTAACTTTCCCCCCAATTTTGAGATAAAATTGACATATAATATTGTGTAAATTACAGATGTACAACATGTTGATTTGATAAACTCATATACAGGGTGGGGCAAAAGTAGGTTTGTTGTTGTGAGTACATGAAACAGTTTATTCTTGTATTATTATTTATTAACTAGAGGACTGGTGCATGAAATTCATCCACGGGTAGGGGCCCTACACCTGGCAGGCAATCAGGGCCAATCGGGGCCTTCCAGCTGCTGACCAGGGCCTTCCTTTGTTCCACGCTTCCCCCTGGTGGTCAGTGCATGTCATAGTGAGCGATCGAACTCCCGAGGGAACACTTTGTATATTAGCCTTTTATATATATACATTATTGTCTCACTTTATATATGAACAACTATAAACCTACTTTTGCTCCACCCTGCATTGTACAGTGCTGACCACCATGGGACAGCCTTAGCTAACACCTCCATCATGTCACATAATTACCATATTTCTTTTTTGTAGTGAGAACATTTAAGATCTATTCTCTTAGCAACCTTCAGGTAAATAATAGCATGGTGATGCTGTACATCAGTCCCCAGAACTTGTTCATGTTTTGTAAATTTATTGAATTTGGATAGGTTTCAGGTACACAATTCTGTAAGACAACATCTGAATGTTGTGTGTTCGCTGCCCTAAGTCAAGTCTCCTTCCATTTATCCCCCTTTACCCTCTTCTACCTGGAAGCTTGTGCCCTTTGACCAGCATCTCCCCATTCCCACTCCTCTTCCAATCTAAAGTTCTCCTGGTTTCTTTGCCTGTTTATGTATTCATCATTGGATCTGTTTTTTAATTGTTGCTGGGTTTTTGCTTTTCTGTCACTAAATGAGGATTGGAAAACAATATTTTGTCTATGAATTTATCGGGGAAAAAACACTTTAGACCTGTCTTCTGAACATGATTTAAGCTTTGTTCAAAGTATTGTGTTCAATGTCAGGGACAGAGGCCTTCACAGAAAACAATTTCCCAAAAATATTTCTGATGGCCATAAGCCACTATCTTAAGCTGCTGCATCAGCACAAAGCTAGGGAAGTAAACACAATTTATGAAACCCAAGTTACGCTAATACCAAATAATGCCACAGGATATGCAGTAGGAGGAAAAACACTAGGAAATAAAGTGAATGAGTCCTGTTTACTATGTTCTGGGGCAAGATACTCCACTTACTAGTTTTCTTTCTCTTTGCATGTGGAGAAAGAAGACAGGGAGCTCAGACAGCTGGAATTAAAAAGGCAAACTAGTACACTTTAAGCGTGTCAACTTTATAGTGCCTAAATCATCTTACCTAATAATAGACAAACATGTAAAAATGACCGTACCTCCGCTACGCCCACAGCCAATCAGAGTGAGTATGCAAATTAGAAGGCAAAAGATGGCGGCTGCCCAGCTGCTCCAGGTGTGGAGTGGCCAGGCAGGGCAGGATGCCTGCTTTGAGAGGGAGGGCGGGGGGCGAAGGGATCTACAGGAACAGAGTGCCACAGCGAAGACAAGACTGCAGACTCCGGAGTCTGCAGCAAAGACGAAGATGGCAGACTCCGGCCTGAGTCTGCAGCAAAGACGAAGACGGCAGACTCCGGCCGGAGTGAAGTCCTGGGTCCCAGGTGCCGGAGGAAAACCGGTGCTGGAAGCCAAGGGAAGGAAGGCCTAATGCACGAATCTCTTCGTGCAACGGGCCTCTAGTATCTCAATAAAATGGTTGTAAAAGAAGGCAAACTAAAGCATCCCCCTGGAAAAGTGTAAAAGGCTGAGACAGACACAAGGTTAAGAGTCTACCCATGGGTAGCTGGGCTAGAATGTTAGATTTGCAAAGAAAACAGGGGTTCATTCCCATGCTATCAATGGATAAACAACTGGAGAGGCATTTTAACATCAAGCTATCTTTCAGGGGAAGTTGATTTTAAAAGGTTAAGAACTAGTGCCCTGGCCTGTGTGGCTCAGTTGGTTGAGATCATCCCATGCACCAAGAGGTTGCAGGTTCAATTGCTGGTTCAATTCCTGGTCAGGGCACATGCTAGGGATTGCAGGATCAATCCCCAGTAAGGGGCATGCAGGAGGCAGCTAATCAATGTTTTTCTCTCTCTCAAGAAAAAAAAAAATCAATAAAAACATATTTTAAAAATTAAATGAAAAGGTTAAGAATAAGATATATTAAACTATACCTCAAGAGTTTTATTTCTTTAAATATATTGTTCTCAAATTATGTAAAAAAAATAAATATGATACAATGATTTAGGAAACATTAACATGAGACAATACTATGCAGCTCCTAGAAAGTAAATGTACTGATATTCTGTAAAAGCACAGAAAACCTTTGATATATTTTAAAGCGGAAAAGAATACAAAATAGCATTGTAAACCAAGGCTACACGTAGGGAAACCATGTAGCCAAGGACTAGAAATTAAAATGTAAAAATGAAGAGAAGTGAAGTGTGCCCAGCACAAAGTAAAATGTCCTCTCTTTTCACACTTTTAATACTATTTGTAGCTCTTTTCTTAACTTGTCAAAACATTGGTTGTTCAATGTTTATAATTTAAATATTCTGATGAGGAGTAGGGTAAGGCTGTTATATTGCGAGATCATGTGCAGTTCACCCTCTGGAAATTCTAGTAAAACGAACTGTAACTTTTGGCTGGGGCTAATGCCAGTTTCTGAGAGTCTAACAGCCGCTTTTGGTTAGAATATATAAAAGCAGAACATGTGGTCACAATAAAAGAGTGGCCAAAGAATGCACGAGGTCTGCTCTTTGTCATATTGTCAGGAAGGCAACCTCCCCCACCCCGCCCCCATGTTGCTTGTTACCACTCTCAGAGTTCAACAGATGTTGAGTACTTCACAAAAATCCACACCTAAGCCCTGGCTGGGTAGCTCAGTTGGTTAGAGTGTCGTCCCAATACGCCAAGGTTGCAAGTTCGATCCCCAGTCAGGGCACATACAAGAACCATCTAATGAATGCATAAATAAGTGTAACAGCAAAATTGATGTTTCTCTCTCTCTCTCTCTCTCTCTCTCTCTCTCTCTCTCTCTCTCTCTCTCTCCTTCCCCCTTCCTCTCTAAAGTAAATACATAAACATTTTTAAAAGTAAAGAAAAGCCAAACTTAAAGCATATAAAAATTAGGGAGACACCATTCACATTACAAAAGGGGTCTGAACTTTTTAAAAAATGTTTTCATTGATTTGAGAGAGAGAAACATCGATCAGCTGACTTCCGTACCAGGAATCAAACCCACAACCTGGGCATGTGCCTGACCAGGAATTGAACCTTTTGGTACACAGGACAATGCTTAACCAACGAAGCCACACCAGCCAGGGCAAGGACTCCAAACTTCAAAAAATCGATTTCTGAAATGTGGCTCCCATAGCATACTTAGGGGGTCATTAAGGATCTTCAAAAATTCTGGGGTTCAGAAATGGAAAATTAATATTTTTAAAACCAGTTGATTGAAGTAAAAAATAATGAAGAAAAATATCTGGAGTTTTATTTTAGATATCAATTTTGAAAGAAATCTAGAAATTTATCTAGAATACTGATGTGTCCCGTAATCTTTTAAAAACTATCTCTGGCACTTTACAGTAAATTAAATTAGAACAGGAACAACAACAACAAAAAATGAAGCTATGGAAAATAGAATGTGTAAGTTCTGAGGTAACACTATCGTTGAGTGTTAAATTTAGCCTGATCAACTTACAGCCAGAGCAAAAAGAAACAGGGTGGGTTACAACATTCTTATTAGTTGGCAGAAGAAAGCATGACATCTGTACAAAAACCTTCATGAACTTGAATGCTAGGCAACTAAAGAGTTCTGAGTAATCTCATTTTCTTTTATGTAATAACCAGAGGCCCGGTGCACGAAATCCGTGCACGGGGGGCGGGGGGGGGGGGGTGGTGGTGTCCCACAGCCCAGTCTGCACCCTCTCCAATCTGGGATCCCTCACACAATCCAGGACTGCTGGCTCCTAACTGCTCACCTGCCTGTCTTCCTGATTGCCCCTAACCACTTCTGCCTGCCAGCCTGATCACCCCCTAACCACTCCCCTGACAGCCTGATTGAGGCCTAACTGCCCTCCCCTGCAGGCCTGGTCACCCCTAACTGCCCTCCCCTGCAGGCCTGGTCCCCCCCACAACTGTTCTCCCCTGCAGGCCCGGTCGTCCCCAACTTCCCTCCTCTGCAGGCCTGATCACCCCTAACTGCCCTCCCTTGCAGGCCTGGTCCTCCCAACTGCCCTCCCCTGCTGGCCATCTTGTGTCCACAGGGGCCTGTGGTGGTTTGCAGGCCGGCCACGCCCCCCGGTGACCCAAGCGGAGGCCCTGGTATCTGGGATTATTTATCTTCTATAATTGAAACTTTGTAGCCTTCAGCAGAGGCCAGGGCAGGCCAGGAACTTGGCTTCCTCCATCGTGAGGGAAACTCAAGCCTCCTGCTCGCTCTGTGGCCGCAGCCATTTTTGTTGGGATTTATTTATCTTCTATAATTGAAACTTTGTAGCCTTCAGCGGAGGCCTGGGCCAGCCAGGGTGTGCAAGAAGCTTGGCTTCCTCCATTGCCAGGGAAACCCAAGCCTCCTGCCCACTCTGTGGCTGCAGCCATTTTGGTTGGGTTAATTTGCATACTCGCTCCTGATTGGCTGGTGGGTGTAGTGGAGGTACGGTCAATTTGCATATTACTCTTTTATTAGATAAGCTAGTTAAATTCGTAAGCAGCATAAATTTCTTTCATCCTTAATGTAAAAGTACCTCTTAAATACATTTGCTATATTTGTATATGGTAATTGCCACTTCATAACTCAGAATTCTGCAATATTTATGAACAATAATTGTCTCTGTACAAGGGGAAGAGCTACAAAGAGCAGCTAGTCAAGTCATTCATCCTCGAGAGAGCTCTGTTGCCTCACCATGAAAATGAGGTGAGATTTGGTGACTTCTCCATACACGGAGAATGCACAGAAAATAGGACCAAATCTGTCCAGATTCCAGACACACCCCAAAGAGCTTTTATTTTCTTTAATTCCCTGATATCAAACTTATAAGTATGAATGACTTTATTTCCCCTCCTTCACTTGTCCCTTTCATTTATGTTTGTCCCCGCCTCCTGCTGGGTGCTACCTGTCCCCTTTTCCTGCCGCTAACCCCTTCCTCTCTCCTAGCCTCCAAGTGCACCTCCCCACTTCTCTGAAACAGCAGTGCTCGAAGGGCTGGTTTTCACAGCTGTTTGAAATTGATAAACTGAGTTTTTCCTGATTTTCCGACAGTCTTTCTCAAAACAAACACACATGTGTACACGTACACACAGCTGATTGAGGGTTCAGTTCAGATTTTCCTGTTGTTAAACTAACTCTTTAAGGTTTTCCCTAAAAGGAACAACTTCAACCTCTGCAATTATTTTCCACTACTTTAAAGTTTTAGGTTGCTCTTTCTAAATAATCTGCAATTATTTTCCACTATTTTAAAGTTTTAGGTTGCTCTTTCCAAATACACTTGTTTTAGTCCATTTGGGCTGCTACAACAAAATACCACAGACTGGACGGATAATGAACAACACATATTTATTTCTCAGTGTTGGAGGTTGGAAAATCCCCTTTCCAGGCACCAGGAGATTCAGTGTCTGGCCAGGGCCCGATTCTGGGTTCACACGTCAGAAGGGGTGACACATCTCTCTCGGGACCTCTTTTTTTGTTGTTGTTGTTAAACCTCACCCAAGGTTATTTTTTGTAGAGAGGGGTGAAGGGGACAGAGAGAGAAAGAGAAACATCGATGTGAGAGACACATCGACTGGTTGTTTCTCCCACGTGCCCCGACCAGGGACAGGAATCAAACTTGTGACCCCCACGCTCTAACCACTGAACCAAACTGGCCAGGGCTTGGGACCTGCTTTACTATAAGGGCATTAATCCCATTTAGGAGGGCTCTGAACTCATGACCCAATCACCTCCTACAAATACCATCACATTGAAGGTTAGGTTTCAACATATGAACTTTGGAAGGACACAAATATTCAGTCTAGAGCAACATTTTATTATCTTCATTTAAACAAGCATATACAACACTGAATACTTACAAAAGTAACAATCAACACTAAATAATCCATAAGCTCAAATACAAAGGACTAGATATGTAACTATGATGGAGTACCATCATAACTATTTACCTTTGTTTATTTATTTACTAGAGGCCTGGTGCATGAATTTGTGCACAGGTGGGGTCCAGCCAGTCCGCCCCCAACCAGGTCGGTCAGGGGGAGGGGCTGTGGGTGGTTGGCGGGCCGGGGGAGGGACCGAGGGCAGTTAGCCGGCTGGCCCCGCCCCCCGGTTGAACTCCCGGTCGAGGGGACAATTTGCATATTAGGCTTTTATTATATAGGATCTTTATTGTTGAAAGTATTACAAATGCCCACTTTGTGAGTTGTTTTTTCCATTGACACCCTCCACCCCATACCAGCCCCTCCCAGGCCTTCACCAGACTAGTGTCTGTGTCCATGGGCTATGTAAATATGCATACAAGTTCCCCATGTAATCTTCCTGCCCCACCTCCACTCCTACTTTCCCTCTGAAATTCGTCAGTCTGTGCCATGCTTCTATGTCTCTGTATCTATTTTGTTCATCAGTTTATTCTGTTCATTAGATTCCACACATGAGTGAGATAATGTGATACTTATCTTTCCCTGACTGGCTTATTTCGTTTAGCATAATACTCTCCAGTTTCATTCATCCTGTTGCAAACAGTAAGAGTTGGTTTGCATAGTATTTCATTGTGTAGATGTACCACAGCTTTTTTACCCACTCATCTACTGATGGGCACTTGGGCTGTTTCCAGATCTTAGCTATTGTAAATTGCACTGCTATGAACATAGGGATGCATACATTCTGATTGGTGTTTTGGGTTTCTTGGGATATACTCCTAGAAGTGGGATTGCTGGTTCAAATGGGAGTTCCATTTTTAATTTTTTGAGGAAACTCCATACTGTTATCCAGTCTGCATTCTCACCAGCAGTGTACTGGAAACAAAAAGATACAGAATAAGCTAGAGTCCACAGTTCATTTAACTACTTGTCATATAGTATGACTTCAAATTTCCTCACTATTTGGTCATTTTTGGTGCTCAGAAGCAAACAAACAAACACAAATACTTCAGATATAGCCTCATTATCCTGAAACTGAGCAGGGCTATCTACTTCCTCATTCTGCAGACATAGTACAGAACCCAATACATTAGCTGTACTGGCACTCACAGTATCCAGTCGATTCATACTGAGTTCACCATCAATGAAAACTGCCCTTTTATCCTCTCTCCCTCATCTCACACTTGTATCATTGATTTCTCCACACCTAAGCAAAACACTGTGTCTCTTTTTGTAAAAGTTGATTCACCGTTCCAGCCAGTTGGGATTGATCAGGATTCTGAATCAATCCATCCATTCCACAAAGCGGGACACATTTTATCATTTCATCAACACCTTGAGGTTATTAAACTTCTGAAAAGTACAAAGTTGTGGTAGAACAAAATGGCACATCGGTACAGACCTCCCTTCAGCCTGCATTTGACTCTTTCAGTAGTAAACCAGCTTTGATTTCACCTAATTAGACTGCTATCAGTCCATCTTCATCTGTGCGCGCGTGCATGCACACACACACGCACACGCGCGCACACACACACACACACACACAGTGGTATGGCACAACTGTTAGGGAGGCAGGCTTTGAAGCCACACTGCCTGGGTTCAAATTTCAGCACTGCCACTTACTAGCTCTGTAGGCAAGTTCCTTAACCTCTTCATGTCCCAGATTCCACATCTGTAAAATGGGAATAGTTGCACCTAATTTACTGATTATGAGGATTAAAGTAGGTAACCTGTGCAAAATACTTAAAACAGTGCCTGGTATGTAATAAATTTGCCATAACAATAACAAAAACAGGAGATGATTAAATATTTTAGGTACCTCCTGTCATCCCTCCTGATGTTGTCTACTCTAGTATCATTCGCTAAAAGGGAATGACCTAGCTTGGTGGCTCTTACTTTTTTTCTGAATTTATACCATAGCCTAGTGGTCACTAGTTCCTTGTATATGTGCTCAATTACTACTGAGAAGCAAACATTTTGTTTAGGATCAAAGTCCATACATTAAGAAGACAGATTCCACCTCTGGAAGAAACAGGGATCCATGTTTTTATTTTCAGTATTCAGGCCCCTCTCCTGTGAGAGAGAAACATCCATCGACTGCCTCCTGCAAGCGCTCCAGGGGGATGGGACCCACAACCTAGGCATGTGCCTTGACCAGGAATCGAACCCGTAACCCTCCACTTTACAGAGTGATGCTCCAACCAAATGAATTACCCGGCCAGGGCTCTTTGAATGTTTTGAAGTTAATCCTCCAAAGTAAAAAGCAAACTCATTATTACCCAGCATCCCATTCCACTCCTCGATTAGCACAAGGTAAGGGTGACAGAAGAACCACTTTCTTTGGATTATGGGAGCCTGTCATTTCAGAATTCCCAAGGATAAACTCCTTACGGTATTAAGGCGGAATTCTTCCTATTTCCTGAGGTTAAAGTTTTGCACGTCAAAATTTAAAAAATGGTCTATAACTCTATGGATTAAGTGAAGACATAAGTCAGTTTTGAGCTAAACACTCTACCAGCCTGTTACTTTGCTTTATAAGGCACTAAATAAGGTCTTATAACACGGAATTCATTTGATGGTAGGGTTTACCCAAGTTTCCATTCTGATCTGAAGATCGCAAAGGTCGGAGTGATTTCCACAAGTTCTGGTGAATTCTATTCTTTGTAAAGTTCTTCTGCGAAAGAAGTGGAGTACTTTACTTCAGGATTCGATCCACAAAATTAGGATCAAGTTCCCACTTTATCTACATGTTATCTCCTTTCCTAAACACTCAGACGATTTTGGTTACTTAACCCTTTCTACGTAACACGGACTCACAGCATGTCAGAACTGGATTCCAGCGATGCCCTATTTTACAGACATGAACAGGCCCAGAGAAGCTAGTGTCTTGCCTAAGTTCAGGCAGGGCCCATTAGCCACCGCAAGTCAGGCTAAGTCTGCATAGGTCTAAGAGTATTTTATTCCAATATAGAGCATCACTTTATAAAAAGACCCTGTTATTTACCATTATCTAATTAATCTCTGCTTTTGCAATGTTTTTCCAACACGCCTAACACTCCCCAAAGGACATATTAAAAATCGACTCTCAAGTTCGTCCTCAAGACCATCGGAAGACATTTCGATGACTTCCTGGGAGTGGTGGTCATCGTCTCAGAATTCAAGAGCTCTAGGATGGCAACGCTGGCAATCTGGTGGCCCCTGATGTTGCTTTTAGTAAATCTTGGGGTGGGAAGCCACATAAATCTAACTACAAAATGAAACCTTTGAAGGGATAGGGTGATACCCCACGTTGACAGCTCCTTGCAGGATAATGTAGCCAAGAAGGGCAACCAGAAATACAACAGGAGACTGCTGGCTGTTCCTAAGGCACTGGAAAGCCAGCGAGGTGCCGGCAAAGGCTGGGGAGGGGCGCAGGTGCTGCAGCCCCCGCGCGGGAGCGGCCCGGGCGTGGAGGGGCCGGCGGGCCGGCAGTGCGCACGCGCGGCCCCGGCCTTTGTACCGGCGGCGGCACCTGAAGCCCCCCAGCGAGCATGCGCGCCCGCGGCCGCCCCGCCGCGAGGGGCGCGGGGGGAGGGGCGGCGCTCCGCCCTGGCCTTACCTGCCCGCGTTCTCCGCTTCCATTCCCGGCTGCCGCTCCCGCCGACGTCCGCTCCTGCCACGCAAGCGAGCGACTGGTCGCTACAGTGTCGTGGCGTAGGTCCAGCGGTACAGGGACCAGAGACTTGGACCCGGTTGCCGGCAGAGCTGGGACCGCCGCTAACGCTCAAGCCCCGCCCCCAGGCTCCTAGTTCCCCCTCCCTCCCCAGCGCAAACCCCTCTTTTGCGGGGCGCTTCCGTCTGTGCCTAGCCAAATCCCAGGGCTGGTGAGTGTCACGTGTCGCAGGACAGCCAATCAGGGTTGTCCCGCTCTGGGTTCCTCTGCCGGCCGCTTGGCCTTTCGGGAAGGGTGGAGGACAAAAATGTAGGAGGGGGCGCGCTCTGCTGACGTAGGCTCTTGTCCCCCTCCACCCCCCCCACTCTTCGGTGGTGGGCGGTGATGGGGGTGAATGGGTGAGGATGCCTTCTGGGGGCGCCGGGTAGGTGGGGCTGTTTTGCTTATCGATCAGGATTATCCAGGCCTTCCCACCCAAAATTTTATCCTGATTAAAAACTGTTTTGCATTTATTATCAAGCGTGATGTGGGAGAAAGAAGAGTCTATGGAATCAAAGAACCTGGGAGTCCAGGCCACTGTACTATCTTGGGCCTCAGGTTCCTAATCTGTAAATTGAGGCGATTGTTCTGCTTTTAAAATGTAGAACTTTACATAAATCATTGTCTGGTTTACTTTGGATATTTAAAAATATGAATCTTTGAAGTCTATGATAGTAGATGCCATTCAGGCATCACGTGTTCTTTATAACCTTCCAGACTACCCCTGTGTTGTAGTTTTTTGTTTTCTCAATGGCTCTTACAGCTAGTTTTTGTCTCATTAGTTCTCAAGTTGTCACTAGTGTTCGTACAAGGACTTCATTAAATAACCCTTAATGGAGATAGCTTTTTATCTTTAGTTTGCATAATGAAAAATATGGCTGCTGTATTAGTTAGCTTCCTCTAGTTAAGCTGGGGTAAACAGATGACTCCAAAATCTCAGTGGTTTGCAGAAACAAAGGTTTATTTCTCACTAATGTAACACGTGGGCTGGGAGATGGCTGTGGCCCTGTGGGTCGTGTGGCTTCTTCATTCTGGGATCCAAGAAAAGAGCTTTCATGAGTAAAGACACATTAATGTGTATTATATCAATTGTTTAAAACTTTTAATATTTTGGAACTTTTCAGAACTTTTACCAATACTATGTCCCTTAATAGGTACTACTCAGAACCTGACTCATGGTAGGTATACTTAAACCCTGACAATGGATTTTTTGTCTTCTTTTGATAATGCCAAGTGCCTAACTTAAGCTTTGATTGCCAAGGCATTTATTTCAAAGAGGCATCCACTTCATAGACTGGCTATCTAGAATAAATACATTGACACACACACACACACACTGCCAGGCACACACACACACAAACACACACAGATTAAAGAGCCAGGCTGCCTCTCCTAACTGAGGCTCTTTTGTTTTAGGAATCTTGGTTGATTTCAATAAATGACCATTTGGACTACTTGGCTTTTTTTCCTTTTCCACTGCTTTAATTTCCACTCTCTTGTTTTAAATCCACTGATAGTGAACTCTGAAACCCTAGGCTTCCCACCCTTGACCCCAATAAAGCAGAACCCCGGCCCATGCACATGCATGCTCACTCTCTCTACTGCGACCTCGCTGTGGGGCCCCAGGGAGGTCTTGTAAATAACAAACCAGTGTCTTTTCAACATTTCTGTTGGGGTTGCCAAAGGAGGCCAAAAGTGGTAAGGGATTAAAAATTTATTAGGTCATCTGGAGTCCAGATGGGCTGAACCCCAAAATGGCACCAGCTCCTAGGGTTGGGAAGTCAGAGGTTTTAAAAGAACTCTAGCCGAAACCGGTTTGGCTCAGTGGATAGAGCGTCGGCCTGCGGACTGAAGGGTCCCAGGTTCGATTCCGGTCAAGGGCATGTACCTTGGTTGCGGGGCACATCCCCAGTAGGGAGTGTGCAGGAGGCAGCTGATCGATGTTTCTATCTCATCGACGTTTCTAACTCTCTATCCCTCTCCCTTCCTCTCTGTAAAAAACCAATAAAATATATTTTAAAGAAAAAAGAACTCTAGATGGGCTTTTTCGGCAGGAAACTCTGGGTGGGTCTGGATCCTGGGAAAGTCCGGAAGAGAAAGATAATAGTCTTAGCAGGTGGAATGTGGTCTAAGTGAAAGGGAATGTCGCTTGTGAAGTCAAAAGGTCAGTTCCCAGGGGAGAGGTATCAATACAATTATTTGATCAGACCTCACAGTTTCCTGATGGTTATTGCTGAGGTGTCTTGCAACCATAAGAACCATAAGAGCTGCCCTAGCTGGTTTGGCTCAGTGGATAAAGTGTTGGCCTGAGGACTGGGGGATCACAGTTCGATTCTGGTCAAGGGCATGTGCCCAGGTTGCAGGCATGATCCCCAGTAGGGGGCGTGCAGGAGGCAGCCAATGGTTCTTTTTCATCATTGATGTTTCTATCTTCCTCTTCCTTCCTCTCTGAAATCAATTAAAAAATACACACACACACACACACACACACACACACACACTGAGTGGCCAGATTATTATGATCTCTGAAAGCATAATAATCTGACCACTCAGTGTATATCCTATATAATAAAAGGCTAATATGCAAATTGTCCCCTCGACCAGGAGTTCGACCAGCAGGCAGGCCGGCCAACTGCCCATGTCCCCTCCCCCTGGCCAGGCTGGCAGGACCCCACCCATGCACGAATTCATGCACCGGGCCTCTAGCATATAGATTATTATGCGTTCAGAGATCATAATAATCTGGCCACTCAGTGTGTGTGTGTGTGTGTGTGTGTGTGTGCGCGCGCGCGCAACCGTTACGACCAAATGACTGGAACAACCGGTTGACCGGTTGCTATGACATGCAGTCCGAGACCCCTCACTCCTTACCACCTGCTGCTCACTGTTCCTTACCACTCAGCTCACTGCTCCTTAGCACTGTGGCGCAGGCGGGAGAGGCTCTCACCACCACTGCTGCACTGCCCAGCTGTGAGGCGATATGGAGGGATTAGAAAGAGGCACAAAGAAACTTTTTGGTTGTGATAGATATGTTCATTATTTTGATTGTAAGAATGGTTTACATAGGTATACACATAGGTAAAGCCTCATCAAATTGTATGCTTTAAAAATGTGTTTTATGTCAAATATACCTAATTGTTTAAAAAGTGAGTGTATCATGATTGACCTCATACATACAACTCCATAATCTTTCCGTATTGTCTTGCATTAACCTTTTGCTTAACATAAATCAATCCATAACCAAAGCACAACCTAAAAATGCGTAAATACTGTCCATTTCGGGTTCCCTATTTTCCAGTGGCACCACAGCACTGGGGTACAGCTAGCTGTCTCGGTGTGGCTGTTTCAGTATCAAAGGCCGCGGGCACAAGGAGACAGGGCTTTTAAACTTCACTCGTGCGAGGGTGACCTCACCTAAGCACGTGCTGCTCGGCGTGCCAGTCTCCACTGGCTTGTAAAAGGTCGTTAATTTAACGCGAGCCATGTGCGCATGTCACAGGACAAATGATGCCGGAATACAGCCACAGCGACCCCCCAAGTCTCGACATCCGCCAGGGCAACACTACTGTAGGGAGAGGGATGAAGGGAGACAAGAGCCGAAGCCGGAAAGTTCTCGGAACCGGTTTAAAAAACACTTCCGGTTCCGGCCCTAAGTCCCACTTCCGCCCGGGTCACGTGCGCGCGGCTGTGTTCCCTGCTTTCCAGTCCGGCGGGGCCCCAGCCCCCGCACTTTCCGTTCTGTCCGCAGGCCGTCCGCTCCGGCTCCGGCAGCCACTTCCGCCCGTGCTCTGACCCGCTGCGGGGCCGAGCCCTCCCGGTACGGTCTCTCCCTGTACAGTCTCTCCGTGGGCCGCCTGTGGGGCCAGTGGGGGTGCGGTCTGCAGTTCCTCTCCTAGAGTGTGAAGGGGCGCGGGGAAACCACGCGGGGCCGCCTTTTCCTTGCTCCCCCAGAGCTGCCTTTAGATTCGGAAGGCCCAGTCCCCAACGCCAAGAAACCACTGAAGACTGGCCTCAGGCCTGGGGGGGACGTCCGCCCTCTCAGCGCCTGGGGGCGGGGGGCAGGGGTGGGAGAGAACCCAGGTGTTCTCACTCTGCACCCCGCTGCTAGGAGGCTTGTTTCCCGGCTCGGTTTAGTGGTGAGCTGGGAACCTTCTGACGCCAACCTCTTTCCCTCCCCGCCCAGCCCGCTGACCATGCCCGCGGGCGTGCCCTGGCCCACCTACCTGAAGATGTTCACCGCCAGCCTCCTGGCCATGTTCGCGGGGTCCCAAGTGGTGCACAGGTACTACCTGCCGGACCTGGTGAGTGCAGGAGGGTCCTGGGCCTCGCTCTCGGACCCCTCCGTTCTCCCCACAAGGGCAGAAGGGATCTTAAAACGAGAATGAGTGCACTTCTGCCCTCGGCCTAACACCTGCTGATGGCATCCAGTTGCATTTAGAGCAATGCCATTTCCTGCTCTTACACTGTCCGGCAGAAATCACACAGAGGCCTTCCACAGCCCGGCACCTGCCTGCCATGGCCTTCTATATACCATTTCCTCCCTTTCCCCGTGTTGCAGCCACACCAGCTTCCTTGCTGTTTCTCAGACTCATCCTGCCTGTTCCCATCTGAAGGCCTCGCCTTTTCTGTTCTTGGGGAGCTTTTCTCCCAGATCTTGGCTTGGTTTCCTTCTTCAAAATTGCAAGTTTCTGCCTCGATGTCTCCTCCATCTATGAGGGTAGCTTCAAAAGGATTGCTCCTCTGCTATTCTGTCCTTTGTTTCATGGAACACCTGTCACAATTTGCAATTATTTTATTCCTTTGTCTCTGCTTGTGTTTTTTTTTATTTCCTCCACTAGAATGTAAGGTCCACAGAAGGACTGTTCCACAATATGCTACCACTTTATAACCACTATGGTGGGTATTAATTTTTTAAAAAAGAACAACCTCGCTAATGACAAGTGCTGGTGAGGATGTGGAGAAACTGGAACCCTCATACAGTGCTGCCATGGATGGAGAGGGTATAGCTGCTGTGGAAAAGTCTGACAGTTCCTCAGTTAAGCATAGAGTTATCATATGACCCAGCTATTCTAGAGAGAGATGAAAACATTGTCCACACAAAAACTTATACATGAATATTCATAGAAGTATTATTTATAAGAGCCCCAAAGTGGAAAACATCCATACTGTCCATAAACTGATAAATGGACATATAAAATGTGGTATACCCATATAATAGAATATTATTTGTTCCTAAAAGGAAATGAAGTACTTACATGTGGCAACATGGATGAACCTTAAAAACATGCCAAGAAACTAGTCACAAAAGACTAATACTGTATAATGCCATTTACATGAAATTTGTCCAGAATAGACAAATCTATTGAGACAAAGAGTAGATTAACGGTTGCCCAGGGCAGTGGCGTGGATGTGGGAAAGCTTTGTGGGAATGGGTATGGGGTTTGTCTTGGGGGTGCAGTTCTAAAATTTATTGTACTGATGCATGTGCAACCTTATGAATCTACTGAAGGCCATTATACTTTAAATGGGTGAATGGTAGGTATGTGAATTATTATCTCACTAAAGTGTTAAAAAAGTAATCTTCTCAGCCTTTCCTGACCATCTTTTCTGAAGGTAGTTTTATTGATTTTATTTTTTTGTATCCAAAATGTGTTTATTGGGATGGTTTCCCACTCGTCTTGATTTGAGGTGCTTTTAGTGCTGCTTCCCTCTGAAGGAGCATCCTTCTGTCAGCCTTGCTTTTCCTCCTGTTGGCTGACAGAGGACAGTGGAGCCACCAACACACAAAGCTGCCGTTTGTGCGTGGCTGAAGCCGGTGGTGATTTTATCGCATCCTGGCATTTCACACCCATTAAGTAGGAATTGGGCCTCTGCCCTGGGCGCTTCTTCTCGTGTTGCCTCTTCTCCTCTTCTGGAGAGGGATGGAGGAGATCCTTAGCGAGGGGCATATTGTCGTGGGGAGGCCGTCACCGTCAAAAAGGCTGAAGGTCGTTTTATAAGTCAGTCAATAGTACAGGAATAAATTTCCCAATATGGAAAGTTTTATTCAAATCTGTGATAGTGATGCAAACTCTCCCCCTCTAGAACTTAAAACCCAGCCTGGATAATAGAGTCATTAGGGTTAGAAGGGGACTTAGATCAACTGTGGGTTCTCATGATACAGATTTAGCGTTGAGTAGCAAGGGACTTTCTTTTCCTCTTTACCTGCTTTGAAGTCGTTCAGGTCACATTTAATTACAGTCTAAGAAAGCACTGGCACATGTGTTTTTGTGTGTGTTGTTGTTTTTTTTTTAATAGACAATACCTGAAATCCCACCAAAGCCTGGAGAACTCAAAACGGAGCTTTTGGGACTGAAAGAGAGACAACACAAACCTCAAACTTCTCAGCAGTAGAAACCTCAAAATACAACGCTGCCAAGAACTCTGTGAATAATAAGTCTTAAATATATATTTTTTAAAATTTATTGAGTCAAACTACTTGCACTTAAGCACCTGATACAATGCTGACTACATGAGGAGGCGCACAGAAGGTATTAACTGATGCATTGAGATTTATTTATGGTTTGACCAGTGTTTCTTGAAAACTGCCAAAGCGTTCTTAAATGTGGTTTGATAGCCATTTAGCTGTGGATATCACATGAGATAGAGTATTTGCAATGACTCCTGCTCTTGTAATTCTTTTTTTTTTATATATGCACTCCCATGTTTATTGCAGTATTAGCCAAGGTACAAAAACAACCCCAAATCCCCATCAGCAGATGAATGGATAAGGAAGGTGTTGTACATATATATTCAGCCAAACACTCAGCCACGAGAAAGGAGAATGTCCTGCCATTTGCAGCAACAGGGATGGACCTTGAGCACATTATGTAAATGTCATGAGTCAAACAGAAAGACAAGTATTGTTATGATATCACTTACGTATGGAATCTAAACAAGTCATACCTATTAAAAAAACACACCACCTAATGGAGAGTAAAATGGTGGTTAGCAGGGTCTGGGGAGTGGGGATAAGAGTGATGAGTATTTAAGGGTACAAACGTGTGACAAGTAGTAAATAAGCCATAGCGATCTAAAGCACAGTATAATGAATCTAAACCAGTGATTTTCAACCTGTATGATGCAAGAATTTTTAAAAACATGCAATACCTGACTATTTAGTCAGGGGCACGGACCTCTTTTTCCTTAGATTGTCAAATAAAAAAATGACAACAGCCAGCACAACAGTAACCATCTGGTGTGAATGAATCAAAATTATATCTATTTTTTAAAAAATATTTTTTATTTATTTGAGAGGAAGGAATAGGGAGAGATAGAAACATCAATGATGAGAGAGAATCGTTGATCAGCTGCCTCCTGCACACCCCCAGTGGGGACCAAGTCCGCAGCCTGGGCATGTGGCCTGACTGGGAATTGAACCATGACCTCCTGGTTCATAGGTCGACACTCAACCTCTGAGCCACACTGGCTGGGCATACTTATTTTTTTGTCAGATTGGCAAAAAGTATATGTTTTTTGGTGTGCCACAGAATTTTATTAGATAAAAAAAGGTTAAAAATTGCTGATCTAGACAATAATATTGTATTATAATTATGTAATGTGATAAATATTGCTACAATGGCAACCATGTTACAATATATAAATGTATCAAAGTAACACTTACACAATGTTACATGTCAAATTTATTTAATTAAAAAAAAGAAATTTCAAACTAGTAAAGGTCACACTGCTCCATAATTTTCAATCAATGGTGACAATTAACTAGAGAAAGTAGTCATTATAGGGAACCCCTTGTAGAGTTCTCTTGATAGAAGGTTTAAGATGAAACACTAGAATTCAACCGGAGAATCTCTCTGCCCCTAGACAAGATTAACCCTGTGTTCCTGGACTTGAATTCTGAAAAGATCCTGAGGAGTATGCTCCAGGAACATGCCCTCATGCTCCACAGGGTCTGAAAATCCACTAATTCCTCATCACCACAATGGGTCCTTTTATGAAGTTAGTTCTAAATTAAATTACAACAGCCTTAACACACATTCACACAGCCATGTGGTTTGTGATTCAATAGTAGACATAGACCTCCATGTGAAATCTCTGGAAACTGAAGTAGTTATTCATGTAATTGTACAGCTTTATAAAGAAAATTAACAAAGGCAAATGACTTAGAGCTAGAAATTCTCAAGTATCGTAGCATCTACCAATTTTAATATCTGCTGAACAGGGCAGGCTGAAGTGGGTAGCTAAATTGTCTCCTAGTTTCCCTTTCCCTCCTTAGTAGCTGAATCAATGGGTATCTTTATAAACCAAGTTATGTTGCGTCAGTAAGATTGTTTCCCAGGACTACATGCGAAACCAGTCATCTCTGTACTAGTCTTCTCTGTCCTGGTTATAATTATACAAAAACATCACCATATTTACATTTTAACTCACTAGCATCTTAGGGAACATATTTCACTACAAATAAAAAGCAGTTCTCGCTGAAACCGGTTTGGCTCAGTGGATAGAGCGTCGGCCTGCGGACTCAAGGGTCCCAGGTTCGATTCCGGTCAAGGGCATGTACCTTGGTTGCGGGCACATCCCCAGTGGGTGGTGTGCAAGAGGCAGCTGATCGATGTTTCTAACTTTCTATCCCTCTCTCTTCCTCTCTGTAAAAAATCAATAAAAATATATTAAAAAAAAAAAAAAAAAGCAGTTCTCTAAGGAGGGTATTGGGGGGACAAATGGTGATGGACAGAGACTTGATTTGGGTGGTGAACACACGATACAGTGTACAGATGATGTGCTATAGAATTGTGCACCTGAAATCTGTATAATTTTTTAAAAATACATTTTATTGATTTTTTACAGAGAGGAAGGGAGAGGGATCGAGAGTTAGAAACATTGATGAGAGAGGAACATGGATCAGCTGCCTCCTGCACACCTCCTACTGGGGATGTGCCCACAACCAAGGTACATGCCCTTGACCTGGAATTGAACCTGGGACCTTTCAGTCTGCAGGCCGACGCTCTATCCACTGAGCCAAACCGGTTAGGGCAGAAATCTGTATCATTTTGTTAACCAGTATCACCCCAGTAAATTTAATTTTTAAAAAAGTTAAACATCTAGAAGAAAATACAAACAAGCATTCTAATCATAAAGCAGTGTGATAATGCAATGGATGCCTTTCCAGCTGGAAATCACCACAAAACATTTAAAATGATGACCAAGTGGATGCCAGATACACTCTTAAATGATACTGACGCAGAAAGTTTCAATCCATTCGGAGAGCTTCTGGGTTGGTGAACAGGTGGAGGAGATGCTGGGAGAGTGGAGCTCCGGGCGAGGGCATGGAAGCTCCACACCCTTTGCCCATTCCTTGCCCTGTGCATCTCTTCATCTGGCTGTTCCTGTATTCAGCTGTTTATGTAAGAACATCCAAACCTGCCTCTCTCCTTCCTGCACATCCACTCCTTTAATCATTAAGCCCTCAGGACAGTTAGGTTCTGGTCAGCATCAGTCTTAGGAACAAAGCCTTGGGTCTTCTTTTTTATTTTTATTGATTTCAGAGAGGAAGCAAGAGAGCTAGAGAGATAGAAACATCAATGATGAGAGAGAAGCATTGATTGGCTGCCTCCTGCACGTCCCCTACTGGGGGGGATCGAGCCCACACCCCAGGCATGTGCCCTTGGCCAGAATCAAACCTGGGACCCTTTAGTCCGCAGGCCGACGCTCTATCCACTGAGCCAAACCGGCTAGGGAAAGCCTTGGGTCTTAACATGACCATTTTTATTTTCTTTTGAGGCGGGGGTATTTTTTGCAACTTCCTCAAATCTTTAGAAAGATCATATTTGCTTTTTTGTTCAACGATTCTAATCTGACATCAGGTAGCTATAATCAGAGCATTTCTCTTAATTTGGGTGAAACCAGCTGTGGGTTTAGAAGTTGTCTGTATATTTCAAATGACTCTGTAATGCTCTCCAGTTAACAATGAATCAACAGAAGTTTAAGAATTAACATTAAAATGTCCATACTGCCTACAACAGTCTACAAACTCAATGCAATTCCTATCAAGATACCAATGATGTTTTTCACAGAACTAGATCAAATATTCCAAAAATTTACATGGAATCACAAAAGACCCTGAATAGCCACAATAATCTTGAGAAAGAACAAAGTTAGAGGAATCATGCTACCTGATATCAAACTATATTACAAAGCTATAGTAATCAAAACAGCATGGTACTGGCATAAAAACAGACATAGATAAATGGAACAGAATAGAGAGCCCAGAAATAAATCCTGTATGGTCAATTAATATTTGACAAAAGAGGCAAGAACACACAATGGGGTAAAAGCAGTCTATTTAATAAATGGTATTGGGAAAATTGGAGAGATGTGCAAAAAAAGGAAACTAGACCACCTTCTTATACCACATGCAAGATTAAACTCAAAATGGATTAAAGACTTAAATGTAAGACTTGAAAACATAAAAATCCTAGAAGCAAACATAGGCAGTAAAATCTCAGACATTTCTCAGCAATATTTTTTTCTGATATATCTCCTTGGGCAAGGAAAACAGAAGAAAAAGTAAACAAATGGGACTGCCTTTGTAAAACAGATTTTTATACAGCAAAGGAAACCATCAACAAAATAGATAATCCACTGAATGGGAGGACATATTTGCCAATGATACATCTGATAAGAGATTAATTTCCAAAATACATAAAGTACTAATACAACTCAACAAAGGAAGACAATGCAATTAAAAAATGGGCAGAGGACTTGAACAGACATTTCTCCAAAAAGCACATACAAATGGCTAAGAGACATGAAAGAATGCTCAATGTCACTAATCAGGGAGATGCAAATTAAAACGAGGTATCGCCCTAACCGGTTTGGCTCAGTGGATAGAGCGTCGGCCTGCAGACTGAAAGGTCCCAGGTTCGATTCCGGTCAAGGGCATGTACTTGGTTGCGGGCACATCCCCAGTAGGAGGTGTGCAGGAGGCAGCTGATTGATGTTTCTCATCTATGTTTCTAACTATCCCTCTCCCTTCCTCTCTGTAAAAAATCAATAAAATATATTTTAAAAAATAAAAAAATAAAACGAGGTATCACCTCTCGCCTATCACAATGGCTATCATCAATAAATCAACAAACAACCAGTGTTGGCGAAGATGTGGAGAAAAGAGAACCCTTATGTACTTAGTGGGAATGTGGACTGGTGTAGACACTGGAAAGCAGTAGAGTTACCTCAAAAAATTAAAAATGGAACTGCTTCATGACCCCACTCCACTTCTGTGAATATACACAAGAAACCGGAAACACTAATTAGAAAAAACATATGCACCCCTATATTCATTGCAATGTCATTTACAATAGCCAAGATTTGGAAGCAGCCCAAGTGCCCATCAGATGAGTGGAAAAACTGTGGTATACACAATGTAATAATACTACTTGGCTATAAAAAAGTACTAGTAGGAAATGTTACCTTTTGGGGCAGCATGGATGGCCCTAGAGATATGGTGCTAAGTGAAACAAGCCAGTCAGAGAAAGACAAATACCATATGATTTCTTACTTGTGGAATCTAATGAACAAAATAGAAACATACTCATAGATACAGAAAACAGACTGCCAACTGTCAGACTTCTGAAGGGGGTTTGAGAGCTTGGTGAAAAAGGTGAAGGGATTAAGCAGACACAGACAACAGATATACTTGAAACCTACATAATTTGTTACCCCAATAAATTCAATAAACTTTATAAAAAAGAAAGTGCTGTTAATTAAGCTGAAATATTTAAAGTGTGAACTTCTTTTGGTATTGTATACATACATAAATTCTATCAATTGTGACTTGGACTGTCAATTTCTTTATCTCCAAATTTAGATTTATAGGGAAATTAGTACAGTCTCTTATACCTTTCTCCATTTCCATGAGTACTCATGTTATCATGGTACATATTACATATGTCAAAGCTATCACTTAACTATACCCCAGCCTTTATTGGGATTTGTTTTAATCTAGTTGCATTTAGTTGCCCTGTCTCCTTAAATTTGTGGCTATTTCTTTCCTTGGTTTTAACCTTGAAACTTAAATGTTTTTACAGATTTGAGAGAGAGAGAGAAATATCAATGTTGAGAATCATGGATTGGCGGCCTCCTGCATGCCCCCTACTGGGGATCGAGGCCACAACTGGTCCATGTGCCCTGACCAGGAATGGAACCTTGATCTCCCAGTTCTTAGGTCAATGATCAACCACTGAGCCACACCAGCTGGGCTAACCTTGAAACTTTTGAAGAGTACCATTCACATATTCTAGGTTCGTCTGATGTTTTTCTCATTAGGCTAAGGCTATTGATTTTTTGAAAGAATACCAGAGGTGAAATGTCCTTCTTATCACATCCTGTAAGAGGATACATGACATCACTGGTGATACCAACCTTGATCACTTGGTTAAGGTAGTGGCTGCCAAGTTTCTATGCTATGAAGTCACTATTTTCCCCTTTCCATACTCTATTATTTAGAAGACAGTCACAAAGCCCAGCCCACACTCAAAGAGGATTATCTTTCCAAACTATAAATGATTAACTTTTTTTTTTAAATTAAAAAGGCAAGACACTGAATATTTGGGATCTTTTTTATTTTTATACACATGACAAGATTTTACACCAAGAATAGTCAGTTAAATAGTACAAATTTACATTCATGAGGAATGTTAAAAAAAAAAAATTCAACTAAAAAACCCTCTTTCGGTGACCCACGATTCCAACATTTTACAGTGCAGGGGAGAAGGGAGCTGGGGGAAGCATCCAAAAGTCTCTCCAAAAAGAAATGACTTAAATTTCACATTCCCTCTCCACACAGGATCCAAATGGTGAGTGTGTAATTTACAATTCATCTTTTTCAGCTGTAGATTTCTGTGAAAACAAAAATCAGAAGACATTAAAAGCTAGCAGAAATAAAATCCTTAGCTCAAAAGGTTCATATGTGGAAAAAAGAATGAAATGGGCCAAGCCTATTTCCATTATTTCAGCTGTAGACTAAAACTCACCTTGCTAATCTGCAAAATATTTTAAATAATTTAGAACCCACCAAAAGTCAATGCCCCCTACTGAGCATAGACCTGTATACCACCCTGAACACAATAAAAATTTAAAACACCCTGATATTAGCATACAGTAAGGGAGAGGAAATGGCCAAGAGTATAGAAGCATTGTGGGCTACGGAAAAATCTGTTTAAAAACATCTCAAGAATGGATGACCAAAGGAATAAAAGAAGTGAGATCAAAATACACACTTTAAAGCAGGCATCCTCAAACTACGGCCCGCGGGCCACATGCGGGTGTTTTTGCCGTTTTGTTTTTTTTACTTCAAAATAAGATATGTGCAGTGTGCATAGGAATTTGTTCATAGTTTTTTTTTAAACTACAGTCCGGCCCTCCAACTGTCTGAGGGACAGTGAACTGGCCCCCTGTTTAAAAAGTTTGAGGACCCCTGCTTTAAAGAAAAAAAAAATTATTGGCTCCAGCTTTTGAATTTGATATGAGAGGCCTATTTGGGGGCAGATCTCTGTAAGCCTGACTTCTTTATGTTACACAGTCCTAACTTTGCCAGAAATAAGAATGCAAGTCCCATTCTTGATTGGTCCTACCTCTGCTGTGTCGTCGTCTTCATCTGTTCCGGCATCCATGTCTTCGTCTTCGTCTTGCTCTGTGTCTTCTGTGGCATCCTCTGTTGTTTCTTCAGGTTCTTCTTCAGGTTCTTCTTCGACCTAAGGGCAACATTTATGAGCTCATTAATGGATCTATTTTCACTTAGCTCATTTAAATGTATAAGATCATAATTAATTTCACAATCCTCCAATTAGAGTTAACATCCATCCTAACAAACTGAGATAAGACCAAAAAAAAAAAAAAAAGGATATAAAAAGAGAATTTCTGTTTAATTTTTAGCATAGTGCATGACACTCGGGATTCAAACACTTAATAAATTATTTCTAAAAAGTAGAAATTAGTCCAACTTCTGAGGTATATCACTTAATCCTGGGAAGCCTATTCTTAAAGAGAAATGAAGCCTATGTGGGAAGGTTGGGAATACAAACCTTTGCATCAAGGTCAATGTTTAAACTGAGGCGAAGCATTCTTTCTATTCTATCTCCATATGCTTTAGTGTCTGGTAAAAGATATCCTGACCTCAGTGTTGCTGTTTCAAATAAAACCACGGCAAGATCCGAAACTGTCTTGTCATCTTCGTCTTCCTGAAATGGGAGAAATCACACTTGATTAAAAGGTACAGAGTACAGGTGTATTTAAGATGAAGGAGTATGGCTGTAGTGTGACTCACCTTAACTCGCCGAAGCATGTCTTTGATCAGTGGATGTCTGGGATTGATTTCAAATGTTTTCTTCTGGCTGGCATAATAACTGTTAAGGGATAAAAAATGAACATTAACAGCCCAGCCGGCATAGCTCAGTGGTTGAGCATAGACCTATGAATCAAGAGGTCATGGTTCAATTCCCGGTCACAGCACATGCCTAGGTTGTGGGCTCAATCCCCAGTGTGGGCTGTGCAGGAGGCAACCAATCAATGATTCTCTCTCATCATTGATGTTTCTATCTATCTCTTCTTCTCCTTTCCTTTCTCTGAAATCAATAAAAACATTTTTTTTAAAAAGAACATTAACATCAGATTTTAGGGTCCATACATTTCCTTTTTTCTATTACTTTCATAATTACAGTGAACAGCTCTGGAGAGATCAAGATATACTCTTACTGCTACATCATGCTTTACCGTTTAAAGGGGGATGGACATGCTTAGATGAAAGAGTTAAATAAAGACAACTACTTTATTTACGAATGAATCCCAAGTGCCTAGAACACTGTTGAATGGATGAACTGACTTAATGTCTTGTTCATCCCCACTAATTCATTCTCACGATCTTAATTGCAGCTCTGGTTCCCACAGAGTTCTGAGTTGTCTAGGCAGACGCTGGGTGTGTGCAAATAACAGTCTCCATGATGCCTTCACCAAACTGGTTCCATAAAAAATTAATCACTTCTTTTATCTGAGCTCAGTTCCAAATTCTGAACACACCCTCACAATCTCTAGCATTTTACTGTCAGTGGGGACTGTCCTCTCTCCTATAGCTGCATGCTGAGGACAGGGAGGAACTCCATCTGTCCCGGTCATGGTGTACCCAGGGTCTGTGCTGGGCTAGAAGATGATGACTTGATCTGTCATCCCGACTAGTCTGAATGGCACAAAGACAGCAGTAATATCTACTTTAGATCATCAATGCATAAACGCAGTAGGTGCTCAAATGCTTGCAGAATGAAAAGTAACTTCCTGTTAATGAATGATTGAATGACTACTATGGTATTGCAATGGGATAAGCAAAAACCTGTTCTCTTTACCTGACATTTATAATCTAGTCAGGGGACAAAACAAATAAGCAAGATAGCACCTTCTCATTTTATTGTATAAATACGTACTGATGAATTGTGCTAATTATGAAATGTGCATATACATATTTATTTTAGTAAATACATTTGTGAGAAGAATCCTTAAGCTAGGCCTTGGGAAAAAAAGTATGATTACTAGATAGCAAATAAGAAAGAAGCTACTCCAAGTAGAATAAGAGAATAAAAGTAGAGAAAAAGCTATTTTCAAGGCCACTGCTGTGACAATAAAACACAAGCTTGAAATATTTATTTCTTAAAAATAAAAGGTACTAAAGATCCACTTCCTTCCAATACCTGGACCTTGAGTTCAAAATACTTGTTAACTCATGGGCAATATTTTAGCTTTAATTTTGTGGGGAATACTACTTAGGTTAAAAAAACTTAGCTCTAGTAACACATGATCTCACTCATCTAGGGGAAATGATGAACAACATAGACTGATGAACAAGAACACACCCAGAAACAAGGAGGCATCGATCGGACTGTTGGGCCTCAGAGGGAGGGTAGGGGAGGGTGGGGGTAGCGGGGAGAGATCAACCAAAGGACTTGTGTGCATGCATACAAGCCTAACCAATGGTTAAGGACAACAGGGGGGTGGGGTGGGGGATGGGAATGGGGGGATGAGGACAAATATGTGACACCTTAATCAATAAAGAAATAAAAAAACAAACAAACAAAAAAACCTCAGCTCTTTTTTGAGAAACATAATTGTCATTGACCTCATCTGTAACTAAATCTAAAAATGTAAAAGTCTAAATACCAAGTCAAACATACAGTCTAATGAAAAAACAAATACAGTTTATGTGTAACAGATTAAGAAAACTTGCATTTGTATATAAATCTAGCGTTCCCGTTGCAGGAAAAATCCTGCAATAGGATTTCCTGCTGCACTCTACCCCGCCTCCCCTCGGCCCTTGTCGCCCGCCCCGCCTTCTCCTCCAGCCCACCTGCGTTTCCCTTCTCCCCAGCCCCGCCTCCGCTCCACCCTTGTGGCCCGCCCTGCCTTCTCGGCCAGCCCGCCTGCTTTTCCGTTCTCCCCCGGCCCTGACTTCGCTCCTCCCTTCTCCTCCCCCCCCCCCCCTAGCTTGCTTGCTTCTTCGAAGCTTTACTCCCTTCTGCAGCTTTTGGCTTCTTTTGACGCTGTCTTGATATGCAAATTAGCCGCCATCTTTGTTGGGTAATTTGCATACCCATCCTGATTGGTTGGTGGGCGTGGCTTGGCTGGTGGGCGTGGCTTAGGTGTAGCGAAGGTGCGGTCAATTTGCATATTTGTCTATTATTAGATTAGATACTACAAAATAAATCATGAGTCCAAGACCTTTTCTTTAGCAATCTAATGTAGGAAGAATCCCTTTGTAAACTTGTTTTCTACCTAACATACAGTGGACACTTGTAACACATCAGTTCCTCTGAAGATAATGCCAGCTTCAGTATGGAAGGCTGGACAAGAGCTACCGCTGTGGCAGGAATTTCTTTTCCCAAGGACACTTACTTCGTAGAGATGTCCTTGCCTGTTTGGTACGCTTGAGCTTTCATGATTCTCTCCATGTTGCCAGACCATCCGTACTGGCTGGCCACGAGAGCACACGGAGACTCTGTCAGGCGCTGAGACACCACAGCCTTTTCAATCTGGGAATAAGAAACCGAAGTTAGTTACATATAAATATCAATAGTTAAATGCATTTGATAATTGCATTTCAACTCTTCAAGGATTCATCATTTAAGATCCTAAACATAGAGGCAGTCCATTAAAGTACCTCTTATTCATATTTGTCGGAGCCGCTGTCACAGGGAGGAAGAGAGAGGGATAGAGAGCAAGAAACGTCGATGAGAGAGAGACATCGACCAGCTGCCTCCTGCACACCCCCTACTGGGGATGTGCCCGCAACCAAGGTATATGCCCTTGACCAGAATCGAACCTGGGACCTTCCAGTCCGCAGGCCGACGCTCTATCCACTGAGCCAAACCGGTTTCGGCGCCACTGTCATTTTATAATCTGAATTTTTCTGTCAGAAATACTTAAACACCAACTTTAAAAATATAGAGGAAAAAAACCCAGCACCTACATATGGAATAACCACTATTTTCTTTTTAATTCTTTGCAGTTCCTAAATTTTAAGCTTGTCTTCCTAATAATTTAACCACAATATTAAATGTTGTCTTGACAAGTTTTAATGGTTGCAAAGTAACCAGTTGCTAAGTGTAATTTGTTGGCAAAACAAAATTTTTTAAAAATGCAAATACTAAAATTTTCAGACTTTCTAATTTCCACAAGAATACCTTGTCCTTGAGGGCTTTATCTTTCATCCAATTGAGCAGAGGCTCAAATTCTTTCTCCAGTGCTTCACGATTCTCCTTAGTTTTCTCACTTTCATCAAACTTCACTCCTTCCTTGGCAACATTCTGGAACCTCTTCCCATCAAACTCAGGAAGAGCCTGAATGCAGTATTCGTCCACCGGTTCTGTGAGATAAATCACTTCGTAGCCCTTTTTCAGAAGTCTCTCAACAAATGGAGAAGATTCGGCCTACAAAATAAAGGAGATCTAAGTTTTCCAAATCTAGCCTTGATATGTTAACGTGTTCATCCCAATAGCTATGTTTATATATTACTAACAACCTCATTTGCAGGTAGAGAATTAAAGAGGTGCAGAGAATACAGTGACTGACCAGACCTCATACCTGCTACAGTTCATTTAAGTTTTCCCTTTTTGTTCTCAAACACTGGCTATAACTTCCAGCTACAAACCACGATCCCTGACAGTTGGCGTTCATCTCACCTCTTTTCTGCTGGACCCAGCCATGAAGTAGATTTTGTCCTGTTTCTCCTTCATTCTTTCCACATACTGGTCTAGACTAGTAATGTCACTTGGATGATGAGAAGACTGGAATCTAAGAAGTTTAGCAAGACGTGTTCGATTTGAGTGGTCTTCAATCACACCGAGCTTGATGTTGGTACCAAATTCTTTCCAAAAAGTGTCATTGTATTTCTCATCAGCAATCTTTTTGATCATGTCCAGAGTTTTACGGACAAGCTTCTTTCTAATCACCTAAACAAAATTAAAGAATAACTGATTAGAGAACTTCATCTCAATACCAGATGTAAAGTAGCAGGCAAAGATACAAAGGCAGGGCACTGTCCTTGCCGTTTATCAAGAGGCAGGGTATGATGAGCACTCCTATGCTGGACTAACCAGAAACTAAGCTGTCAGTGGGAATAGTCACAAGACTGCTTTAATGTTTATATCCTATCTTTAGACTAGGTAGAGGGTGTGCGTGTGTGTATATATATATGTATGTGTTCACTATGTAATTCTTTTGACTTTTCTATATGTTTGAAGTTTTTTTTATTGCATAATGGGGGAAAATAAGATTCTCCGGATTTGAGAATTCCAGAATAAAATTAAATTCACCTGAACAACCAAAGACTAGTTTCAAAATCTAGTAACTCTATTAATGGAAACTGTCCTTTGTGGCCCAAAGAGCAAAGCAGCCAGTCTCTTCCCAGAGGTACTCACCTTAAGCAGTTTATGTTGCTGAAGAGTCTCACGGGAAACGTTCAAGGGGAGATCATCTGAATCCACCTACATACGGTAAAAGAAAGTTCAGTGAGCAATAAAAACATTGGAAAAAGATAAACCAAACAACAACAAAAATCCCCCCTTCTCTCAATCTTCAGATACTTACAACACCTTTGACAAAATTAAGGTACTTGGGCATCATATCATGGAAGTCGTCAGTGATGAACACTCGGCGCACATACAGCTAAGCAGAGAAAATAAAAAGGTTACTTTTGGGAAATTGTACTTTCAAATTTAAAATTCTGTTTACATTACTTAAAAACCCACCTTAATGTAATCACTCTTCTTAGATCCATATTCGTCAAACAGACCACGTGGAGCAGAAGTAGGTACGAATAAAATTGACTTGAAGGTAACTTCCCCTTCAGCAGTGAAATGGATATAAGCCATGGGGTCATCACTTTCCTATGGAAAATTGGTACTTCATTATGCAAAAGGCATAAAAAAACGGTGGTACAAAGGCTAAGTAATTTATTATGCGGTACAGTCCAGTTTAGCACTTAATAATATAGTTCCTGCCTGGCCGGGGTGGCTCAGTGGTTGATCATCAACTTATGAACCAGGAAGTCATGGTTCAATTCCCAGTCAGAACCCCAGTAGGGGGCATGCAGAAGGCAACTGATCAATGATTCTCTCATCACTGATGTTTCTGTCTCTCCCTCTCCCTTCCTCTCTGAAATCAATAAAAATATATATATTTAAAAAAAAGTCCCCTTACCAAAAGAGGGTGGGGAGGGCCTGGAGGGAAAAGAAGCAACTAAGATGACATGGTTGTTTTCATGGTGACTGTCAATAACATTATTCCTAAACTCAGGAAGGTTCCACTTGTGTGAGAGAACAGGATGGGAAAACCGCCATCCTGCCTAAATGGCAAAATCATACAATAATTCATGAGTGTACTGTCCAACCATAGAAAGTATTCAGGCACAGATTTTTCCCAGGGAATTTGGACTATAGCAGTAGATATAAAGAGGTATATAAATAGCTACGAAAGTGTAAAGACAGAAATTCTCTAGATTGCATTATCCATTACTGAACCCACGTGGCTATTCCAAATTGAGATGTGATTAATGATAAGTGTAAAATATATAAAAAGACTGTGAAGACAGTACAAGAAAATCCGAGAAGTAAATTATAATTTTTTTATATTGTACATGTTGAACTAATACTATTTTGGGTATGTTGGGTTAAATAAAATATATTAACCATGGTACTTCATCTAGGGCAATTGTGTATTAGAAATATAATGTAAGCCAATACTGTTATCTTAAACTAGAGGCCTGGTGCACAAAATTCGTGCACTCGGGGGGAGGGATGGTCTCCCTCAGCCCGGCCTGTGTCCTCTCACAGTTCGGGAGCCTTGGGGGATGTCAGTCGGACATCCTTAGTGCTGCTGCGGAGGCGGGAGAGGCTCCTGCAACTGCCGCTGCATTGGCTCGCCAGCCGAGAGCCCGGCTTCTGGCTGAGTGGCGCTCCCCCTGTGGGAACACACTGACCACCAGGGGGCAGCTCCTTTTTTTTAA
This sequence comes from Eptesicus fuscus, assembly GCF_027574615.1. Classification (NCBI taxonomy): domain Eukaryota; kingdom Metazoa; phylum Chordata; class Mammalia; order Chiroptera; family Vespertilionidae; genus Eptesicus; species Eptesicus fuscus. Next base: position 94,803,675 of record NC_072479.1, on the reverse strand, counting down.
AATAGATTTTATTGATTTTTACAGAGAGGCAGGGAGAGGGATAGAGAGAAACATCAATGAGACAGAAACATCGATCAGCTGCCTCCTGCACACCCCCTACTGGGGATGTGTCCGCAACCAAGGTACATGCCCTTGACCGGAATCGAACCTGGGACCCTTCAGTCCGCAGGCCGACGCTCTATCCACTGAGCCAAACTGGTTAGGGCAGGGGGCAGCTCTAAGTTGAAACAAGTGAAGTTAATTGTTAATATATTTTATTTAACCCAACATACCCAAAATAGTATTAGTTCAACATGTACAATATAAAAAAATTATAATTTAGACTTTAGAGAACCAAGGGAAAGTTTTTAGAGTTTTTAAGGGATGGTTGGATGTTAATGTTAAGGAAAACAAGGTTAAGTAACAAATCAATAAATGGAATAAAGAGTAAAGGACAATACAATCATAGAATATTAAGTATTAAGTATTCTATCTAGCTATGCTAAATAAGTACATTAAACTATTCTATTTTGTACAAAATGTGGTTTGGGAAAACATTAACTTGGAACAGTCTTAATCTCTGCTAGTTTTGGATTAAGAGTTACAAGAAGGGATTAGTAAAAGAAAAAACAGAGTTAGCAATTATTCCTGCCTAGGCATGTGATGACCTCACAGTAATTATTTGATGTTGCTGTAAACATGCTCTTTAAAGAATTAGTTAAAAGCCACTCAATAACACAACTTTGTTTTATTGGTTCTATAGTAGAAACCAAACACATACTCATGGAGGTATATTTTTTTTCTATAACACAGACCTCTTGGCAACCTGGTGAAGCCTACAGATTTCTTCTCAGAGTAATTTTTTTAATGCATAAAATAAAATACACAGGATTAAAAAGGAAATCAATTGTAGTTATAAATTATTTTAAACTTATTTTAGAATTTAGTACCTTTTTATCACATTTTTCTAAATATTTACCTTTGAAAATGATTTGTAGAAAGCTTTATATTCATCCTCTTCTACTTCTTTTGATGGTCTCTGCCATATTGGTTTGATATCATTCATAAGTTCCCAATCCCAGACAGTTTTTTCAACCTGAAGTTAACAGTATTTAATTAGTCTCTCCCAGCAGTTACACTAGTGGAAACCGTAGCTTTAGGACATTTCAAAAGAGAACATGGGAAGGAACAAAGGATACCTCTAATCTAGTATGGTTCCTGCCAACTATATAAAAAATTAAAATAAAAAAAAAAAGGGTTTCTCAACAAAGATTGATATTTAATATAAAAAGACAACTGGTTATCATTATAATTAAAAAGACAATTTTTTCATTATTTTTAGCTAAAATGTTATTTCTTAAAAATGTTTTGAGACTAGAAGAATATACATATTATATATTTCCTGACTTATAGAAATCCAACATCTTAAAATAAATATTCCTCAAAACCCACCACAACTTCTACCTACTCTGCTTCCTGAGTAGGCCAGAGAACTACTTTTATAGTTAATACCTACATGACAAAAGAAGATGCAGAACGCTTTTTAAAGATTTTAAAATTCAAAACATGTAAGCCACCAGTCCTGAGCAATATATAGAAGTCAGGAAACTCATAAAAATGAGCTGTTTGGCACTTTCAAATTTCTAGGAGAAACATAGGTGCAGACACACGCACACACTTCTGATTTTTTGTAAGATGGACTTAGCATTTGGAAACAACCTTTAAAAACTGAAGCTTGCCTCAAATGAGTGCATACTTAGGTTTTCTAATATATCCTGAACAATATTTTAAGGAGGGACATAAACCAGACTTACTTTTTTAGTTTTTGGTTTCTTTTCTTCTTCTTCTTCTTCTACTGCAGCTTCATCATCAGATTCTTCTTTTTCTTCTTTTGCTGTTTCTTCTTCTTCTTCCATGGGTTCCTCAACAGTTTCAGTCTGTTGAAGTAGAAAGTAGAATTATGGTTAAACTCCTTTAAAGATTCGGATTTCATCTGTAGAATATAAAACAAAAGGACAACTCAAAAAAATAGGTCTTCTGTGAGGAAACCCAAATACCTGAACTGGAGAAAACCACATTTAGCTTTCTTTAAATATTAAATACTAGAGGCCCGAGGCACGAAATTCATGCAAGAGTAGCTCCTTCCCCCCGCTGCTGGCACCAGCTTCTCTCTGGCACCCGGGACCCAGCTTCCCTTGCATAATTAGCATATTACACTTTTATATTATTACAGATTTTAAAATGCGAAGGTGATACATATAAATTTTTAGCAATATAGATTTACCTTGCTGCTCCATACATAAATAGGAAAGTTTATGAACTGTGAGTATTTCTTGACGAGATTTTTAATTGTATCCAATTCAAGGTAATCAGATGCTTCTTCTTTTAAAACAAGGCTGCAAGGGAAAAAAGACATTTATAGGCACATCTATGGTTTAAATGAGTTGATTATAAATTTGCCTTCTTGACAATGCTAATAGCCAGTAGTTCTGTTTAATCCAAGATATCCTCTCTACTAAGAAAATATTAAGAACTTTCGTCACCAATAAGGGTTTGTGAGCCAATACACCAAATATGAATATAATAAAAAAAAACCCTTCCTTGCAATCCCAAGTGGAGAATAACCTTAGTTCCAAGTAGAAAATGAAAATGTTCCCAACCTTCTAAATATATTGGGTTTTTTCATTTGAAAAACTGAAATCTTAAGATAGCTTAAGGCGAGAAAACATTCTAGAGAAAAGTGGAATTATATGTACTCTAAAAGTTAGTCTAGAAATCAAATGATTATTATAGATAGCAAACCCCTAATAAAAATGTTTCTTTAAAAAACTAGAAAATTAATCTGAATTATTGTTATATCTGCACCATCCAAAACAGTAGCCATCAGTCAAATGTAAGTATTCAAATAAAATTTGAAGTTGGTCTTCAGTTGCACCGCCACATTCAAAGTACTTAGTAATTCACATGTGGGCAGAAGATTTCCACCAGAGTTCTACTGGCACACTGGCTTAGCTAACTCCAATACAGAAGATTGTATTGGCACTTACTGCCCCCTCTGCAAACCCTTCCCTCCATCCACCAAAAATAACAAATCACAATATTCTCAAACACAGCAGATAGCCCATATCTTGATGTTCGTGCTCCAATAAAAATGAGGTGACAAAGTCTCTGGTCTCAGAGCAGAGTATCTTAGAGCTGCTGAGTTGGGGAAAGAGTTCAATTTTGGATGCAAGCGGAAGCTGATGGTTTGACATCTTAGTGATATTTAAATGGCAATTAGATATATGAACAGACCATTAGTGAGATCTTGACCGGAGTCAACAAACTGTATGGCTGATGCCCACATAAGAAATTTTATTGGGCCCTAGCTGGTTTGGCTCAGTGGATAGAGCATTGGCCTGCAGAATGAAGGGTCCCAGGTTCAATTCCAGTCAACAGCACATGCCTGGATTGCAGGCTCAATCCCCAGTGTGGGGCGTGCAGGAGCAGCCAATCAATGATTCCCTCTCATCATTGATGTTTCTATATCTCTCTCCCTCTCCCTTCCTCTCTGAAATCAATAAAAATAAAAATATTCCAATTCTCTTTAAAAAAAAAATGTATTGGGACACAACCTCATATGTTGTCCATGGTTGCTGTCAGGGACAACAGCAGAGTTGAGACATGTGACAAATCCTATGATTGCAAGGTTAAATTATCTACTAGCTGTCCCTTTAAGAATTAAATGAGGAACATAAGGATAATGAGAAAAGGGCTCAAACTTAACTTTTACTTTTAAAGAAAGAGAACATCAATATTTAAGAAATGGGCAAAGGAAATCTAAAGATTTGTAGGGTCATGGAAGCTAGGTAAGTGGACAGTCTTAAGAAGTGTGTAGCAGAAAGCCAGTTCTGTAGACTACACCACAGAAAAACTAAGAAAAAAAAGACAATCTATTGCTGGGAGCAATGTCATTTAAAAAACCCCTAAATCCCCTGGATTTAGCAACAAGGATTACTAGTCAATTACTTCAATGGTAAGGCATGACAAAAGGTGAAGTAGCAGCAAAGGCAAGTGTACTTTTTCTTTTTTTTTTTTATAAATTATGTTTTTTTCCCTTTATTTTTTAAAAATAATTTTCTATTTATTTTTATTGATTTCAGAGAGAAAGAGGGACAGAGAGATAAAAACATCAATGAGAGCGAATCATTGATCAGCTGCTTCCTGCATGCCCCCCGACTGGGGATCAAGCCGGCAACCTGGGCATGTGCCCTTGACCAGAATCAAACCCGGGACCCTTCAGTACGCAGGCTGACGCTCTATCCACTGAGCCAAACCGGCGAGGGCCAAGTGTACTTCTTTAAACTCAGCTGTGGAGTGGGGAGAAATAGTGTGCCCAAAAGAGGATGGCACCACCTGCCTTTGTCCTACCCCAGAGACCTGGCCATGCTCACACTTTGATGGGAAAGAGGGAGGTGTGGGGGAAAGGCTGACTTTAAAAGATTGGGTAGGAATTAATTTATGCTGGTGTCCAAGGAGATAAGATGAGAGATCACAGTGGAGACTAGCTTTAGGAAAAAAGTGTAGAATACCATTCTCATTGTGGTAGGAAGAACAGAAGCAATCATATTTCATGATCTCATTTAATCCTCACAAAATTTCCCATAAGGGTACAGCAGAGGCTAATTTAAAGGTATGAACAGAGATGAAGTCCTGGATATAGGGCAGGATCTTGACCTTGTCACTTCCTGGACTTCACTCTCCATTTTCCTTTGGCCACTCTAGACTTTCAGTTCCTCAAATAGGCTTGTCTCTGAAACTTTCAACATGCTGTGCTTGCTGCCTGGAATATTTGAACTTATCACTACTTCAGAAAGGCCTTCTGGTACGGGAGGTGTCCCTTAGCTTCTTTTCTAGCATTTGCCACTCTGAAATGACTTCATGTTTTCCCCCACTTACTAGAATGAGCCCTGTGAGAGCAGAGAGCACACCTGTCTTATTCTCCACCGTAGCCTTAAATCCTAGCAAGTAATGGGCATTCAAATGAGTATCTGTTGAGTGAATGGTGGGGTAGGTAGACTTGAAGGAAAAGGCAATTTTGCCCAAAGAAAGCAGAACCTGTTGAAAAGTTTCACTTACTTATCAAGCATCCATGGGACTTGCATAAAACTGCTTTGATTACCTCATTCATACAAATATTTACCTGTCAAGTGTTAGGTTCTGGGAACAGAGCAGTCAACAAAATGTTTGCTTTAATAAAGCTTACATCTAGGCAATCTTGCCTCTCTCTCAGCACTCTAAGACAGGCGTCCTCACACTATGGCCCGCGGGCCACATGCGGGTGTTTTTGCCGTTTTGTTTTTTTACTTCAAAATAAGATGTGCAGTGTGCATAGGAATTTGTTCCTAGTTTTTTTTAAACTATAGTCCGGCCCTCCAACGGTCTGAGGGACAGTGAACTGGCCCCATTTAAAAAGTTTGAGGACCTCTGCTCTAAGACATCAGCATCTCTTGGGACATCATTTTCTAGCTCTTTCTAGTTCAGAGATGTGATTACCTACACTCTAACACCTAATAAGAGAGGGCTCTGGGGTATGACTATTAGTGATGCCTCCTAATGAGACTAGGAGGTATCAATGTTAATAACAAAGGCAGGGAAAGGTAAATTGGGACGAATAAATTAGTAAAAGTACTGAAATGCAGTCCTCTAATTAGCCTTCATTAAAAAAACATCTGTGACCATGAAGACAGGAAATGTTACCTTTTGGGATGAAGAAAATTGATCAAAATGATAAGATATATGCTTTTTTCCTACTTGAATATTTAATGTTAAGAAAATTTAAAACTGAATTAAGGCAAAAAAAGTGAGACTTCAGGCACATGATATGTGAGCAATATTTTCTCTATTCTAGAAACTTGCAGGACTGGGTAAGTCTACTGACCTTTAGAAAAAAGGCTGCCCTGTCTACTTCACTGTGATGGAACCAAGTGATACTGGGCATAAGACCTGTCTCATCTACACTAACAATAGTTATTGGCTTAAAATGAATTCAAATTCAATCATTTCTAATTATCCTCAAATGAGACTACAACCCAGTTACCACAGATCTTAAATATTTTAGTGGTCACCCAAGGAGCCTCCTCTCATCCAGTCCTGCCATCCTTCAGAAAACTTTAATCCTGTGAACACGCTGTTCCTCCACCCCTTTATCCATGATGCTCCACAGACTGAGTTTAAGTCTTGCTTCCCTGAAAACCTGGACCAAGCCACTGCTCTGAGGCCTCATCTGCCTTCGCCCTGGAAGAGCTAACCCTTCCTACTTATGTCCTGTATGTACAGCAGCCATTATAGCTCTGGGTTAGGTCCTCAGACATTTCTTCAAGTGATTAGAACAATTCAATTTCCTCATTTTAAAGGCAAGGAAATTATTGGCCCAGAATAAGCCATTTGCCTAGAAAGCCTGAACTGGAGAGTGAAGATCCTCATTAGGACTATCAATTATTATTATTATTAGGAATTAGAAACACTCACGTAATTGTCGTTCCCCGGCCTAGAGTGTTTCCTCTTGGGTCAGCAATTACAGAAAATTCATTGGAGTCCGATTCCCAGATGTGCTGGGTATCGTTGTTGTGTTTCGATGTGACAATAACCTTATCTGCCACAAGGAAGGCAGAATAGAAACCAACACCAAACTGGCCAATCAATTCAGAAGTTGACTGGCCATCTTCTTGTGCCTCAGTCATTTTGTTTAAAAACTCGCTTGTCCCAGATTTGGCTATGGTACCAAGGTTTTTAACCAACTCTTCCCTGGTCATTCCTACACCAGTGTCTGTGACATGTAGCAGGTTCTTCTCCTTGTCACACTAAAGGAAAGACAAAAACAAGATAATTGTATTTGCTTAATACTCATGGTATGACAAGTAAACACTGAGCTATTATTGAAAAATTCTCAGCTTTGGGCAACATCAATTCCAATACAGAAAACTAAATTGAGATATTTTCCTCCATACTTTTATAGGCTTTTCAGAAAATGCATGTATTAAGTATAGCATCTTTCTTTATAGAGAATAATTTTAAGTTTAGTGTGTTTGAGAAAGTATCAATATAAAGAGGGCAGAGACTGATCTAATTGTCAAAGGGCAGAGGCAGACTAAACAAAACAAGTTATTTTTGAAGAAAATATTCAAGAATGATAAAATTTTATGTTTTACCTATTTCTTTGGTAGAAAATAAAAATCTAAAACTTGAATGACTTCTGGGTTTAGAATCTGTGGTGATCAATATTTTTACTGAATATTCCCGACTCTCTGCCTTCTAGGAACATAATAGGAATATACTTCCTCTATTTATGGCTGGGTGAGGCCATATGACTAGTTCTGGCCAATAAGTTGCAACTAAGAGTGTGGCTTTCAGTGTGGAGCCTTTAATTGATGTAAGACCCTCCAAGCTTTTAGTTTACACCATGGCAACCAGCTACACTCCAGATGGCTGCTCTATCAGCCTATGTCAGGGAGTGAAGATGATATAAAGCAAAGGCCACAGGCAGCCTGCGACTGATTTAAGCCAGACGGTAGCAAACTTTTTTTGTAAAAGGGCCAGAGATGAAATATTTTAGGCTTTATGGGCCATATGATCTCTGTCACAACTACTACTGAACTCTATCACGCAGCACAAAAGCAGTCACGGATAATATACAAGTAGGCATGGAAATGTTCTCATAAAACTTTATTTATAAAAACGGAAGCAGGTTGGACTTGGCCCATAGGCCGTATTTTGCTGACCCCTGGCTTAATTCCCTGAGATTTGGGGGAATATTTGTTATTGCAGCATAACCTAGTCTATCTTGACCGATTATGGGTTCTCTGTCACCAAGGTTTCTTTTTATTTTAAAAGAAAATTGTTTAAGCTTACCTTAATTTTTACTGTTAGTTCCTCATTTCCAGAAAGAGCATTTTCATCTGTCAGTGATATTAGCCTTATTTTATCTAAAGCATCAGAAGCATTTGAAATCAGTTCTCTCAGGAAAATCTAAATGGAGGCCAGATTTAATACAGTTAGATTAGTCTCAAGATACACAAGACATTAGGTTTAATGTCAAATTCATTTTATTTCTCCTCTGTACTCTAAAAAAGCACTTTATGTAAAGAGGTGGCTTTCCTCTCTTGGTAAAAGGAGGTACTGCTCTTTACACAAAAGACTGTAGCAACTAGAAGGGATATCTGAATTGGTTAAGAGCAGTAACACCATTCTACTAGTGATCTTTAGGTACGAAATGCATGAAGCTTGGTTAGCAATGGTCCTTATCGACTCATAACTGTTTAGCAGGCCATGAACATATTTGGAGGGGAGAGGAAAAAGAAGGCAAAATGCCTAACAACCTCCCATCCCCCATAACATCCCACCCCCACCCCCCACACACTGTATCTAGTAGCAATTCTTGTATATACACTACAGGGAATTGAAATCTTACTACTTATTTGGAATCACTAAGTACACTTACTATGAAAGTAAACAAGTGTGCTACCATACAGAGAAAAATAATTATCCTAGCCACATGTTGCTTACCTCCTTATTTTTATACAATGAATTGATGATAAGTTTCATCATTCTGTTTACTTCAGCTTGGAAGGCAAACTTTTCTGATTTCTCTCTAAGTTCTCTTATTTGGGATGCATTTAATCCATCCAACTGAATAGCTTCTTCTTCTCTAAAAAGTAAATTTGACAAGCAAATAAGCATTGCTTAGTTCCCTCCAAAACTGTATGATCTGTGCTGAGAGCACAGGAGTCTCTTAAGATGGTCTCAAGGGTTAAAAGGGTAAATTGGCGACCTTTATAAAATGTTACTAATCTACCATCTCATTATTATTTTACCACAGTAGTAGGTTACCTGTAACACTGCATTGGAAATACTCAGTTCTTAAAAATGTCAGAAAAATAAACCCAACTTTCCTCCACTAAGTAGCAGTCATACTCACTTATGTTCCCTCACACGTGGAACCGCCCCTTTGCCCAGGGAAGCTTTGGCTTCTACAGCTCTACAAAACTAAGTCCTGACCTAGGAGGACACATTTTAAAACACAGTTCAACTGACAGAAATCCTCTTTTTAAAATTACTAAGGACACCCTGAGGACAAAACCAACTAAACGTCTTTTCTAAATTCCTAAGGTTATAGTGCAAGTATTCTGCAAATACAGTTATCAAAATAATTTTCAAAGGCATTCATTCAAGTTGGACCATTCTTGGGGGCCGGTTAGAAGATACTCATGTGTGCACATGCTTGATACATTTTCTGAGCATTTTTTAGCTAATTAAATTTTGGAAATACAAGCGAAGCCACAGTTTTCCAGTGTTCAGAAGGGTTGATACAGGTAGTTAGAAATGAACACAAACCTCTGTACTACTTCATCATCTGTCCTTGAGCCTTCTCTACTTTTACCCAGATCCTCTTCTACTGTGCCATCCACATCGACTTCATCATCAGCTCGGACTGACCCTGAAGGAAGATTTAACACCAAAAAAAACCTCTTAAAACATCGATGCTTCATGTACTTCTCAGAGGGAAAATAAAAAGGGCAAGGATAGGGGTTGCAAAATTCAGTTGTTAAACACGGGAGATGGGGATGGGAGAATGGACCCACTGGTTTAAATATCCAATGTGAATCCAAGTCCGCATATTGCTTATTTAGGTTCAGACACTGAGGTTCCCCAGTAGATTCTGAAACACGGAGGCTGCCATCGCTTCTAAGGAGGCACCCTCGAGCCTTTATAACTTAGCAGATTTGATACCAGGATCCTTCCACATTCACACGTGTTGCGCGCAGGCCAAGACAAGGCCTCCAAACTGGCCATGCCAAACAAAACCCAGGCCTTCGAAATCACAGGTCAGAGTACACGCAGGATTTTGTGCCAACTCTGGCGAGGGGAACTGAAATTGGGCCCAGGGGCCTGAGAAGGGGAAGACGTGTAAGGAGCTGGAGTACAAGTGAATCCAACATTGCCTCTGCGGTGATCCAGGACCTCACGCTCCCCAGACCAGACCTAAGAAAGGAAACGCGCGTTCGCGAGGAGTCGGAAAACATGGGGGGGGGGGGGGGAGGACGGGGGTCCAGGAGCTCAGACCAAAGGTTGAGGCGTGGGCAAAAGTCCTCCCGACGGGGCCCCAGCAATGCTCTGGGGGGAGCGAGAGCTCGAGAGAGGCCCCCCGGCGAGATGGCTGAGATCTGCAGGCCGCCACTAGGAGATCTGCACGGGATTTAAATAACTCCGTTCTCTTTTTCTCTTTCCAGCGAAGCAAGAGTAAACGAAAAGTCCCCAAGCCTCTTTCGAGGAAAGGCGATGGTCCCCTAGGTGCAGCGCAGACCCGGTTATTTTGTCCCCCTCCCAGGCTCAACGCCCCAAGAATCTTCGAGAAGAGGCCGCGCTTGAGGAGGGGGGGGGGGGAGCGTCCCAGGGTGCCCGCTCCTCCGGGATCACTCACCGAAGGTCAGCAGGACGCAGCAGAGGCCCAGCACCCACAGGGCCCTCATGGCGCGCGGCCGGTGAGCGTCTCAAGTCTCCTTTAATCGCAGGAGCCGCCTCCGCCCCGCCACCCCAAGGCTCAGATCCTCACACCTCACGCCGCGCGGTCCGCCCACTACCCCCAAGCGGGTCCGGCCGCTTTTCACCCCACTTCTCGAGGGCGGGGGACGGACAACACGAACCCACCAATCGTGCCGCACCACGCACTCTCTATACCCAATGGGGACTCGTGGGGGGGACCGCAGTCCACCAATCGGAGCTGTCCAGGTGCGGTTCCCCATGCCCGAAGCGTGGCTCCTCCCGATTGGTCATCCTTAGCCTCTTTTCTCCAATCAAATGGCTCCGCGGGCCCCTCTCACGCGGGCCCGCCCCTTTGCCTGGGAAGCTTTGGCCTCTTTGGGGGGAAACAGTCCGATAAACGTCAGGTCAGAACACATCCCTCTTTTTGGAGAGGTCGCAGAGGAACTACTTCCGGATCCTAGAGAGCGTTTATTTCGTGACCAGGGGAACGGTAGCCTTGGCAACGCGTTCTTCAGCTTTCCCCTATCTTCGCGTGGGGTCACGCTGGGAGGATTCCAGTGCGACTCTTCTCTGTCAGCTTTCTGTTTGGCAGTGCATCTCGGAAAAGAGAAACACCGGAGAGGCTGAAAATCCCAAGGGTGCTTTTAGATGGAGGGGATGGAGATGGGGGTGTTGTGAGCCATTATAGTTCCCGGCATGCAACATACTGGGGTACACTGCATTGAACACTGGGAATCGTAGTCTTTGACCAGCAGCCTAGTTTGGCCTTTTCTTCTGCATTTTCCCAGCTTGTCTTGAGGTGAAGTCTGCGCTGCGTGATTTAGAACTTATATTTTGTTCTGGTTGCAGAAGCTGACAGCTTTAAGAAGCGGGACTAAAAAGCCGCCATGCCTGGGCTAAGGCCACCTGGTGTTAGGCGAGTCGGCCTCTCTGGCTGGGTGTGGATTTTGCTTCTGACTCGGAGACGCACGTTTCCGAAAAGTGACTTCTCGTGAGTCACTTGGGCAGCCTGAGTCTTCACTTCCTCTGCCTTTTCCGCTGCCGGAATCCCGAAGCCTCCCTAATTTGGTTTACAGAAGAGGGTAGTGAGGCTTTTTTTTTTTTTTTAATGGAAATTGCGAGCTACTTTGATGCCCTGGACTTGCTCCTAAAGTTGGCCCTAATCTGCTGTAAATCAGGAGAATGGTCACGAAGTCCGGTCTAGCACAGGAAAGAAAAAAACAAAAACCTCTTAGTTTAAAGGAGGATACACCTGCAGGTATTTGAAAGCAAAACCCGTGGGGCTGCAAATGAGAAACGGAGTGTAACTTTGTAACTTCATAGAAATACCCAGTCAGCGTCCAGAAGGACATACAACACCAGGTGTCTTTCCTGTGAGGGAAGTCCCTCGCACTCAGCTTGCGCCTCTGGACTTATTTTCTGTCTCTTTAACCTAGTCTTTAGGTACCCCTCACCCACCCCCTCTCTCTCCGTTTCCAACAAAAACACTCCCTTCCTTATTGCTAGGAAAATTGGACTTCGAATTTGTTTTCAGATAATCATCCAAATTCCTGAAGACAAGCTTTTCAGTGATAGTCTATCATAATCTTTTATAACTTCCCTTATTTAGGTTTGCCAGTCTTACTTCTGTGGTTGGTGTTTACACATTGTGGTGGTGCCTTATTTACATCTGCCCAAATTACCTACGTTTATTATTAGTAAGCAAAAGGTAGTTTACAAAGCTTTTTAAAATGCCTCTGTGCTTGCATCTTTTTTTTTTTTTTAAAGAGGATACTAGGATGTGAATTACATTCAGAAATCTCAGAATTGCATTTTTGTATGTTTTAACACTTGTTTATTTTTAATTTTTTTGAAGATTTAATTGGCTTTATTAAGCAATTCATGAATTGGGTAGCATCTCTCATCTTGCAATTCAAAGGGGCTCCCTCTTGTTTACTTTTTGTATTTTGAAAAAAAGATGAGTTTCTTCACTTTTCTACATTTCACAGCTCAACTTCTTTACGTTTTTCTCTAGCTCTGAACAAGTAAGCAACCAGTTCTGAAACTGCAAATTCCATTGTAACGTTCAGTGGGTAGTTCGTGTTGCACCTGAAGGGAACTGAGAATGAGACATGCCCTCCAAATAGATCCATTGTTTGAAGCTATACTTTTCTGCAGGTGATGGTGGGAATTTATGAGGCAGACAACACAAGACAGTAGACTGGCAGAAGAAGATGGCCAGCTATTGTCTGGCTCAGCTCTGCCCCTTTAAGACAGGATCCCTAGCTGAACATCCTGTAAAAGAAATGGGCAGCTTACTCAGTTCCCAGCCTTCCTGTTTCTCACCTGTTCTCTCCACCTCTTCTGACTCTTTATTTTATCGTCAGTTCCTATCCTTTTTAAAAAAATATATTTTTATTGATTTTAGAGAGGAAGGGGGAGAGAGAGATAGAAACATCAATGATGAGAATCGTTGATCGGCTGCCTCTTGCACACCCCACACTGGGGATTGAGCTCACAACCTGGGCATGTGCTCTGACTGGGAATTGAACCTTGACCTCCTGGTTCATAGATTGACGCTCAACCACTGAGCCTCGCTGGCCGTGCTCGTCAGTTCCCATCCTCGCATAGTTTCTTCAGAACTTACATTCCAGGTTGAATATTAAAATTGAATACCTTTAGATCTGATTCCATTGCTTCCTAATTTTAATTTGTCCCTTTTGACACTATATATCCATGGACATTACTGGAGACAGCTCCCTTTGTTGTTTTGCTATTGTTGTTAAGCTTCTTGGAAGGAAAAACCAGATAGGCAAAGGGGTGCCATTAGGGACGGTGGATGGTTCACCTGGTATACAGGTGTAATCGGCAGTGAGGAGGCAGGGAGAATGCAGGAGATCATGGCAGGAAAGAAGTTGGTATCGGAGCATGAAGGAATGGGGCTGAGCACCAGGGTGAATTTGTTGGTTGGTTGATTGGTTCACTCATTCATTCATTCGTTCATTCATTCATTCATTAGCTCAGTATGTGTTGGAGATCTGGTATTATGCAAGGTGCTGGCAGTGTAGGGGTAAGCAATATGGATATGGTCTCTATTCATACAGAGCTTGAACAAATATTAGCAGTGGGAGTTGCATCATAAGTGCATGTATCTTATTTAAACTAAAGCAAAGGTATAAAAGAATGATTGCATAAGATTATGAGGGAACTTTTTTGGGGTGATGGAAATGCTCTTGATCTTGATGTTGGTGGTGGTTAAAACTCATCAAACTGTACATTTTAACGAGTGAATTTTCTGATATGTAAATTATGCCTCAAACAAGAACAACAACAAAAAACCAAACTAAAAGCAACTATCATTCTAAACAACAAAACACTAAAACCCATATTAGTAGGAATCAGGAACCAGAGACATCTGCTGTTGTCAGTATTGTCCCATACTGCTTAAGAGCGTCTAACAGTATGACAAGAAAATGAAGTGATTTTAGAAAAGTTGAAGTCTTTTATTTTGAAATTCCTTCTTACTGGTGAAATGATTGTATATCCCAGAAACCCAAGAGATTCTAGTTAGAAACACACACACACACACACACACACACACACACACACACACACACACAGCATAAATACGAGAACCTGTTAAATTATTGATATGATAAATATATAAACATCAAGCCTTGCTCTAATCTTGCAAAAACACATAAGTAGAACTTTAAATAAGTTTCATTCATATTAGAGATAAAACCTATCAAATACTTATGAATAAACTTGACAGGAAAGACAGCTCCTATATGAAAAAAGTGATAAAATCTTATTAAAGAATATAAAACAGCCCTGGCTGAGTGAATCAATTGGTTGGGGTATCATCCCATGCCCCAAAAAGGTTGTGAGTTCAATTTCTGATCAGAGCACTTACCTAGGTTGCGGGTTCGATCCTTGGTTGGGGTACATACAGGAGGCAACCAGCTGATGTTTCTCTCTCACATCGATGTGTCAGTCTCTCTCCCTTCCTCTCTAAAAATCAATAAACATATCCTCAGATGAGGATTAAAAAATATTAAAAAGGATATAAAACAAATGGAGAACTTGGGTCAAGTACCATACCCTACATATTATCTATCGCTGTGTAACAAATTACCCTAAAACTTGTAACAAATTACCCCAAAACTATGCAGGTTAAACAACAAACATTCATTACCTCACACAGTATGTGTAGGTCAGGAATCCAGGAGCACTTCGCTGAATGGTTCTGGCTCAGGGGTCTCTCAAGAGGCCAGAGTCATCCAAGTCTTGACTGGGCTGGAGCATGTGCTTCCATCACGGCTCACTCAGATAGCTATTGGCAGGAGGGCTCAGGTCCTTGCCACACGGCCCCCTCCATAGGGCCGCTTGAGAGTGTGCTCATGGGATGGCAGCTGGCTTTCCCCAGAGTGAGTGCTGATCCAAGCCAGAAACGAGGCGGGAGCGGTAGTAACTCATGACCAACCTTAGAAATCATAAAACCATCATTTCCGCAATAACCCTACTCAGTGAGAGAAGGGGTTACACACGCATGTGAATACCAGCCGTCAGAGATCACAGGCCTTTTTAGAAGCGGACTGCTGCCCGCACACTCGCTTTATTTATTTAATTTTTTAAAATACATTTTTAATTGATTTTTACAGAGAGGAAGGGAGAAGGAGAGTTAGAAACATCCATGAGAGAAACACCATCAGCTGCCTTCTGCATGCCTCCTACTGGGACTCCAGCCTGCAACCAAGGTACGTGCCCTTGACTGGAATAGAACCCGGGACCCTTTAGTCCAGGGGCCGATGCGCTATCCACTGAGCCAAACCAGTTAGGGTCAGACCTTCACTTTATTAAGAGAAAAGGTCTGACATTTTCAGCTTCTTTCGTGAAGGATGGGCTCATAAGTTGGGGATAAGAATCATAAGGTGGGGATCTCCCCAAATCCAGGAAGGGGATTCGGATGCTGCAGAGTCAAGAATAATAATAAATGTCCACTATGTTTGAATATGCAAAGAGATCAGTACAACCCAAGAGAGATTCAGAAATAGTTTCAATTTAATACGTGACAAAAGTGACATTTCAATTTAGAAGGGAAAGGATGGTTTGCTTCATAAATGATGCTGGCTTTGACTGGTTACCCATCTCTAGAAGAATAAAGTTGACTCCTGTCTTGCACCATATAGAAAATAAAACCAGCTTAGAAGAAAGTAAGAGAGCCTGTGAGTACACACTAGGGATTAGAGAGATCTTCTTAACCAAGATTCAGCATCCAGAAAATACAATGGACAGCCTAGGCTTACCAGGCCTCCTCCTTGATGGGCCTTGAACTCCAATTTTGTATTTTGGGCACTAGCCTTATGAGGCTGCTGAGCTTTGCTTAGCTTATCAGCCTGCCACCCTCTTCTAAGATCATTGGTTCTTTGTGGCACAGGAATCAGTAAGTCCTTGCAGGCAAAAAGCAACAGAGAATGTAGAGCTCACTTCTCTAATTTTGCCTTCTCTCTGGAATCTTGTTTCCTCAACGCATGTTGCCTAGGTCTCCTCAAATCCTGGTGGCCTGGGTAGCTGTCTGATGCCTTTAAATACATTCTCAAGTATCTTATCCACTTTCCCTAGTTATTTTGACAGGAGGGTTAGTCTGCTTCAAATTGTCCATCATAGTACAGTTGACCTTTGAACAGCATGGCGTTGGGGCACTAATCCCATGCGCATAAAACTCTGTCCATACCTTTTGACTCCCCCAAAACTTAACTACTAAGAGCCTTTGCTGACCGGAAGTCTTGCCAATAACATAAACAGTCTATTAACACATTTTGTATGTTGTATGTAGCACATACTGTATTCTTGCAATAAAGCAAGCTAGAGAAAATGTTATTAAGAAAATCTGATGCCGGAGAAATTAATGGGCCAGACTTCCCAGACACGAGTGGGAGTGAGGCTGTGGGGGTGCTGCTAAAAGAAGCATTTTCAGAAGCCCCATGGGAGGATGGGATGTGGAAGAAAGCTTTATTGGCACAGAGTTACATTTCTCAGGTGGCCATGTCCCATTTCCCCCAAGCCAGCCCTGAAAGGGGTAGCTGGGAGTTCAGCGGAGCCAGAAAGAGGGCCAGCGCCCAGAGCTTCCATGCCATGCTGCAGCTGGTGTGGTTCAGCATTCAAGTAGTTATAGTCCATTAGTCCATGTGTGCTATGTCCATGTCCGTGTGTGTGTGTGTGTGTGTGTGTGTGTGTGTGTGTGTGTGTGTGAGTGAGAGAGAGAGAGAGAGAGAGAGAGAGAGAGAAAACGCAATCACTTCTTTGTTTAGAAGTTTAAATAGTTAGGTTTCTTGTTTGCAGTGGCCACACCCATCCTAGCCAATTACCTGTTTCCAGGTGTGATTGACAGTCAAATATTTCCTTACGTCACTCAGACCTTACTGGGCATGCGTCTAAATTGCCTTTGTCAAGCCCCTTCCCCCATCAATCAGCGGGAAATAAACTCGGAGAATGTTAAATGCAGCTTTTTGGCAAAGGTGTGTAAATGGTACGCCTATATCTAGTCTTTCCTTTCCTCCTTTTCTGTTAAATAATAACCAGGTTATTACAA
The DNA here is from genome assembly GCF_027574615.1 of Eptesicus fuscus. Lineage (NCBI taxonomy): Eukaryota > Metazoa > Chordata > Mammalia > Chiroptera > Vespertilionidae > Eptesicus > Eptesicus fuscus. Next base: position 94,786,601 of record NC_072479.1, on the reverse strand, counting down.
CGGTATCATATCAAAGAAAGAGGAAATGTATTCACAGCACTGGACATATTTATTGAAAAAAAAATCTGCATATAAGTGGACCCATGCGGTTCAAACCTGTGTTGTTCAAGGGTCAATTGAAGAATGTAGATCTACATAATAGTAGGAGCCCTTGGTCCTATTTTAATGTTTCAAAAATATGAAGATTTCAGCTAAGACATTAAACAACCACAATTATTTTCTCATGTTAACCTTTTGGTGGCTTTTCATCAAGCAATTTATATGATGTTTAAATGTTTCCAAACTATGAGACTTGTATTATTTTTGGCTATAAAATAACAAATGTGTTTCTAGATATTTAATGTAACTGTAGTTGGAGTTTACACATATCTTCTTTTTGACTAGTTTTATTTGCAATTTTGGATTCTTTGTGATCTTCTTATCCGTTGCCCCAACTCACACCAATTTATCCTGCCTGAGAATTGTCGAGGTAAGAAACACTCAAACCTATAAAGAACTTTCCTGAGTTTATTTGAGTCAAACTGTCGACAATGGCAGTTTTGCACCTTATATTATATATTACAATCAAAAGAGAAGTCGGTTACCTGAAAATCCTTGGCGATACATTAGGGAAGTGGCAGAAAGCAAACGTCTGGGATGGGATAAAAAGTAAAATGATAGACGTGTACATCTTTTACATTGGTGGGTACAGGATAGTTCATAGTCAACAATTAACACAATAAAAAATAACAAGAGGGTTTGTAGTTTCTGTTCTGGTGCATCGGTTGTGCCCTGAGGGGTCGGAAAAGGGATATTACTCAGACATTCCAAAGGTATGTTATCTTAGATGCAAAAGGCAATAGACAGGCTCTGTCACAGTAAAACTTTGTCCTGGAAGGTTCTAGCCTAGGACATGACTACCTGCCCTACACTGCTTTGAGTTAAAAAGTTTTAATTTAGGTTATTTTAGGTCTCTGAGTTTGTAATGCTGCCACACAGGCCTTCTCTGAGCTTGTCAGGTTAGCATGTGGCCCCTTTTTGTTCACAGAATTGACTTTGAATTTGTAAAATGGTTACCTGCTTTTGCTAATAAAATCCCTGGGTGCTGTGATTCTCTTACATGTAGTCAGAAAGTTTAGAGCTGTTATAAATTAAATTCATCCCCCTAGCCTTGTAGTTTGCATTTTATTTTCTGTTAATTAAAAACAAACATCTCCCTAGAGTCTGCCTTAATTGAATCCTATAGAATAAAAGCCTAAAATGCAAATCGACTGAACAGCAGAACGACCGTTTGCTATGACGTGCACTGACCATCAGGGGGCAGACGATCAATGTAGGAGCTGCCCCCAGCCCACAGGCCCCGGGTCAGCCAAGGCGGTGCCAGTGGGGCCCCCTGATCACCCCGCCAGTCGCCCCGCAGAGGGAAGTGACCTGTGGTGGCGGGGAGCGGGGAGCGGGGCGGCACTAGGCCGGCCAGGGCGGGTGCCAGCGGGGGTCCCCCAGTTGCCCTGTGGGTCGCCCCACAGATCGGCCCTGATTGCCGGCCAGGCCTAGGAACCCTACCCATGCACAAATTTTGTGCATCAGGCCTCTAGTTTCAAATAAGGGATTTATTAAATTTTAAATTGTGGAGATAAATTTGATATTTTGTATGATCAAATCAGCCATGTTAATGATAACTGACAATAGGGACTTCACAGTGTTTTAGAACTGGAAGGAATCTTAGAAACCATGTAGTTCCACAATGCTTCCTCAGAGATAAATCCTTATAGACAAATAGAATAAATTCTTAAAATTAGAATGCTTGGCAAAAATGTATGACTAGTTTGAAAATGCTTTTTAAAAAATATTTTTTTTATTGATTTCAGAGAGAGAGAGAGAGAGAGAGATAAAACATCAATGATTAGAGAGAATCATTGATCGGCTGCCTCTTGCACCCCTGACCAGGAATTGAACAGTAACCACCTAGTTCATAGGTTGACACTTAACCATTGAGCCACATAGCTGGGCGTTTGAAAAGGCTTTTGATATACCTTCACAAATTGCCCTCAAGGAAAGTTGTACCAATTCCCACTGATTTGCATTTTAAGTATAAAAAGCTTTAAAAAGAAAGGCAAAGAAAAAGTACAGTTTTGGGCTGTCAGTAAAAATCACTCAAGTTAGATGCTGTGGTCATTGGGGCTAGGGGTGGGAGGTGTGGCAGTTGAATATAGAAATTTCTAAGCCTTAAACTATTGAGAGAAATTTCTGAAAAAGTTCAGAGGAACATTTGACCAGTTAATAGGTATTCTCATAACTTTTAGTTATAAAGTTCAGTAATAAACACAGTGATATCACTGAGGCTGCACACATTTGCAGTAGAGGTAATATTAACATTGACAATAACAATAGGGATGGCAAACATTCACTGAGGGCTTAGCATGTACCTAATTGCAGATTCTGAAATATAAATTAAACAGGGATAACTTGCTTAAGAAATCCGTTGGGAAGGATATTTCTTGATGAGAAGTTACCTTAGCAGTATTAAAAGAAAACAAATTTTTATTTAATACGTTTATTAGGAGCCTATTATGCAAAGTCTCATTAAGTCCTGCCACATGGGTGCAGTCATTGTTTCTAGATTTCCAGCTGCAGGAAGTGTCAGGCCTTGAGGCAGGGTTTATATGACTCCAAAGCCAGGCTCAGCCGCGGGGAGTGTACCGACCATGGGGGAGGTGCCTCTGTGATGCTACTCGCTGCAATCAGGTGGGCCAGGGACAGACTTCAATGACTTTGATTCCCTTGTGGGATGTTGGATCCTTTCAGTTCTGTTTCAATATTTCTAATTATGCCAAGAGAAAGTCAGTTTGGTACAAGTTTGTCTTAAATGTCTCTGTAATAAGTACATGTCAATCTGTTTTCAATAAGAGAACTGTATCTAATGAGAATTTATTCACACTGTTTGCTTTCTAATGCATTTATTTTTATGACTACTATCTATTTGTGGCATATGAGAAGGGTTTGCCACTTATGGTAATAAAGAAAAGTTTCCAGTTAATTTTTTGACTTCAATTGTTTTAAAGAAAAATAAAAAGGCGTGTCCTACTTTTCTGTATCTTCTTTCCTCTCAAAAACAACTCCTTCTTCCATTTAAGTCTGCTGTGTTTTCTGTTTTTCCCACAGTTAATCCTCTCTTTCTTCAAAAGCTAGAGGTTCTTTATGAGCTGTTGTGGAGCAAGGTATGGCAATTATTATTTTTTTAATTTAAAAATTTAATTATGAAATAATGTAGCTATAGTTTAAAGTCACTTTGAAAAACAGTTGTGCCATAATCTCATCACTCCAACACAGCTACTATATATCGTTTTTCTTTTCTGTTTTTTCCTCATGTGCATTTGTTCTAATCATGATGGTCAACATTCATTGAATTTTAATAGACACTATTCTTAGAACTTTGCATCTAATAACTTATTTAACTTCATTAACCATTTTATGATATAGATACTGTTATCTCTGTTTTGCAGATAAAGAAACTGAGGCACTGTGAATTTAAGAAACTTACTGTAAGCACTTGAATCTTCTGAGCTTGTACTTTTCACCTTTATAGTGGAGGGAATACTTGTCTTTAAGTTGCCTGGAAATCATATACTTTACAAAGTGTTCCCCGATATTTCTAGTACCCACCTGTGCTGTTTCCCATATTTAGCTGTGTTTTATTAACCCTATTGTTATTATGGCCTTTATGTATTTTTCTCCTTTTCACTTAACCCTTACTTATGTTTTTCTCTTGCTATGTAGTTCTTAAATATTTTTACTAATTAACTTTATTTCGGTATAATTTTCATAAAATAAAATGCACTCATTTTAAGTGTTCAGTTGATAAGTTTTGATGAATGCCTACACATCACCACCACTATAATTAAGAGAACATCCCATCACGCTAAAAAGTTCCCCTGTGACCCTTCCCAGTTATTTCTTCCCTTATCCTTCTGTCACTATTTTAATATTTCTTTTGACTTCCTCTTTAACCTATGAGTTATTTAGAAATGTATGTTTAGTTTCCAAAATTTGTGAATTTTTTGGGTATCTTTCTATAATCTGTTTCTAATTTAATTCCATTGTGGTTAGAGAATATAATTTATATGATTCCAATTTTTTTTTTCAGATCTGTTGAGTTTTTGATTTATGGCCTAGAATGGAGGTTGGAAATTTATTGTTTTAAAGGGCTGGATGGAAACTATTTTAGGCTTTGTGGGCTATTTGATCTCTGTCAACTTTGCTGATGTAGTATGAAATTCATAATATGAATGGGAGTGACTGTGTTCCAATAAATTATTCTTTATGAAAATAGCGGACAGGTGGGCTTTAGCCATCAGGCTGTAGTTTGCTAACCCCTGGCTGAGAATATGGTCCTTGTTCTGTGGGCCCTTGAAAAGAATCTGTATTCTGTTGTCATTGGGTGGAATGTTCCAGAAATGCCAGTAAGGTAGTGTTTCTCAGATCTTTTATATACTTGATGACTATAGGTCTACCATTAATTACTGGGAGAGGAATGCTAAAATCTCTAACGATATTACTGGTTTGTCTGTTTCTCCTTTAATCTCTGCCAGTTTTTGCATTGTATATTTTGAAGTGCTATTGTTAGGTGCATACTCTTAGGATTGTTAAAACTTCTTGGTGGACTACTTTATGTGATGCCACTCTTAGTCCGAGTAGCACTCTTGTTCTGAAGTCCACCTTTTCTGATAATAATATAGCTCCTCTAGTTTACTTCTCTCGGGGATCACTCCTGTATTGTCTAATGTTTGAAAATAGCTATTTCATATATTTTGTCCAGTTTTCTAATTTTTTGAAGAGGGTAGGCAAGCAGATGGAAGTGGAAGTCCCTAACTGTCTCTGTAATAGATGCACGACCTGCCATCAGAGGTGGTGCTTTTAATCTCTTAGTTATTCCCTTAGTGAAGACTGGTTTGCTTTCTTTCTTTTACTATTTTTTCTATTGTACAGAATGCAATGAATATCTTGGCCATAACTTTTCATTATTTTTATTGGAGTGATTCCCAGAAAGTAGGATTGTTGAGTCAAAAATTATGAACACTCCAATATATTTTGAAGTATATCGCCATTTAGTTTCCAAATATACCTTCCAATAGCTTTCCAAAATTATCTGAGATATGTTTCACCAATATTTAGATAGCTATACTTGAAAAAAATCTATAATATTGCTTATTTTTAAATTTCTTTGAATTCTAGAAATGTTGAATATGCTTTAAAAAAATTTGACTTTAGAGACAGAGAGAAACATTGATGTGAGAGTGAAACGTTGATCGGTTGCCTCCTGCTTGCGCTCATGACCAGGGAATGTGTCCTGACCAGTAATCAAACCCACAACCTTTTGGTGTATGGGACGACGTTCCAACCAACTGAGCCACACCAGCCAGGGCATTGAATATGCCTTTATATGTATTCTTGTATTGTTTTTTCTCTATTTGTATATTTTGCTTATTAGTGTACTAGGGTGTCAGTATTTTTCTTGGAATAAAGATAAATTTATTTGTGGCAAATATATATTTTTTTATAGCCAGTTTGCCTTTTAAGTTTTTTAAAAATGCAACTATATCGGTCCAACTTTTCTTTTGTGATTTCTTTTACAACTTGTAAGTTTTGAAAGTCCTCTCCAGGTCTGATAAATATTTAATTATGCTTTTCTAATTTAAAAATTATAATTTTTCATTCAACAAATGAATGAGATTATGGATGTTTTTATTATTTCTTCTTCTTCTTCCTCACTGAGCCAGAAAGAGAGGCAGGGAGAGGGAGACCGCTAAGGGAAACAGAAACTCCCTTTCATTAGCTAGACTGGGAGAGGAGGATGGCAAAGCAGGAAGAGAGTTTGTGTCACCTCAGCAGCCCGAGGAGGAAGCCACCGGGGACCCCGGTAGGCTGGGCCCGGGGCCTCTGAGCCCCGCTGCCTCTGCAGGGAAGCTGGCTCTCCCCTGGGTGAGGTGGATGTGGGCAGCTGAGAGGCGCTGCACCTGAGAACACAGCTGGGCCTGAGAAGCCACGTACTTGGAGGTAGTCAGCTTTCTTGCAGAGAGCGTTTTCTTGGGGCTGCCTCAGCTGTCTGCAGCTGCAACCCCTCTTCCCCCCAGCGGAAGCCCCTGTGGAGAGCCCACATTTTTGCTCCTCTGTCCTCACCCCTGCTTGGGTAAGGGGATCTTGCAGATGGGAGCTGCCTGTAGCCAGCATTCACCACTCCCATGCCCCTCACCTGCCTTATGGACAGCTGGTGTCCCTTTTGCAACACGCTTCACAGAAGGTCCGTAGAACAACTGACTTTTACACGTTTCCTCGCCCTGTTACCCCCAGACCCTTGTGGCAGCCCTGAATAATGACTTCCACTTACTGAACTGGCTTTCTGGCGCCAGGTGACGTGCCAAGGGTTTTATCATCATGTCGTGTAAGGCTCTCAACGCCCAGCACCTCAGACCCAGTGAGGAGATGGTCACACACCTGCACGTGGGCGGAGCAGCGAGTTTCAGCTCAGGCCCTGCTGGGCCGGAAGCCCCTGGGCCTCATTACTCACTGACTTGCCTCCGCTGGCTCTTTTGGAGGATTTCCCCCAGGTCCTCTCCCACCATTGGCTCTCGGAGAGCTTGCACTTAGTGATGAGCAATGGGCAGAAATTCTAGCGGGAATTCTTGGCAGGGTTGGGCCAGGCTGACTTCTCTAGTGTCTCTCTCCCTTTGCTCCGCGGCTCTGGTCTCCTCGGAGCAGCCAGTCACTTCCATGCCCCATGTCTGTCCACTGAGTTCCCTTCTGGAATGCTCTTCCATTTTCTCAGATCCCTTAAGGCCCTAGTTAAAGGTCACGCTCTCCATAAGAGGAGCTGATGGGTGCCTCCCTCCCTCACCCCCAACTTTGACCAGGGGCAAGGATAGGGCCAGTCCCATTGTATTCTAGCTTGTATGGGAGTCTCCCTCAAATACTGTGAGCTTGCCTCTGTGGTCCCTCAGGTGACTTACACATGAACCTGTCATTCATTTTATTGTCTCCCTCTCAAGGAACAATGCCTATATTATTGGCCATTGTCATACTCAGTGCCTGACATAGAAAGTTTTCAATAAATCTGGGTTGATCGGAGACAACACTGCCAAAAAGTGAAAAAGTTGGTCAATCACTAAGTCATTTTGTTACAACGTATCATGGAATGACATCAATTAACTGTTTTCCTCTCTCCATAAGTTTACCTGTCCAACTGGGTGTTTAAATACTTGAGAAGTTACCATTGTAATTAGGTAATAGGCCATTGTCATTCAGTAGAGACAGTTAGTCCTGCCAGAATAAAGAGAAATGTTTGAGATTATTTTCCAATACTAATAATGCTGACCTTATCGTCAACATAATTTTGAGGAAAAATGATTCTAATCACCCAACATATGATTTTAGAAATACTGAACGTATGTTTTCCAAGATATAAATCCACCAGCATCAATCCTTGAGTATTTTTTTTCTTGGCGCAGGATTATTTTTTGATGATGATTATTAGTGAGATTGTGCTTTAGGATTGTTAGGCTGTGTGTACTTTTTGAGGTTCATTCACATTTGTTTTGCCACTTAACCTCTACACCAGCTGCGGGAAAGCTGAGCAATCCATGCCTCCCAGATGTGACTGCTGACGAACCATCAACACCAAGAAATGGTGACACACACAGCTCAGAATGCACTCTTGAGGAAAAACTATTAGAAAAAATAAGTGTCTTAAAGCTCTTAGCTATGTGCTCAAGTCCCTTTACCTCTTTAGGCCTCAGTTTCCTCATCTACAAAATGAGGGCTTTGGACTAGACTAGATGATGTCCAAGAACCCCTTCTGATTTAGAATTCTGTCATTTAAGGCCTGAAATCTCGGCATTGCCCATATTTTAAAGATTTTTTTTAATTTTTAGGTTATTTTATTTTTTTATTGTTTAAAGTATTACATATAGTAGTACATATATCTCCTTTTTTTTCCCCATTGACCTTCCCCTAGTCTCCCCCATCCTCTATCGCATGCCCTCATCCCACCCCTCCCAGTGTCTTGCGTCCATTGGCCGTGCTTATATGCATGCATACAAATCCTTTGGTTGATCTCTTCCCCCGTCCCTAACGCTCCCCAGCCTTCCCACTGTAATTTGCCAGTCTGTTTGGTGCTTTACTGCCTCTGTATCTATCTTTTTGTTCATCAGGTTATAATGTTCTTTATTTTCCATAAATGAGTGAGATCATGTGGTATTTTTCTTTCATTGCTTGGCTTATTTCACTTAACATAATGCTCTCCATCTCCATCCATGTTGTTGCAAATGGTAAGAACTCCTTCTTTTTTACTGCAGTGTAGTATTCCATTGTGTAGATGTACCATAGTTTTCTAATCCACTCATCTGCTGATGGGCACTTAGGCTGTTTCCAAATCTTAGCTGTGGTGAATTGTGCTGCTATGAACATAGGGGTGCATACAACCTTTCTGATTGGTGATTCTTGGGATATATTCCTAGAAGTGGGATTACTGGGTCAAATGGGAGTTCCATTTTTAGTTTTTTAAGGAAATTCCATACTGTTCTCCACAGTGGCTGCACCAGTCTGCATTCCCACCAGCAGTGCACAAGGGTTCCTTTTTCTCCGCTTCCTCACCAGCACTTGTCGTTTGTTGATTTGCTGATTATTGCCATTCTGACAGGTTAAAGATTTTTTAAAAAAATTTCAAAGGATGGCCCTGCCAGCATGGCTCAGTGGTTGAGCATCGACCTATGAACCAGGAGGTCACAGTTTGATTTCCAGTCAGGTCACTTGCCTGGGTTTTGGGCTTGATCCCTAGTGTGGCGCATGCAGGAGGTAGCCTATCAGTGATTCTCTCTCCCTCTCTGAAATCAATAAAAATATATTTTTTAAAAAACCTCAAAAGATGAAGCATCAGGTTTAATTTTTCTCTTCTTCTTGAAACACAGTTTTTATTGTGTGACACAAGCTCAAACTATTTTTTTGATACTTTCTTTTCCTTTATGTTTCACATTTATATATAACTTTCAAGACATTGATTTTATGTTATTTTATGATATAAAAATACCTATAATAGTCAATACAACCCTCTACTATAACATAAAAGATGAGATAGAGAAAGTAATCTACACTAATGAAAGAGAAACATGCAAATTACCATCACTCCGCTACGCCCAACAGCCAATCAGAGTGAATATGCAAATTAACCTGAAAAGATGGCGGCAATCCCATCCCCCAGTCGCTCTGGGCCTGTGGGAGTCGGGCGCCAGCGCCTGAGGCTGGCTGCAGCCAGGGAGACCAAGAAGCCACCTGCCCCGTGATCCCAGGCCGCAGCCAGCAGCAGAAGCCTCATGTCCGCCTGCCCCACGTCCTGGGGGAGACAGAGAAACTGAACCCCAGTGCCTGAGGCTGGCTGCAGCCCAGGAGACGAAGAAGCCGCCTGCCCCATGATCCCAAGCCACAGCCAGCCGGAGAAATCGCCCCCACTGCATCCCAAGGAAGACGGAGAAGCCACCCGCCTGCAGTCCAGGCGCCAGCACCTGCAGCTGGCTATAGCCTGGTAGACGGAGAAGCTGCCCACCCCGCAGTCCCAGACACCAGTACCTGCAGCTGGCTATGGCCCAGGAGATGGAGAAGCTGCCCACCCCCTGGTCTTGGGTGCCAGCACTTGCAGCTGCAGCCCAGGTGAAACCACCTGCGCACCATCCCCTGCGGCTGCAGCCGGCCTGGACGCCTATGGCTGACCAGAGGGAGGGAAGCCCGGATCCTGGGTGCCTGTGGTGGGCCAGAGGAGGGAATCCTGGGTCCCGGATGTGGGGCCGAGGCAGAGGTGGTTAGGGACAATCAAGCTAGCAGGGGAGCAGTTAGGAGCAATCAGGCAGGCAGGCGAGCGGTTAGGAGCCAGCAGTTCTGGATTGTGAGAGGGATGTCCAACTGCCGGTTATCCCCTGAGGGGTCCCAGATTGGAGAGGGTGCAGACTGGGCTGAGGGACACCCTCCCCCCCCCACCCCGTGCACGAATTTCGTGCACCAGGCTACTAGTTTGTGATAAAATAATATGTATGTCAACATGTAAATGCTAGACCTGATTTCAATGGAAGGCACAGTGAAGTAGGCAGGTGCCTGCCTCTCTACGGAAAACAACCATGAAAGTGATAGCTGTAAGTATATGCCGATATAGGGGTGATGTATTCAAGGCTCAACCATCATGCGCAATACCGCTATCAGGGTTGTGATTTTTATGAAACGGTGAAGAAATCTTGGTATCATTTAAGATTAAATACTATATAATCTATCATTTTAATTGGCAGTTGCATTCCTAGAAAATTCAGTGTGTTTTTAACCCATTCAAAAAAAAATACATTCACATGTAAAATAGAGTTGGTGTCTAGGCTAGGTAATTTATAAAGTACCCCCCCCCCCAATTCTGTGACTTGCAGAACATTTGAAAGTCAGGTAGGTAGGGACAGAGCTTCATTGTATGGGACTGTCCTGTGTTGCAGGATGTCTAGAGCCCTTGGAACACCCCTGTTGAGTTCCACCGCCAACAGCTTCCTGTTTTCCAAATGCTCCTTTCCTTCCCCACCTCCAGCCCTTCACCCACGCCTTGTCCAGCTTGAGATAGCCTTGCTCTCATTTCTGCCTGTGCTCATTTCTTCCTCAAGGCTCAGCTCAAGTGTCCTCTGTATGAAGCTCTTCTTCATGGTGCTGGTTCTACATCCAACTCCGGGCTCCTATTCCACCTTGAGAAGTGGTTATTTGTCTAGGGGACCCATTTCCTCTTCCCTTAACTCCTTGACTTTATCTTATGGATCATTTTCTCTCCTCTATCTCCTAGTCATCTGGCACAGAACCTTTCACATAATAGGCAACCAGTAAATATTTGTCAACCATAATTGCTCCAAGTGACTCTTAACTGAATCTTAATACATCTGAGAGACTTAATCCGTTAAAGGTTCTTTGGGTAACTTGATTTCCTAGATTCTAATATGTCCAAGTTTCTACAGAGAATATTGCTTTTGAAACATAAAAGCAGATGGAGTCGTGTGAAGTAAAATGCTCTCAGGATATTAGGCAGTTGATGATAAGGTTGGGTTGCTGCTACTGTGTCACTTCATCACAGTTTGAAAGTTGGTCTCAAATCACTTCCTGGACCTTTGGCTGGCTCATAACGTAATTCTCCCTGGTGACTTTCAGAATCCAAGAGCTGGGGTCCAATATCGTGGGCAGAGGAGTTTCGGATTGGTTATGTTGGGTTGAAGATGGGCTAGGACCAAAGAGACTAAGCAGTGGGTGGGAGATGCCATATGTATGCACTGTTGGGCCACCCGGGGTGGTGACCGTGACCTCTAAACAGGCACCCAGTGTTAACGGGCTGCAGACACTTTACAGATCATGACCGCCTGACTTCTCTTCTTCCCATCCAACTCAATTTTTTCATTTTGGAAAGCGAGAGTAATACGTTGGATCATACAAAATATTTTTTATATAACACCCTGAAAATGTATAGGAGACATCTGGTGGTAAATACCATTATCTCTTAGGGGTGAATATTTGGAGTCTGCTAAGCACACATATACATATATGTGCCAGCTGTACCACTGTGATTATTAGCACCCATTGCTCCCAACCCCTTCTGCTTCCCCATCCCATTTACATATTCTAGCAAATGATGGGATCATTTCCACCTAATGAAAGCACGTTTCTATGCTATAGGTACTCCGCTTGAAACTGACATTCTTAATGAAGACTCACATGTCTTGGTCTTTTCGCTTTGGTAGAAGTGTTCATTGCTTCCGTCAGTTTAAAGCCATGTGCACTTGTACTGGATGGAACACAAGAATTGATTGGCATTTATGGGCTTTCAGGCCCTAAGGTAATCTCTTTTTTAAAATAATACCTATTTCATAAGAAGAAAACCCGGTGATCTAGCATGCACATAACACCTTTGCATTATATTGCATATCTACCAGGATAGCTGTAGCCAGCACCGCTTACAGTTACTGCTGTCTATGTTAGGGAACAAATACTTATATAGCACTTACAATGGGCCAGGCACCATTCTAAGAACTTACGAAATCTGAACACATTTACTTCTCCCAATAACCCTATGGAAGAAAGACTGTGACCATCTCCCTGTTTACCCAGAGGGGACTGCGCACGGGGATGTAAGGTGGCTGTCGAAGGCCTAAGGTCGTGGTGGACTTGGAATCCAGACATGGGACCTCTGGTTCTGGAAACAGTGGCCTGTCGGGCTCTGCCCCGTTTTATACGTAAGTCAGGCATTTATTTGGTGCCTGTTGTGTTTTGTATGTTGTATGTTTTGATCTGCCTCATCCACACTGCTTTTGCACTTACCAAATCCCATTGGTTAGTTACTATCTGTAGTTTTCCCCGTTTGAAGTAATGTTAGAGTAGTGGAACCTCTAATACTTTTTAGTATCAATCATTACTTTGTGAAGCATTTTCTCTAAAACTTTAAAATATATATAGTTATCAATTATGTAAGTAATACATGTTTCTCGTAGAAAATATGTAAAGAAGAAGAAAATAGGAAATTAAATATACTCACAGTCTTATCACTGTTAAACTTGTACAGCCCTCTTTTTCCTATGGATGCGCGCGCGCGCGCGCACGCGCACACACACACACATACACACACACACATACACACACACACACACACACACACACACACATATATACACACACACACACATATGCTTAGGTAAATGACGTTACACACCACATTGTTTTGTAATTTGCTTATTTAAAAAAATCTTCACCTGAGAATATGCTTATTGATTTTAGAGAGAGGGGAAGTAAGTGAGTGAGTTAGTGAGAAGGAGAGAGAGAGAGAGAGAGAGAGAGAGATAGAGAGAGAGAGAGAGAGGTGAGAGAGAACATCAACAGGAATCAAACACACAACCACCGGCCAGGGCTATAATTTGCTTTATAATTTAATACATGGCAACCACCACACATTCAACCAATAATTGTTGACCACTTACTATGGGAAAGGCACTATAAGCAGAGAGGGACATGGTTCCAGCAAAGCAATGGAGCTTTTGTTCTAGAAGGAGATGGCAGATATTAATATCTTCACACACATAAGCATAAAATTGCAACTGACACAAGTGCGGCCAAAGATCAGTATGCAGTGTCGTGAGAGCCTCTGATGAAGGGACTTGACCTCGGGGGACAGCTTCCTGGAGAAAGAGTGACCAGAGCTCTGCAGGAGGAGGGGCTGTCCAGGCAGTCACCTGAGCAGTGTGGTGCAGTGGTTAGGAACATGCCTCTGGAGCCAGACCCTCAGCTTAAATACCAGCTCTACTTACTGTCAGAACGAATCAGATAAGACAATTAGTATTTATTTTTATTTTTATTATTTTATTGAATTTATTGGGGTGACATTGGTTACTAAAATTACAGAGGTTTCAGGTGTATAATTCTCTAATACATCATCTGTATATTGTATTGAGTGTTTACCATCCCAAGTCAATGCATTATATCGAGTGTTTACCATCCCAAGTTAATGCATTTGAGAGACTTAATCCTTTAAAGCTTCTTTGGGTAACTTGGTTTTTTAGATTCTAATATGCTCAAGTTTCTACAGAGAATATTGCTTTTGAAACATAAAAGCAGATGGAGTCGTGTGTAGTAAAATGCTCCTTCCATCACCATTGATCCCCCCTGAGAAGACATTTAGCCTCTCTGTGCTTCAGTTTCTTCCTCTGCTTCCTAGGGGGTGGTTAGGAGGCCTGGATGAGTTAGTGTATTAAATGTGTGCCCGGGATTTAACTTATAGAGGAGGGACTGAGTGGTGGTATGAAGAAGCCAAATGTCAAGGGAATCATTGATTTACTTCTCCTGTGAGAAGGAGACATGCCACTCCACACAGGGCCCCACGGGAAGGATCAGGGTGGTCAGGAGGCAGGAGCCAGGAGCCAGAGAAAAGCCGAGGCCAAAGCCTTTATTGGAGTTTCCATAAGAAAAGCAGGCAGAGCAGAGTAAGCAGTTTAGGGGTGGACAGTTTGAATAATTCCGACGGGCTTTGTGGCATAGAGGCTGTCCCTCTGTGGCTGTCTGGTACCCGCCCTGGGATGCTGTCCCTCTGTGGCTGCCTGGTACCCGCCCTGGGATGCTGTCCCTCTGTGGCTGTCTGGTACCCGCCCTGGGATGCTGTCCCTCTGTGGCTGATTGGTACCCGCCCTGGGATGCTGTCCCTCTGTGGCTGTCTGGTACCCGCCCTGGGATGCTGTCCCTCTGTGGCTGTCTGGTACCCGCCCTGGGATGAAATGCTGGCTTGGTGAGTGAGCGTTAGATAAGAAGGCGGGTCAGGGTGTGGCCTTGGAATGGCTGGTCTGGGTATGAAAGGCCTGATCCAGGCAAGCTGTCCACCACCCCTAGGAATTAACCGGCCTTGGGAGGAGCCGTCTTTCTCTGGATCTATCAGACCCCCAACAGATGTCAAAACATCATGAGATAGAGAAAATAAAATCCATACCTAATACAGTTAGTACCTGTGGACACACTCCACACAGAGTGCGGCTCAGAGCAAGCGGTGAGTATACGATAGTTGCTATTGTTAGACAAAGGGGTGAGAAAGGATGCCAAAGGAATTTAGAAAGATCTTCTTAGGTGTTTATTTTATTGCAAAGTAAAACCATTTAACTTAAGGTAGTATCGCTGAACAAAGTGACAATTCCCTTTTCTGGGAATCGAACCTGAGACCCTTCTGTGCACGTGCCAACGCTCTAACCATTGGGGACACCAACCGGAGCGAAAATGTTTTGCACTCTTTAAGCATCGTGTTTAACGCTCCAAATCTTGGACTCAAGGTAATATTTGTCGCAGCTCCCTTTCTCTCTCATTCCCCACCTCACCTTCCCAATTTAGACCCACAACAATGCCTGAGCTACACACAGTGGGGAGGGGAGTTTTCTTTTCCTCCTGTGGGTTTCCTAAGCACTGCACATGCCGCCTGGGCAGATTGCACACTTCAGACCAGCTAGCACGGAGTCTCTCCAAATGGGTAGATAATA
Organism: Eptesicus fuscus; assembly: GCF_027574615.1. Classification (NCBI taxonomy): domain Eukaryota; kingdom Metazoa; phylum Chordata; class Mammalia; order Chiroptera; family Vespertilionidae; genus Eptesicus; species Eptesicus fuscus. Next base: position 94,771,566 of record NC_072479.1, on the reverse strand, counting down.
TGGAAATCACGTCATCAGAAACGAACGGTGGGTATTTGAACAATGGGCTCCCCTTTTGCTGTAGCTCTTTTTTTTAAAAAAAATATTTTTATTGATTTCAGAGAGGAAGGGAGAGGGAGAGAGAGAGTAACATCAATGATGAGAGAGAATCATTGCTTGGCTGCCTCCTGCACGCCACCTACTGGGGACTGAACCCGCAACCCAGGCATATGCCCTTGACCGGAATCGAACCTGGGACCCTTCAGTCCACAGGCTGACGCTCTATCCACCGAGCTAGGGCTCGCTGTACATCTTATGAAGAGCTGGGCTTGGTCTGCTCTCCAGCTGTGTGACCCATTCATCTTGTAAGAAACAGTGTCAAGCAGAAACTTAAAATGGATCCGTTGGAACCACTTCCCTTTGGAAGTGAAGAGACAATCGTTTTGACTCCAACATTCAATTTGCTATTAGTTTGCTCAGCACCCCATTGGCCTATATGAGATCCAGGCAGCGGATTAACTTCTCCTAAATGCAGGCCCTCAAATATGTGAAAGTGCTTATTTAAGCAGTAACCATGGTGTATATTTAAAATAGAAAAGTAGGTCACGAATATTTCCTTAGGGGAGGGGAAGACAATATGAAAATCAGCATGCTCACACGCTTCTCAGATTCTATGTCAGGGATCATAACTGTAACTAATGTTTTGGCAAATTCAGACTGATTTGTAAGGATATACATTTATTAAAATGTAGTGTTTAGTGTTTTTTTTTTTTTCAAACTACCTTGTTTTCTCTAATTATGGCCACAGAGCTGTCAATCTGTTTTCGATGATGTTTTCATTTACTAAAAGGTCAGATGCATCTCTAATAATAAAAGCATAACATGAAAATCGACCGAATGGCCATCCAGATGTCCTTCCAGACTGAAGCCTGGGCTGCAGCTGCGGGATCGAGGCAGCCGCGGCGGCTGCGAAGGCCTACTCTTGCATGGATTTCGTGCATTGGGCCTCTAGTTAGACTATAATTCATATTTCAAATAGGTGTAATCACCCCGTCCGAGAAAGCAGTCCACATGCCTTTCAGAATCCAGCGAATCATAAGAAAACACATTTTCAGCGAATCTTGGTCAGAAGTTTCAACAGCAACTCGCTTTCTGGAGAGTGTACGAAGCTGGCCTGGCATTTCAAAATGAGCGGCTCCTAGGGGCATTTGTGCATCTTTCTCCCAAGTCCTAGGTAAGTTGCATCATTTTTATACCGTGTTTGGTGTATTTAGCATTTAGTGACTCATAGTTCCCATTCATTCATTCATTCATTCGGAGGGACCATCCTATGGTATCAACATTAGTAGCTGATGGATCCCCAGGGTTGCTCCATTTGATGTTTTTAAATGTGAACCCAGTTGACTCTGATGTCAGAGCATGTGGTAATCAATGTCTTGTCAAAAAAATAAAAAATAAAAGGCATTCTGGAGAGAGGAGGATTTGTAGTTGGGCAGGGATACAGGATTGGCCATGTTCTCCTGCTAGACCCTCCTCCCTTCCTTTCTCCACCTCATCTCTGCCCCTGGCCTCTCCTTCCCTTCCCCTCCCCCCTCCCCTCCCCTCCCCTCCCCTCCCCTCCCTTCCCTTCCCCTCCTCTCCCCTCTCCTCCCCTTCCCTTCCCCTTCCTTCTTGTCCTCTTACGCATTCCTTCTGCAAACATCTATCATTACCCCCTCTGTCTCCCACGCTGTGGTAGCTCTGGGGGATGCATGAGTGACTGGGACACAGCCCCGAGTCCTTAGGTGCGTTCCACGCACACAGTGGGGGAAGATGTGCAGCCAGAGAACTGCTCCCCGCGGGGGGAACTGCATGTGAGGCCTCGCCAGGGCAACCCCCAGAGCTGTGCAAGCTGGGAAGAGGGCGGGGCTGGCTCTGCCTGATGGTTCCGGGTTCTGGGAGCCCTCTCAGAGGAGGGGCCCCCTGGGCAGATGAGTGGCATTGGTCTGAATGGCATTGGTCTGACTGCTGAAGGTGACAGGCTCCTATTTACCTGTGGACCCACCCAAGTCATAATATTAGTGAAGACCTCGATGAATAGGCTTATGGAATGTAAATGGAAGACTAGCTCCCTTCGATGCACGAAATACTCGAATGACTTGCTACATTGTGTTACAAGTATCAGACTTTCCACCAGAGATCCGAGGCCCGAGCTTCCGGACAAGGCTGCCCCTCCTTCAATCGGGGCACGTATTATCCGCGGCTGGGGAAGACCCCGCCAGGGCCCACTTATGCTCAGGGGCCAACCGTAAAGAAGGCAAGTGCTGGGTGGAAACTCTCCTCTGATGCCCCCACATTTTTAGTAAAAGTCTGCTACAAATTGTTGGGGGGCACGAGGAAGAACCCACAATTGTTCCACATGTAAGGCAGTGTGGATCAGAGAGGGGCAGCAAGCAGCCCCAGGAAGTCAGCACTGGAAGCGCAAGCCCAGGTGGGTGGAGGGGCCCAGGCAGGATGAGGGCCCAGGTGGGTGGAGGGGCCCAGGTGTGAGCAGGAGGTAGGGTGCACAGGTACCTGGCACAGGTGAGCCAGCCATCATCGGAGGCAGGACTGGCCTGCAGGGAGTGGATACAGGACAGATTCCTTTCCCCAACTCCACCAGCGGGAAGAAGGGGCTCGAGGACGCGAGGGCCAGGCCTCTTCTGAGGACAGCAGAGCATCCTCCCAACCAGGCGTCCTCAAACTACGGCCCGCGGGCCACATGCGGGTGTTTTTGCCGTTTTGTTTTTTTTACTTCAAAATAAGATATGTGCAGTGTGCATAGCAATTTGTTCATAGTTTTTTTTTAAAACTATAGTCTGGCCCTCCAATGGTCTGAGGGACAGAGAACTGGCCCCCTGTTTGAAAAGTTTGAGGACCCCTCCTCCCAAGCATAGTGCCTCGCCTCCCTCCCCACACGCGAGATGAGTCGGAATTCCCTTTTCCAGGCTCATTCTTCGTTATCTCCATTTTGTTCCGACAGGTAAATAGGCCACTTACACTTCTGACCCCCGCCTGCTTCTGGAAATGCAGTGAGTTTCCAGGGTGGCCAGTCTGTTCCGTTTGCTGGCGGAGGGATGTGGCTCCAGGGGCAGGAGGCTGTAGGTACAGCAGGGAGCGCCCGCCCGGTTTCCCAGTCCCTCCCTCTGGACCGTGTGGTTCGGCGCCCCCTCGTGGCTGCAAGGAGAACAAGCCGCTTAACTTAGGGTGACGGAAAGACGCCAAGTTCAGAACCTAAAGCTCGCTTCTTCCGGAAGCTTGTTGGCTCCTGAGTTTGCCCCTCCTGCCTGACGCACCTGGGGAGGCTGCAGCTCTGATCCGTGGCCAGTCGAGAGGTCTTAGAGCCTTGAGGACACCTCCTATGGTCGAATCAGCTTTTATAGATGATCTGAGACAGGCTGCTCTTGTTTTGGGCTGGAGCCCTGAGCCACATAAAAGTGAAGAAACCCATTTCTGGCTGCAGTCACATTTTTTGGACAATGTTAAAGACGAGAAGAGAGAGAATAAGAGTAGATGTGGCAGAAGGATGGGTCCCCAGCGTGGTTCCACCTTGACAGATGGCTGGTGGATGTGGTGGGATAGGGAAAATCATCTTTTCTTTGAGGACAAGACTTTCTTATCAGGGCAAAGGGTAAATGCTGGAAGGATGTAGTAAATGGGACATGAGCAGCTTTTCATGATAATGTACTTTACAAATACATTATCATGATTTTTTTTATTATAACAGTGACTTTCACAAAGCAGAAGTTTTGAATTTTAATAAAGTCTAACTTAATATTTTCTTTCATGGATTATGCTTTTGATGTTTTATTTAACAAGTCATTGCCCAATCAAAGGTCACATAGATTTTTCTTCTGTGTTTCTTCTAAAAGTTTTTAGTATTTCATTTTATATTTGGATAATGGTTTCATTTTGAGTAATTTTTGAGTGAAAGGTAAAATATCTGTCTCGATTATTTTTTTAAAAAAATATATGGATGTCTAATTGTTACAGAACTATCTCCATTGAATTGTCTTTGCTACTTTCTCAAAGATCAACTGGATGTCTACAGAAGATTTTTTATTGAGATTGCATTGAATCTGTAGGCCAAGAGTCTTAACAATGTTGAGTTTTCCAATCCATCAAAATGGAACATTTCTCTATTTATTTAAACCTTCTTTGATATCTTCCACCACAGTTTTGTAGATTTTGCATATAGGCCATGTACATATTTTGTTAGATTCATACCTGAGTATTTCATTTTTGGAGTGCTACGATAAATGATGTTGTGTTTTAAATTTCTAATTCTAATGTGCATTGCTGGTACATAGAGCAATTGGCTTTTGTGTATTAACCTTGTATCCTTTAATCTTGTTGATTTTTTTTGGATTTTCTACATAGACAATCATATCATTTACAGACAAAGACCGTTGTATTTTTTTTCTTTCCCAGTATATCTTTTTAAAATATTTTTTTTTTTTGCTTCAGCGAGGAAGGGAGAGGGAGAGAGAGATAGAAACATCAATGATGAGAGAGAATCATTGATCGGCTGCCTCCTGCACACCCCTTACTGGGGATTGATCCCACAACCCAGGCATGTGCCCTGACCAGAAATTGAATCATGACTTGCTGGTTGATAGGCTGATGCTAAACCACTGAGCCCAATATAACTTTATTTCCTTTTTCTGTCTTATTGCGCTAGCTAGGACTCCTTGTAGGATGATGAATAAGAGTGGTGAGAGGGGATATCCTGACTTCAGCTTTTCACTGGCATCACTCTAGTGAGCCCAAGCCTCTAAACTGGTCTTGCTCCTTTCAATTTTTCCCCCCTATAAATTCTATTGTTTGCTAAATAGCCAGGATAAGCTTTTAAGAATGTAAACCAAATGATGTCACTTCCCAGATTTTATTCTAAAATCCAAATTCCTCAGCTTAGCCTACAGGGCCTTACATGACATCTGCATGTCTGGGTAGCATCATTTTGTCAGATTCTTCCTCTTGATCTCGAGATGTCAGCTACCCTGGTCTACTTTCTGTCCTCCAAGTACATTCTTCCTTGTGCATTTGACACCAGCTGCTCCCTCTGCCAGGAAGGCTCTTCCTACTCATTTATCATACCAGTTCTTTCTGGTCACATGTCTAGATCTCAGCTGACGTGTCACTTTCTCCGAGTGGCCTCTCAAGCTATGCTATACCTAGTCATTCTATATCTTGTTAGTGCGTTTTAGCTCTTGGCATAGCTTTTGCTGCTACCTGACTTGGGTCTTCTTCTTCTTCTTCTTCTTCTTCTTTTTTTTTTTTTAAAATTATCTGTCTTGCTCCTCTCACCCCTGCCCACTACCCTCCCAGACACTGGAATGTGAGCTGCTTGAGAGCAGGACTCTGCCCCTCATGTTCATACAGTCTCCCCAGTGCCGGGAGCAGCACCAGGCATGGTGGATGCCGAGTGGCCCCTTCCTGACCTTGAACCAAACGCCTTGCTCTCTCTGCTCTTCGGTCTCCACCTTCCAGTTCTCTAAGTGCCACGCGCTTTCCTGCCCTCCCGCCTCCAGAGGTGTTCTTTACTCTGTCCAGAATGTCCCGCACCCTCCCTCCCTCATTTGCCTTCTTCGCTTTTTTTTAAACTATCAGATCAATTTCTAATACATGGAAAACTTTCTCCAGTTCACATCACCATCTCTTTCATGGTTCTTTCCATAGTTTGAATTCATACTCACTTGTATGATCATGTGGTGGTCAGCGCCCCCCTACCCGCCCTTGCTTCTGACAGCCCAGCTGCAGGGCCCAGGTCTGTTTGGGTTCATCCTTTACTGCACCCAGGACAGTGCCTGGCAATAGCAGGTACTCACGGTGCTCAGTGAATGGTTGTTGAAGAATGAATTTACTGAAGAATAAATACCGGATTTCACTGGTTGTAAGAAGCAGGCTTTCTTGAAACTTAACATTTCTGAAATAGGGATGCATGTAGATTTAATGGCATTTAGAATCAAAGAAGAACATGTAAATTGTTTTTTAAAAATATGTTTTTATTGATTTCAGAGAGGAAGGGAGAAGGAGAGAGAGATAGAAACATCAATGATGAGAGAGAATCATTGATTGGCTGCCTCCTGCATGCCACACACAGGGGATCAAGCCCGCAGCCCGGGTATGTGCCCTTGACTGGAATAGAACCCGGGACCCTTCAGTCTGCAGGCCGATGCTCTATCCACTGAGCCAAACCGGCTAGGGCAAGCTGCTATTTTTTTAAAAAATCGTTAATAAAGACAATATTCTGTTTCACTAGTAATCAAATAAGTGCAAATTAAGACAAGTTGCTATTTTCCAGGTACCAAACAGACAATGATTTTTTTGTATAATGAATTTTAAAAACAATAATAATATTGGTAAAGGTGTGAGGAAATACGTAGTTTTCCATGCTACAGGGAGAGTTTATATTGGGACAGTCATTCCGGACAGCAATTTGGCAATGTGTATCCAAAGCCTTAAAAATATTAATATTTCTAACAGTTGCTCTAAGAAAGTACTCAGGGAGGTTTGAAAAGACTTCTGCTCCCCAGCCGGCATGGCTCAGTGGTTGAATGGTGACCTATGAACCAGGAGGTCACGGTTCAATTCCTGGTCAGGGCACATGCCCGGGTTGCGGGCTTGATCCCCAGAGTGGGGCATGCAGGAGTCAGCTGATCAATGATTCTCTCTCATCATTGATGTTTCTATCTCTCTCCCTCCCTTCCTCTTTGAAATCAATCAAAGTATATTTAAAAAAAGATTTCTGCCAGTAATTCCCACTCGGTGATGTTTTATAATACTGAAACATTGACTAATGCTAATCTGTAAAATGGAATATAATTCAGTCATAAATATGTGTGTTCCCAAATAATTTTTAAGGACATGAAAAAATCTTTACAATATAATATGTTTTCCTAATAGCTTATAAGTTACATGAGGGCAAGAACCATGGCTATTATGTTCAATATAGTATATTCACCATCCAGCATAGTACTGACTTATCAATATTTGTTGAATATGGAAGTAAAAAGTTAGGCATTAAACATTATATATAGGATGATCCCAACTTTAATTTTTAAAAATGAATGTGGGTACACACAAAAGATAAAAAAATACATAGAGCAGTTACATTGACAGAGATTACTACTATCTTTGAATGGTGCAGTTATGAGGAGTTTTTCTTATACTTTTCTATATTTTTCAATTTTCTATAATGTACATATAATTAGCTTTTAAAATATATGTTTTTATTGTGTGTGTGTGTGTGTTTTTTTAGAGAGAGAGGGAGGAAGAGGGAATGGAGAGATGGAAACATCGATGAGAAAGAGACATTAATTGCTGCCTTCTACACACCCCCAACTAGGGTTCAAGCCCTCACTCAACCCGGGCATGTGCACTAACTGGGAATCGAACTGAGGACCTCTTGGTTCATGGGTCAGCCACTGAGCCACACCAGGTGGGCCACATATTAGTTTTATAATGAGGAAAATTACTTTCTTACCTGTTCCAACCACATTTTGGTGCTAAGTGACTGAACATGAGGATGTGGTCAGTGGGAGGCAGGGTTCATGAAGGCATATTTCTTTGAGCACATGGATTGCTGAATTGAGTATTAAACAGAGTGGTGGACATTGTCCATTCCAACCTGAGCCCTGGACAGGAATCTGGACCCAATAATCCTCCTGGAATGGGCAAAAGTCCCGCCCGGGCAGGAGCCCATCCCTCGGCTGTTTGTCTAGCCCACCCTTGTCTGCCTGCTCTGAGCAGCTGCTTATAGCTCTTAGGGTCCCTGTCCCTTAGGGTCCCTGTCATACCCACCTCAGGCCCCTTTGCTCGGACAGTCACAGTGGACAAACGTCTCGGACGCTCAGTGCTCTCTCTCCCTTGGCTCGGATTTCCTTTTTGCTCTCCAACTTGAGGCACCGTAGCTCTGGTTCAAAGCCTCCCTGCAGGCTGAGGGCTGCAGGCTCATCTGCTATCCTGATGAGCCTGGGATGCTGTCTCACACACAGATGCTCAGTAAATATTTACTCCGTGCAGGAATGGTGATCCACAGCAAAGTTGGCAGACAGAAAGCAAGGAGGGTACTCAGGTCTGGGTAGCCTACAGCATGAGCAAAGGCACGGATGAGGAACAAGGAACATATTTGTGTCAAACACGTTCAGTGTAATAATTTGAAATGCAACGGGTGGAAAAATGTAGACATTTAGATGCTGGAACATTTGGAAGGAGAAATTCTGAAAAGGATTACTTTGGGGTACTATGTATTAAATAGGGTCCTCAAATTACAAATTCTGTATGTTTTCATTTGTGTGGAGTAGAATATAATCATACACACGTGCACATACACACACTCACACACGGTATGCTCCTTATTTTGTTTTGTAGCATCTGTTCTTTCTGTTAAAGCCAGTAATTCAAGATAGTTGCAACAGAGGGCAGAGTTGTGCAAGACATTGAAACACTTTTTTTTTCTTCTTGCCTGAAAGTCCCCCCAAATACAAATTACAGCAATATACAGATTGAACTATAGAAATACTCTCCTTGGACCCTCTGGTTTTCAAAATGTACAGGTTATTTAAAGCCATGAGAGTTATTTTTTATGTCATTGTTTAAAATACTTGGTAATGTATGTAAATCTTAATAAAAGCAAAGTGCTGATCCCTTGAGAAACACTAAAATATGGACAATGTACTTAACTCCAGTATCAAGTTCAGGGACGGGGATTCTTTGTGCCTTTTATAAGCATGATTTAGATTATTTGCTCTTCTTTCCATTCTCGTGCTGGGATGCAGGCCCCTGGAGGTTACTGCCACTGACAAATGCTGGTTAATGTTCTTCATCGAGAGATTTTTGAAGCTTGTGGGCAAGACCGAAGAAGCAGAAGAGTTGTCTTAAGTGCTGAGGACATGTTAGTGCAGGTAACGTGGGACAGAATTGGAAACCCTTCAAGCATTCCTCCTTTCAGTATTTTGTTAGATGTTTTTGGATATTGTTCACCTTGGTTCCTTGACAATTTAGTCCAAAAATGGAGAAATCGATTAATTATGTTCATCAAGGAGGAAGCAATGATTTTAATCCATGCCCCGAACTGTATATTAATGACAAGAAGCAGTAAATAGATGGGAGTCAATATGGAATGAATGAATACTAATAGGTGTCATTTTTTGGAGGGGGAAGGAACGTTCATAAAGCAAAAAAGGGAAGCTGAGTAATGGATGGAAGTGAACTAATGAAAGGCTGGTTACAGACTTGGTCATACTTTTCATAAAGATGTTGGGGAAGGTTGTTTGATGATCTTGTCTGTATTGATTTACTTCTGAAATACAAACGGTGGCTTTGTGGAATACAATGAAAGTTTCACTCATAACATATAACTGTTAGCCATGCTTAGGATGCCATTTAACTGCCCTTTAAGAAAATTATAAACTTTCACTGACTTCAGTATAAGTTGTGGACCAAAGATAGTCTAACCCAAGACCAAGCTGTCTTTATTTTAAAGCAAACATCTTCCGATTTTCATAAAAGACTGCCTCTCACCCATTGACACACATCTCTATAGAAGGAATTCTATCTAAAGAGATTTTTAAGATTCTTTAAAAAAATTTTTTATTTTTTATTTTTTACAGAGAGGAAGGCAGAGGGATAGAGAGTTAGAAACATCGATGAGAGAAAAACATCAATCAGCTGCCTCCTGCACACCCCCTACTGGGTATGTGCCTGCAAGCAAGGTACATGCCCTTGACAGGAATCAAACCTGGGACCCTTGAGTCCGAAGGCTGACGCTCTATCCACTGAGCCAAACCGGTTAGGGCAGATCTTTAAGATTCAACATTCCAAGTCCCTTTATGGCAGAGACCATTCTCATCCACCAATATCTGTATCCTCCATGGCATAGTACAGCCTTTGGGGACTTAAGAAACGTCCTAAGTGACTCAGTGACTCTGTGTATCTGCAAGTACTTGGTGCCCTTAGAAGGCAGCGTGGAGTAGTGAGCAGCGGAGCGGGGGCTGTTTGCAGGCTGACCCAATGGAAAGTTCTGTGCCACTCACTGCTGTGACCTCGGCAAGAATGTTCACCTCTGACTCAGCGCCTTTGAGGATTCTCTCTGTCTCTTGGAGTCGTTACCAGGCTTAACTGAGACAGCGCACAAAGCACTTCACACAACGTGTGGCACCTAGTGAGATGGTCAGAACTGGTAGCTATTTTGTTATTCCCGTCTGTGGGTTATAAAGTAATTGAGGCCTCGGTTATAAATAATAAGAGAGTTTGATTTAAGCTATTTTGCCCACTCTTTCATCTTTCAGAGTAGAGCCCAATGTTTCTCTGGTGTCTTATTGTGATTGTGGGATTTTATCCTCTACCAGGTGATTTTTTTCCTGCGAGGTCCAGATTTCCATCACTGATGTGCCTGTCTGGAAAGCACGTTGTTTGTTAGGCAATCATTGAGTGTCTGGTGTAGCTTCATTCATTCATTCATTCATTCACTCACTCATTCCCTCAGCCGATGTTCCCTGAGGACTGTGCCTGGCCAGCACACTGTGCCAGGAGTTGGGGTAATAGATACGAGGCCACAGGCTTAGCTTCTGACCTCGTGAGTCTCCCAGTCTCGCTGGAAGTCCCTGCCAACATCGAATCTGTGTTGAAGCATGACCTGTGAAACACATTGGTTGTGAAGGGATGAGGCTGGCTTCATGGGAGGCATGCCAAAGCTTAGACGTTCAAAGAGAACATCCCACTTCAGTCCTTCGTAATCAAGACTGAATTCAGCCCTAACCGGTTTGGCTCAGTGGATAGAGTGTCGGCCTGCGGACTGAAAGATCCCAGGTTCAATTCTGGTCAAGGGCATGTACCTTGGTTTCGGGCACATTCCTAGTAGGGGGTGTGCAGGAGGCAGCTGGTTGATGTTTCTCTCTCATCAATGTTTCTAACTCTCTATCCCTCTCCCATCCTCTCTGTAAAAAAAAAAAAAAAATCAATAAAATATATTTAAAAAAAGACTGAATTCATAGCACAGAGAGCTAAATCTGCCTTTTTTTTTTTTTTTAACTACTAGCAATGCTGTAACAACACCTCTGAGAACATTATTATGGTTTTCCCCTCTTCTGAAAAAAGCATGGCTTTGAAAATACTTCATACTTTGTAGAAGTCTATATTATTGTCAGAATATATAGCTCTCAATAAGGGAGCAAAATGTTGGGCCGCGGCAGAGGGACATTCTCAAGGTGGTGTGTGTCCAGGTAGAGCCCGTTACTGACGAATTGGATTTATGGGGCTGAGGCATGTGCCTGTTATTACACGGCTGGACCATTTATTGCTCCTTATTCCACTGGCCTCCTCTTAGGACTCGTTACCACGTGACATCTCTACTCTCACTCCGTGTCTGACCCGTTCCTTTGTAAAACAGAGCCAGAATTTGGTTTCAATCTTTTTTCTTAGATCTGTGGCCCAATAATGGCCGTGCACACACAAATACGTTGTCTGAAAACCAAGCCCCACGCAGCGTGGGTCAGTCATTGTTTTACTAAGAAAAAACAAACAAACTATTGGTTGTGATGAAGAAATGGTATTACATATTCTGCCTATTGTCACCTTACTTCAGGCGTCCTCAAACTACGGCCCGCGGGCCACGTGCGGGTGTTTTTGCCGTTTTGTTTTTTTACTTCAAAATAAGATATGTGCAGTGTGCATAGGAATTTGTTCATAGTTTTTTTTAAACTATAGTCCGGCCCTCCGACGGTCTGAGGGACAGGGAACTGGCCCCCTGTTTAAAAAGTTTGAGGACCCCTGCCTTACTTCTTTTGTGGAAAAGAAAACCTTAAGTATCACTTTTTGGCCAAAATTCCTTCCCTGCAGGCAGAGGCCTGAACAACCTGGCCACGTCAGCATCCAAGGAGTACTTTACAGGAAGCCACAGTTTGGAATGTGCTACTGGAATGTCCAGCTCACTGGCCAGCCACCCCTGTGGCCACGCTGCCATGAAATACACCGAAGGTGTTCTGATGTAAACGTGTCTTTTCTTGACACATTTTGGTTTCCTGTACTAGCTTTTGTTGTTAGGATTAATATGCTGAACCCACACTTGTGAATCCATCCCCACCTCTGATTATTGGGGTAAGAAATGCTGAACTTAAGTCTTTCCATCCTGGGGTCCAGTGGTTCTCAACCAGGGGCAATCTTGCCCCCCAGGGGACCTTTGCCCATGTCTGGAGACATTTTTGGCCGTCATGTCTAGGGTGTGTGTATGTGTGTGTGTGTGTGTGTGTTTTTGGTATGTAGTGGGTAGAGGCCAAGGATGTCACTAAACATGCTACAACACACAGGACCGTCCCCACAACAAATTATCCAGCCCGGAATGTCAGTAGTGCTGGGGTTGAGAATGGTGCCCTAGTTTCTTATCAAGATGCACAAACATCTTATAAATCACGTGGAAGGCCTTGAAGCTCTTTGATTATGAACCGCTCTGCTGTCTTGTATCTTCCCATACAACACGCAGCGTGTTTAGGAGAATTATTTTTGGTAGCACAACGAATGTAGCCAACGTTGATCATGCCCAGTAAATAACACGCGCCTGTTTTATTTTCAGATTTGCTGCTGGAAACAATTCTCTTGCAAACACGAAATTTTGAGACTGCTTAAATATCAGGAGAAGTGTTTGGGGGAGAAAAACATCCTCGTTGGAGAAATTATGGAATTTTTAGCAGATTTACTGATTATCCATTAAGGGATAGTGAAAGGTAAGTTTTTATGACATGTTTCAAGTAGTGTATCTCCTTCTCCTCCTCTTCGCGATGGCAGGGAGGTCTGGGGCTCCCCATCAGGGGTGACTCACCTCTGACTCCAGCCTTGGAGGGACTCGCCGTGTCTTAGAGTTTTGTCCTGACCATAATGTGTTTGCAAGGAGCTCTTAGCCCACAGACGTGCAGAGGTTTCGGCAGTAGGAAAAGTACAAAGGAGTCCGATGTTTCCTGCCTCACTCACAGGCCTTGTGAGGATGATGTACCCACCGCAGGCCTCTGGGCAGGCCTCAGCCCGTGGTCTCCGGTACCCACAGCCCGCGGGTCTGTCTTCTGCAGGACCTAGGCCAGGGCCTGCAGGATCTCTGGCCTTGCTTTCCTGCGACCTCTCCTGGCTGGCGAAGTCCTCTTGGCTTTGCTCCGCTCCCCACACAAGCATCGTTAAAGCTGTTAGACAAGATTATTCGTGACCTGTGTTACAGAAAGGCAAGGCAGCCTTTGTCCAAACCCTTTGTGACAGGGGCAGGGCCACTGTAAAGGGGTTTTGCAGAGGGGGAGAGAAATTAGACTCAGTTCGGAATACAGGGAAAAGTGGGGTGGGAAGAGGAAACATCAGGGTAAACAGGGGGACCGTGGCTAAACCGAGGAACAGGATTCTTGCTGAAGGCAGGCCAGGCTGCCTGACACGCGGGGCTGGGGGATGAGGAACAGGACTATGTGTGTGATGAGTATCAGATAGCGAGGATGGCTACGCTGACCCAGCAGGATTTTTTTTTAAATTTATTTTTATTGATTTCAGAAAGGCAGGGAGAGGGAGAGAGAGATAGAAACATCAATGATGAGAGAGAATCATTGATCAGCTGCCTCCTGCATGCCCCACACTGGGAATGGAACCCACAACCCGGGCATGTGCCCTTCCAGGAATTGAATATTATAAACAAGTGATAAAAATAAAGGAAAATGCAAGCACTCTGGCCAACTCTTCACGCGTCAGGAAGCAGCTGAGCACCAACCTAAATGATGCCTATTGTAAATTAGGTATTGCTCTGATCTAACTCTGTCAGAAGCAAATGACTTTCCCCATTGTTTCACCTGCATACTTTGCTTATTTAAAATATGTCTTCAGCCTGGCCTGAGTGGCTCACTGGCTGAGCCTCGACCTATGAACCAGGAGGTCACAGTTCTACTATATGCCTCAGTTGTGGGCTCAATCCCCAGTGTGGGCCATCCAGGAGGCAGCTGATCAATGATTCTCTCTCATCATTGATGTTTCTATCTCTCTATCCTTCTTCCTTCCTCTCTGGAAAAAAACGTCTTCGTTTTTGAAGTAAGCAACTGTTTCACATACTCTCAATTTTTTTTTGCTACCTCTTTACCTTCCCTCATTAGGAAAGTGTCTTCATTTGCTCAGGCTGCTCCAACAGAACACCATAGACTGGGGGGCTTAAACAACAGAAATTTATTTCTCAAGTTTTGTAGGCTGGGAAGTCCAAGATCAAGGCACCAGCAGATTCAGTGTCAGGTGGGAGCCCAGTTCCTGGTTCACAGATTGTTCTTTTCTCGCTGTGTTCTCACATGGTGGAAGAAAGGGGCCGAGAGCAATTTGGGGGTCTCTTTTATAAGTGCACTAATCCCATTCAGGGAGGCCCCACCCTCCCAATCTAATCACCTCCCAAAGGACACACCTCCTATCATCACAGGTGTTAAGATTTCAACATAAGAATTTTAGGGGGGAAACAAACATTTAGTCCATCACAGAAAGATACCTTTTAAAAGTCTTTTCCATCCCATTTCTCATTCTTTTGTAGGCAGAGCACCATTCTTCAAATTCTGTTTAAGACACTTTGTGTAGGAAGAGCCTTTTCATGAATAACCATGACACTAAGTAACACATGACCTGAAGTAACAAATGGCTCTTCACACGGGCCCACCTTGGATTTTACTTATGGAATGTACGACTTAGTGCCTCAGACCTGGCCCAGAGATTTGAAGGTACTTTCTGATTAAAGATAAGAACTTAGAAACTTAAAATGATATTAAAGTTAAACACTGAATTTAAAAATTTGGTCCAAAATCTTACTAGGAGGGGAAGTTGGGTCCATCCACTCCTCTTGCTACTTGTTGGTTCTGTTAGTACTGTTTTGCTCCCCTTCCTGGTAGGAGTTCCCACGGTTTCCCTGGAGTTTTTTCCCGCCGGAATGTTGATATTATCACCCATGGTTTATAGTGAAGGTTCGGTTTCTTCTTCACTGGTACTAGTGCAGTTCGGTGGATTTATTCGCATTGTAAGGGTGGTCTTCCAAGGTCACTGTTAAAGAACTCCTCAGAGGCCTCCTGGGAGACAGGGCTATGCTCCAGGCTCTGCTACTGCCAGGACCAGAGTGGCTGGACCTTATCTTTTATGACCTCAGTACTTATTTGGCCCAGCAGGCCATTAGCTTATTCTGCAGATAGTGGCTACTCAATACCTGGAATGTTGCTGCCAAACTTGGGAATTGAGGAGAATGGAGAGTTGAATTGGAGGCTGCAAATAATGTTGGGACAGTAAGCTGGAGACAGGCCACAGCTGGAGAATGAGGTGGGGGTAGTCAGAGGTGTGCGTCTCACAGGGCAGTGCCTCCCAACCCTCTGATGCGTGGGTTACTGGTGTGCCAAATAGAGACCTCTGAGCCCTTGGACAGCTTTGTTTATTTCTTCTAGTGGGCTATACAAGAAATATTGTCCTGTCTAATAAAGATGGAATATGCAAATTGACCGTCACTCCAAGACAAAGATTGTGGCGCCCACAGCCAATAAAGAGGGAATATGCAAATTGATGTGACAAAGATGGCGGTCTGGGCCTCTGGGTAGCGTGCGTGTGCAGGTGCAGAGCGGCCAGGGTGGGGCGGGATGCCTGCTATGAGTGAGGGGTTGGGGGGGTGGGGGTGGAAGGACTACAGGAGGGCGGCAGGGCTGGAGTGAAGGCAGAAGGCAACTCCAGCTGGAGCGAAGGCGGAAGGCGGCAGCCAGAGAGAAGGCCCGGGTCAAGCCGGTGCAGGCAGCCAGGGGAAGGAAGGCCTATTCTTGCACGAATATTGGTGCATCGGGCCTCTGGTTTTCTATAAGTACCTTGGGGCTTCAAAGGGGAAGAGGGTCATTGCAGGATGATAAGAGCAGCTGGCCGGCCCTATTAACAGCTCAAAAGGTTATCTCTGATAATCTCTTATTATGGGCAAGGCTCCTAATTTAAATTTTTCTAGGTAGTTAAGGATGTGTGAGTGTGTGGGGGAGGGGCACAGAATGCAGAAGTTTCTCTTGAGTCTGAAAGGTCTCAATTGCCTTGAGCTGTAAATAACCCACATACCTCAGAGTCACATCTCCAGTCATCACAAAGGATTTCTAAAATACAGGCTGCCCTCCAAAAAGGTATAAATACTGTAACAGCTGATAGCTCAGTTTTGAAAATGAAATATATTTTAATAAACACTGCCTTTATAATTATTCAGTGTGTGTATACATGTTTTTGGGACACACTCTGGATTAAGGGTCCAGAGTCACAAAAGAGTTTGAAGGACCCTTTTATGACACTCATTTTCTATTTCCAATGTGGGCATCTTGATCTCTCAAACAGACTGAACAGGGGCCTTGTAATTCATTCTTCATTTCTTCAAAGCATCAGAAATGGTGTTCCGTCAATGCAGGAAGGGGGAGGGAGTGGATAAACAGGTCCTTTCTGGGTACTTACACCATGTGCCTGGGTTTTCAACAGAAGTGTTGGCTGTGCCCAGCCTAACAGCATTGAAAGAAATGGCCTGAACTATTTTAACCTATTGGAAACAATAATCTTTAGTTGATTTTTCAGATTTCTGTTTGGATTATAGATTAATGATGATAATTGCTAGCTTGAAAAGTCTTGGGACTTTCCTTAGTCTTGTATCATTACATTCGATCAACATGTTGAAAGCAGTGTAATCCTCCAAGGGGTATGAGAATAGTGGGCTTCCAGCAATGATAACTCAGATTTTAGTTACACTCATAACATTTTTTATGCATGAGATTATAGTAAGCACATGTTAAAAGGATGGAATTGTGAGAGGGTGTTAAAACCTACATTTTGTTTCTAATATATACACTAGAGGCACAGTGCATGAAATTGTGCACTGGTAGGTTCCCTAGTGACTGCTGGCTGCTGGCTGGGTACTCCCTCCTTTCCCCGGCCCAGCCCCGCCCCCTGGTCAAACTCCCAGATGAACTCCCAATATCCTATGTAATAAAAGCATACTACGCTTTTATTATATAGGATATTGATTTCAGAAAGGAAGGGAGAGGGAGATAGGAACATCAATGATGAGAGGTAACCTTTGATTGGCTGCCTCTTCCACGCCCCATATTGGGATGGAGCCTGCAACCCTGGCACGTACCCTGATTGGGAATCGAACCATGACCTCCTGATTCATAGGTCGATGCTCAGTCACTGAGTCACACGGCTGGGCTTGTTTCTTCTTCTGATCACAGTTTTGTGATGCACTTATTCAAAGATGAAATCTTTCTGTTTAATAGATCCTTTATAGCTCATCTCATCTCCACTTCGATTTGGTTTCAAGAACAAACCTTAATAAAACTCTTAATTCTAGAGATTTCAGTACTAATCCTGACTATGAAAGAGGCTTTTGTGATTTATGTTCCAAGCCACCTCTGACACAGAGAGGTCTTATTATTCTCCTTCTCTGATATTTGATTTAAATCTGCCTATTGAGAAACCATTTCAGCGGGAGGAAAAACCAGAACTGTGGGTTTCATATCCTATTTCATCCAGCCTCAGTATTGAATTGCTTATTTTGGGTGAAGTATGGTAGGTGAACATTATGTGACTTCCCTCTCCCTGGGGTTCTTGTAAAAAAAGAAACGCCAAGCATCTCAGTCCATGTAGAGGGAAGACGTTAAACAAAGGCTCTAGTGGGTGACTTTTCGCCTCAAAATGCTTGGCTCAGCCAGAGACCTCTGCTCTATGGCAGGAGGTCCCTTAATCCAAAAAGTCAGGTAAGTGATATAGACAAAATTTGCATTTTAATTTTTTTAACTTAAACACATAAGCGTAGTTATTTCCCCCCAATTTTAAATTTAGAATCAGTTTTTTTATTTTTAAATGGGTCCTCTGGTTGGTATTAAATGTCATCTTTCTCAGAATGCCTTACCCACAATTTCTAATTCTGGCTTCTGTAGATTAAGAACTTAGACACTCAAGAGTAATTCCTGACTTCACCCAGCCCTGCTCAACAGTGGCCACAGTAACAGCTTGGGAAGTCCTTGCAGTTCAGCAGTTCTCCGTCAGGTCCTGGGTGGGCCGCATCCGTCTTTCCCACAGGAGCCAAGACTGACTCAGGCCCACAGAAATGTCCCATTCCTGTTTATTTGACTTTGGTGGAACCACAATAGGCAGAACAGGTGCAGCCTAAAAGGTCAGAGAGAACAGGTGCACCAGGCAGGTGAATGTGGGCAGGAGCAGGACAGGGTGGCAGTGTCCGGAGGGCCTCCCTAGGGAGGCAGCAATCTCTCGTGGGGCAATGGCCTTCTAGGCTGTGCAGCGGGGAGTGTCCCTCAAACACACCAGCCCAGGGGTGGGGCCTCGGCCCAGCGGCCCTCTCCCGGGCAGCACTGGAAGGATCCGGGGACATTCTAGACTCACCCCCGCAATCCGGGGGAGATCCAGAACGCAGAGGCCATTCATGCGGAGAGAGGTCACCTCCTGGAAGTGGGGGCCAGAGGCACTGCCGGTGCAGCCAGAGTGAGGGGACAGGCGCCGACTGCGGGAGGAAGATGCTGCGGAGCTGGACGGGCGGCGCCGGGGTCACGTTCAGTGGCCGAGGGTCGGCAAGAAGTCATCCCTTTCCTTGTGACCTCAGTCTGACCCTGCGTCCGCCCAACTGCACCGCCACTTCGGGGCGCCGCCGGGTCAAGCAGTGACTGCAGTCTACTAGGCGCGTGGCCCCTGCTGCCCAGGCCCCGCCCCCGTCCTCCTCCTAAGGCCGGACCAGGCCCCGCCCACCACACGCCCAGGCCCGCCCTCAGGCCCCGCCCCCGCCCTCCTCCTAAGGCCGGACCAGGCCCCGCCCACCACACGCACAGGGCCGCCCCCACCCTCCTCCTAAGGCCGGTCCAGGCCCCGCCCACCACACGCACAGGCCCGCCCCCAGGCTCCGCCCCCACCACGGCCGCGGGGCTGGGCCGCGCCGCCACATGCTCAGACGCAGGGTGCTGCCCGCCCGCGGGGCTGAGCGCGGGCGGAGCTCCAGTCCCGCGGTGCCCGTCGTAGCCCAGCGGCTGCAAGCATGGCCACCGCGGCGGCGGCGGCAGGGATGGCCCATGGGGCCCGGACGAGGACGGCGGCGGCAGCCCTGCGGAGCGTTTGCGGGACTGCGGCCCGGGGGCGGCTGCGCGCGGGCCACGCACGGCCCTTGTGCACAGCGCCTGGAACCGCTCCCGACCAGAAGCGCTACCTGTGGGAGCGCTACCGGGAGGCGAAGAGGAGCACCGAGGGTGAGTGCGACCGCCCTCCCGCCCCCGGGGCCCCTGCAGCTGTGGGGACCCTCCCCGCGGGGCTGGGGCGCCAGGTCTCCTCCCACACGGTCAGCCGGGAAGCGTGTAGCCTCGGACCCGTCCAGGACCCGCTGCTGATCGACGGGATCCCCATTCGTGACCCTCAGCCGCCCCGGTCGCCCCCGACGGCGGGCAACATCACCTCCTCATTACTATTCAGGGAAACGCGGAAAAATGCGCCTCCGGAAACTTTACAACTCTTGCCTTTCTCCCATTTGGAAAGCTCTTTTGTAAATGCTTGGGATGTTTAGCCAGAAATCTGCATCGGAAGCGCTTTGGGCTCCCCCGGGGGTGTCACCGACATCGCCCGGGGGACGGTCACCCCCACGCACCGTTAGGTATTGTTAGGAACAGACACTAAGAATAGCCACAGCCGCAGTCCGACAGACGGCACATTACTTTGGAGCGCGACTGCTGGGCAGGTGACAGTGTCCCGAGGCTAATCTAGCTTCCTTCTTTGTTTTAGGGGACGGGCTGGGTTCGCTGTGTTGGGAAGAGGAGGGGAGGCAGGTTGGCTGTGTTCTGGGCTGTCTGCTAACCTCGGCGGGGAGGGGCTCCCGGGGAGTGACTGCGTTGTGGCCTCGTGAACTTAACCGTAGCCTGGTTCCGTGGTTACCAAGGGAAATGGGGAGAGAGAGAGAGAGAGAGAGAGAGAGAGAGAGAGAGAGAGAGAGAGAGAGAGAGAGAGAGAGAGAGAGAGAGGAGAGAGAGAGAGAGAGAGAGAGAGAGAAGGAAATATTAGTGCCAGCTACATGGACTGTCTCCCTGAATTCTTCCTTGTACCTACCCCGAGGGAGGTGCCACATCCCCATTCTATAGATGGGAAAGGTGAGACTGAAATGTAAGGAACCTGGCCACATTAAACAATGTTCTATAGATGGAATTATACAGTAAGCACACCATGGTATGGATGTACCGCAGCTTAACCTTGACTCGGATCTGCCTCAGCCCCTAACCCACTCCACTGTCTGATTTCCTGCATTGTTGCTCTGCCTGGCGGTAGTAGCTGACCATTTGGGAACTGGTGCCAAGGGCCAGTGATAATTGGTGCTGCTTCTTTCAAGAGAGATTTAGCATTGCAAGTTTGAACATTTTTTTTTGAGGAGGGGAGTAGAAAGGGCACATA
The DNA here is from genome assembly GCF_027574615.1 of Eptesicus fuscus. NCBI lineage: Eukaryota > Metazoa > Chordata > Mammalia > Chiroptera > Vespertilionidae > Eptesicus > Eptesicus fuscus. The sequence goes on along the minus strand of NC_072479.1, from coordinate 94,751,145 downwards.
GAGATAAGGAGAGATTATTTGGTGGGAGAGAACATTTTGTAGAATCATTATTTTCCACTTTTTGGCTAGAAGGCAATTTAATGAAAGAAATCAATTGGGATACTTTTCCGAGGGAACTCAAAAGTGGCCAGCAATGCAGAATGCTATGCACCGGGGCACATTTTCTTAGTTTTCCTTTGCTCAGAGTTAATTTTGCAGTGGTTTTTGAAGTGGTTGTGTGCTATGGTGGACAGAGGACTGGCTTTGGAGATACTGGAAATTGCAGCCTTTCAGGGAAAGAAATGTAGATCATGGAGCCCCGCTTTTGGGCAGGGAAGACTTTCAAATGGAAACTCTTTAATTGGAGGAATTGTATATTTACAATGTACAGTTGTAAGCATTCATACAGTGAGATTTGGCATATCCTTTGCCTCGTTTCTCCCAATAGTAACATTGTGCGAAAACAATCAGTAGTACAGCATCACAACCAGTATATCGCTATTGATACATTTCTCAGCTCTTGTTCAGAGTCCCCTAGTTTTACTTGTACTTATGTGTGTGTATTTAGCTCTATACAGTCTTAGCACTTGTAGGTTCTTATTTCTTGCACCACAGTCAAGATAAGGAACAGTGTACGACCAGCATCCCTCATCTTTATAACTATACCCAATCCTTCCTTATGCTCTCTCTAATTCCAGGGGCATTCTCCAGTCTCCATTTCTAAGATTTTGTCACTTCAAAAATGTTCTCTAGATGGGATTATACAGTATGTAACCTTTTGGAATTGGCTTTTCCCCCCACTAAGCATCATTCCATGGAGATTCATCCAGGTTGTGTGGCATTGCTGAGAAGCACACCATGGTATGGATGTACCTCAGCTTAACCTTGCTGAACCACAGTCCACTCACTGAAGAACCTCTGGGTTGCTCCCAGTTTTTTACTGTTACAGTAAAGCTGCTGTAAAATCTGGGTCCAAGTTTTTTGCGTGAAAGAACATGTGTGTTCATTTCTCCAAAAGCCATGTCATTGCATGGTTGCATGGTAATTCTATGTTTGGTTTTATAAGAAACCGGGCAAGAATTTTGTCATCCTTATTTTGTGGGTGAGGCGTGCCACTTGCTTGTAGGCGGTGGGACCCTGGGGATGCCACGAAGCCTCCATTTCCTCATCTGTAAAATGGGATGCTGGCAGTAGCACCGTCGTCATAGGGTTGTGTCCGGGAGTGAGTGAGTCCATCCATGAAAGGTGTTCAGAGTGGTGCCTGCAGGTGAGTGCTGGTCACATTGTAGAAGGCCCCTCATTTGGAATTTCTTTTTTTTAAGCTTGAGATTTTTAGAAGTGTGATATTTATGCACCCTGTATACAGTTCAGCTCAAGAAAAGGTTCTTTGTATTTTTAGGAAAAGAAACTTTGGTTTATAACCTTTAGCAGAAATTTCCTGTAGACCTGTGGTTACCAACCAGAGTTGAAGGTGGGGGGCATTTTGCCCCCCAGGACACTTGGCAATGTTTGGAGACCTTTTCTGGGAGAACAGGGAGGCTGCTGGCCTCTAGTGGGTGGAGGCCAAGGATGCCGCTATCCTATAGCCACCCACAGCAAAGATTACACAGCCCCAAATGTCAGTTGTACCAAGACTGAGAAAACTTGTTCTAAAATGATGAATTCTGCGAAATCATGGGCAATCATCATTTAAAGGGATGGATGTATTTGCATGTGGCCTGTTATTTTCTGTTACGCCGCATGCTGTGTGCATCTTCCAGCCTACTCCCTGGCCTGCCCTGTGTGTATTCACCTCATGGAATTTCTGGGACATTAACTGAGATAACACATGAGAAGTGTCCAGTGCGTGGCATGTGGAAGGCACTGATATTTGTTTGGTCCTCTTCTGTGTCCTCTACACCTCGATGGCAAATTCTTGATAGTTTGCCTGGTGTGTGATCTTTTGATAGGGCTAACTTTCCTTTTTCTAAGTTTTCCTTTTGAGCAGTTAAGCTTTATTTATTTTATTTTAAAGTATTTTTATTGACTTCAGAGAGGAAGGGAGAGAGAGACAGAAACATCAGTGATGAAAATCATTGATTGGCTGCCTCCTGCATGCCCCCCACTGGGGATCCAGCCTGCAACCCGTGCATGTGCCTTTGACCGGAATCGAACCCTAGCCCTTCTGGTCCGTAGGCTGTCGCTCTATCCACTTAGCCAAACAAGCTAGGGCAAGTTTTTTATTTATTTATTTTTTATTTATTTATTTTATTAGATGGCTATTCTTAAGATTAAGTTATCATGAAACCATTACTATATAGAATTTCATTTCAAATGTAGTTGCATGTAGTTTTATTTTTGGAACTTTGGGAAGCATAATGAATTTCTGCAGAACAGTCAATTACAGGTATTACTTACAGAGTAGTAAGAGTTATAATTTTAACTTTTGGTGGGAGTAGTATAACTGTCATATGCATTATTCATTATTCAGAAAAGTAATTCTTTTTGTCGTGGATTGATTTCCCCTGGAGATGATGCAAAATATCTAACCTAGTGAAAAAAGGGCAGGCTTCTTTTTAGATTGATAAATGCAATAAATGTGGCTTTTGAATTGCCACCTTCTCTGGGGGCACGCCCAGCCCTGAGTTAGTTCCGCTTATTTCCACCTGTCAGAGTGCCATTTCCTGGTCTCTCACTGCCTGTGATGTGATGTTGCTCATTACATTTTGTGCTTTGCCATTATTTTTATTTATAATCTCTGCACCGTGCCCCATACAGTGTCTGACACAGAGTAGGTGTGCAGTAAGGCTTATTGCAAAAATTCCCGAGAGTTTTAGTTTATCAAAATACTACACGCTGTATGGTTTCATTTATATAAAATCCTAGAAAATGCAAATCTGATAAAATGAACTGCAGTTGCCTGGGGTTGGGCAGGGGTGCAGGAGAGAGGGAGGGGTAGAATTCCAAGGGGTGCAAGGAAATGTTTGAGGACATTAGATATGCTCATTATCTTTATTGGGATGATGGCTTCACTGGTATATACATATGTCAAACCTCATCTAAGTTTATACTCTGTGTGTGATTTGTTAGCATCATTGATACCTCCATAAAGTTATAAAGGAGAGACACAGAAATAATGGATGGACTCTGGTTTAGCCTGGACTAAGGCAGTACCCAGGAGGTAGGACCCTAGGAGTGGTCCAGCATGAGTCACGTGTTCTGTTCTGGACCAAGGACTAGGGATGGAGGGACGGGTTAGGGTCCCAGAAGAGCCCAGAATTTGTGTTCTTAGAGGTGGCAAAGGGTCATTTCTTGTCTAAGGGTTGGGGTGTGTTGGGCAGATGACCCCATAGATGTTCACCTTCACAGAGAAAAGGGCACCTTGGACATTGGACATCTATTGTGGGACGATTGCAGAAGTAAAAGTGATTTACAACTGAATGGCTATTGGAGATGCTGGAGAAAACAGTTTCTGGCTAAGAATAGTTGTATTTAAATCTCTAAGGTCTGGGGGATAAATGGTGATGGAGGGAGACTTGACTTGGGAGAGTGCTGAACACATAATACAGATGATGTGTTGTGGAATTGTGCACCTGAAACCCATATAATTTTGTTAACCAATGCCATTCCAATAAATACAACAAAAAGGAAAAAAAACACACCCAAAACCCCAAATAAATCTCTAAGGTCTTACAGTAGCACACTCTTAGGAGTTGTCTGTATCTCAGGTCACACTTTCTGCTCGTCTTGATTTCCCTTCCTGTAACTAATTATTAGCAGAAAGGATATTGAATGGACACAACCATACCAAGTAACATTGGTTGGCAGGAAACGTAACATTCTAAATATAAACATGAAATTTGTGTTATGGTCAAACTGTTCCCTAACATATCAGTTGCATCAGAACAAACTCACACTTTTCAGGCAAGTGGCAGTAGCAAAACTGGCCTTCGCCCAAGTCCTTCCTGACAGAAGGAAGTTGTAATGTGTGATGTTTTCTGAGAGAAAACCACCTCAAGTGGGGTTGTCTCTTCCTTGGCAGTTACAGATGAGAAGTTGAAATGTTTCAGATTTGGATATTGAACCTTGAGTTTACGTGTCACAGAGACAGCCGTTGAAATGTAGATACTGCTTCACCTTAGAAACCAAAGTTCCTATACTTTTTCCCCTCATATATTTTTAATTTATATACTTTTAAAAGAAACGTTGAGACCTTATTTTCAATCTACATGCGGACTTTTAAAAGAGAATTTAAAGCATCTTTAGTAAATATACACTAATTCATAATCTTTTTTGAATACTTCATGAAATGTGAATATTCATGAAATGTGTCTCTGGGACTGTGGTTTGCCTTACCAAAAACATTGAACTTCAGCCTGGCCTGCATGGCTCAGTGGTTGAGTGTTGACCTGTGAACCAGGAGGTCACAGTTTGATTCCCGGTTGGGGCACATGCCTGTGTTTCGGGCATGATCCTCAGTAGGGTGTGTGCAGGAGGCAGCTGATGGATGGTTCTCTCTCATCATTGATGTTTCTGTCTCTCCCTCTCTCTCTGAAATCAATAAAAATGTATTTTAAAAAATTACTATATGATCCGGCAATTCCACTTTTGGGTATATACTCTGAGGAAGTGAAAGCAGGGGCTCAGAGAGATACATGTACACATATGTGCATAGCAGCAGCATTCACAGTAGCCAGGAGGTGGAAATAACCCAAGTGTCCATCACTGATGGATGAATAGACAAACAAAATATGGTATATACATACAATGGAATATTATTATTCCATTGCCTGCAAAAGGAAAGAATTCTGACACATGCTATGACATGGGTTAACCTTGAGGACATTATGCTAAATAAAATAGGCCAGAAAAAAACACACATGATGATTTCCTTTTTATGATGCACCTGGAACAAATTCATAGAAAGTAGAGTGGTGGTTACCAGGGGCTGAAGCTGTGGGGGGATGGGGAGTTGTAATTTAATGGGTGTGGAGTTTCAGTTTTGCAGGATGAAGAGAGTTCTCGGAGACCGGTGTGCTGACGGTTGCACAGCAATATGAATGAACTTAATTAAGGTCTGAACCGTATACTTAAAATTGGTTATTTTATTTTACGTAATTTGACTACAATAAAAATGAGTAAACAAAACCCCCCCAGACAGCTTCCGTGTTTTGCTATAGGTTGGTCACCACGTTTCCCAGCATTCCGTGGGAGGAGTAGATGAAAGACTGGAAGCTGACGGGCGTGTGCCAGTGGGTGTCCCACCGGCTACACTGTCCCCTGAAAGGCTCTCAGCTTCCCGCTCAGGGTGGCTGCATGGGAGCCCGGCTCTGGCCAGAGCAACTGAGCTGTCTCTCCATTTCTTCGTGCCGTTGTACAGTCTTGCTGTCCTCATCCATTAGGTGCAAAAGGAATTCACTTTCTGAATTCTTATCCACTCTCGTTTCCTCTTTGGGAAAGTGCATAACTGACGAGTCCAGAGCCTTGATTTATATTTTAGAGTCTACAGTTTAGTCTCCTCATTCTCTGTGTGAGGGATTGGCCTGCTTTTCTCTTGCCTTGTAAGTATGGGTTTTATTCTTAGCACTTCTTTAGGGGGTTGCAGGGCGTGTTGTGATCCCTTTTAGCCTCCTGATGTTCCTCCGTTTATTTCGAGTGCTGATAAATTAAACGTCCAAGTGTTCTTTCTGGTGATGATGTTCATGTGAGTAATACACTTGCAGTCCAGCAGGGGCGGGGAGGGGGTGGATTCCAGAGCAGCTTTCGGAGATGTGCTGGCTATTAGTGATTTTCCACCGGGGTTGAGTTTCCTTGAGAGCTTTACATAGTCTTCTCAGGTAGTAGAAAGGGAGAGGGGCTTCATTGCCAAGGCCATTTCTAAAGATAAACTTGTTATTTAAACAGGCTGTTAGAACTTCCCTTGGAAAGTTGATTTGCCAAGGTAGAGCTTTTAGGCACGCTGTGTAAGTGATCCCCGCTTTACTTGCTTCGTGCGGACAGTGTCACGTGGCCATGTTCAGAAAATAGCATCATCTGATTAAGTAAGGCCAGAGGTCTTGGGTGTTAGATGCCCAAGAGCGTGGGACTGCTGGCTTCTCCCTTCCTCAGGACTAATTCATGCCAACTGGCAACCCTCAGGTTTCTAAAATGTTACTGTTTCCTGTCCTCACACTGGTTTTATTTGCAAAGAAAACAAACAAACAAAAAAAACCACAAAAAACACTAAGGTTATTGTCTCATTCGTTTCTTTATCAAAATTAATAAAGAAATGGAATTAGTTAATCTTGACTGTTTGGGTTTTCAGTAGAGTCAGCCACATCTAAATTATCAATGGGCAATTCATTCACTCGTTCCTTCGTTCATTCATTCATTCATTCACTCACTCACTCACGCATTCATACACTTGCCTTCGTTAGCCTGGAAATTCTGTGTGGGGATGTAAAGGCTTGGTTTGAAGTTAGTATAATGTGGCAGCTTAATTGGAGACCATGAATAGGCTTCAGGGGTCAATCTCCCTAAAATTTTCTGCAAAATCTGTGTGCATTTTTCTGGGGAGAAGATTCTATAGCTTCTGTTAGGTTTTCTAAGGGATCCAAGCCGCAAAGCTGCAAGGAGCCTTCTGGGATGCTCAGAATTGCTGCTGGACTGTCCCCAGTGGAGCGGTCACCCTGCTAGATGAGTACCTTTGGAGTATTTCAGGTGGCTCTTGGAACGCAAGTGGGTAAGGTGGGCCATTGCTAGTCAGAAAGAAGTGAGCAGAAAGGAAAAGGGAAGCACCGTGGACTCTAAAGCATTGAAATTATGAAGGCTTGAATTCATTTTATTTTTTGGAAAAAAAAAAAAAAAAAGGCACTGTCCTCCATTGCAAAGATGGTATCTTCAGACTTCTTGAAGATGATGTAATACTTTGGGCCATGCAGAGGAAACTGAAGGCTGACGTTATAATGGAATTTAATTCACTACTAGAGACCTGATGCACAAAATTCATGCACTTGTGGGGGGGGGGGGGTCTTTCAGCCCAGCCTGCGCCCTTTTGCAGTCCAGGAGCCCTCAGGGGGGGTGGGCGGGCCTAAGCCGCCTTAGTGGTACCATGGAGGTGGGAGAGACTCCCGCCACCGCCACTGCACTTGCTTGTTGTGAGCCTGGCTTTGGGCTGAGCGGTGCTCCCCCTGTGGGAGCGCACTGGCAACCAGGGGGAAACTCCTGCGTTGAGCGTATGCGCCCTGGTGGTCAGTGCGTGTCATAGCAACCGATCATTCTGCTGTTCAGTTGATTTGCATATTAGCCTTTTATTATATAGGATTGTACCATCTCAGACAACCACCTGTCATTCTCCTTTCTTAATGTAGTCATTTTTAAAGTCATAGGTGGGGGTAATCGATAGGTAATGATGAATAACTTCTACAGTGATAAAATAGCAAGATGTTTTAAGATTTTGGGAAAATAAGATCACTAAACATCCCATATTGCATTTTTGCTTTTTAAAAGGGACTGGTGGACTTGTGGAAATTGTAAGGTAAAATGACTTTTTTGGAAAAGCTCCAAGAAAGTGTAAAAGTCATGAATATCCTTACCGAGGTAGAACTGCTCAGAAAATGAGCTCTAAAGTATTGTTGGATGCAGGGGACCCTGGGGTTAATCACATTTCTAATTAGCCATATGAAGAAACTAATCTGAATGGTTAAGATTAACATATGAAGATACTTACTCCAGTGTTATTTTCTTAAAATAGAAAAAGCCTAAATGTGTAACATAGAATAATAGGTTGATTTGGCACAGTATACCCAAATCTTTTGTAATGATTTAATGTTATATTCTCAGAAAGTCTGTAATATAGGAGAGTACAGTCATGACGGAACATTAAATTTAGAGAGCAGAATACAGAGCTTTATACACAGTGTGAAAGTCAACTATGTAAAATATATACTTACAACCATATTGGCAGCAAATACATAAGATGTTAATTTTTTTTTTTCTGGGTGATGACATGATTTGTGATATTTAAATTTAATTATCTGTTTGTTTATTTTCTAAAATCTGTACCTGGCCTGTATCTATACTAATAATAGAGGAATATGCAAATTTTCTGGGACGCCGTCATGTAACGACCAATCAGGATGGGGACGGGGCCATGGTGGAGAGCTCTCAGTGTGCCGGAAGCTGAAGGGCTCAGAGAGGAAGGGAGAGCAGATAGGCAGTTAGGGGGATCAGGCCAGGAGGGGAGAGCAGATAGGCAGTTAGGGGGATCAGGCCAGGAGGGGAGAGCTGATAGGCAGTTAGGGGGATCAGACCAGGAGGGGAGAGCAGATAGGCAGTTAGGGGGATCAGGCCAGCAGGGGAGAGCAGTTAGGGAGATCAGGCTGGCAGAGGAGCAGTTAGGGGCAACAGGCAGGTGAGCGGTTAGGAGCCAGTGGTTCCGGATTGCGAGAGGGATCCCGGATTGGAGAGGGTGCCGGCCAGGCTAAGGGGACTCCCCCCCGCACGAATTTTGTGTACCGGGCCTCTAGTTATTTTATACACAACAAATCTTTTTATGACTTTGAAGCTAATATTCTGTCTTAAGAGCAGTTTTGTTAAGATATTATTTACATACCATACAATTCACCCACTTACTGTCTCCCATTCAGGTTTCTAGTATTCACAACATCTCTTCAACTACCACCATAATCAATTTTAGAACATTTTCATCACTCCAGAAAGGAACTCTGTACACCCATTAGCAGTCACTGTATTTCTCCCCATCCCACAGTTCTAGGCATCCACTAGTTTCTCTATGGATTTGCCTGTGCTAGACATTTCCTGTGAATGGAATCACACACATGTGGTCCTTTGTGACCGGCTTCGTTCACTCAGAGTCATGTCTTTGAGGTGAAGCCGGGTCACTCTGTTTGCTCATTTCATTTAGAAACTAACCCTTGTTTACCACATGGCGTAATGCATTTCTTTTTTCTTTACTTCTAGAATTGGTGCCTTCAATCATGAGCAATTTGCTGAATCCGGATGCCATTTTCTCCAACAACGAGATGAGCCTGTCGGACATCGAGATCTATGGCTTTGATTATGACTACACCTTGGTGTTTTATTCAAAGCACCTCCACACACTGATATTCAACGCTGCTCGGGACCTTCTCATCAATGAACACCGGGTAAGAGCACAGGGACATGTCGTTCTTCCTCCCCGGCCTTTAGATGTGTGAAGAACAGCCGTGGCTGACCTGACCTGGTGCCTGGCACACAGGTGTCACTTAGAAAATTGTGGCCAAATGAATGAATAGATATTGTTGTATTCCATTAACCACTTCATTGAGGTATGATTGACATGTAAAAAACTGTACATATTTAATGTACACATTCCCATGAGTTTGGGGATAAGTATATACTTATGAAACCCACACCCGCATCAAGGCCATAAACTCCATCACCTCCCCAAGTTTCCTCCTGCCCCCTTTATTATTACTAGAGGTCCAGTGCACGAATTCGTGCACCAGTGGGGTCCCTTGGCGTGGCCTGAGAGATCGGAACAAAACTGGCTGTCTGACATCCCCTGAGGGGTCCTGGATTTCGAAAGGACGCAGGCCAGGCCGAGGGACCCCACCAGTGCACGATCAGAGCCAGGGAGAGACCGCGGGAGGGCTCCAGGGTGTGTCTGGCCCATCTCGCGCAGTCCCGATCGGTTGGACCTCAGCAGCAAGCTAACCTATTGGTTGGAGCATCTGCCCCCTTTTGGTCAGTGCACGTCATAGCGAGCGGTTGAGCGGCCTTAGCATATCATTAGCATACTATGCTTTGATTGGTTGGACGGCCGACCGGACGACTGGACACTTAGCATATTAGGCTTTTATTATATAGGATTGTAATTTGTGAGTGTGTGGTAGGGACACTTCACATAAGGTCTGCCCTCTTAGCAGTTCTTGAGTATATAGTACAATATTGTTTGCTGTGGGTACCATGCTGCATAATAGGTTTTTGGAACTTACCTTGCATAATTGAAACTTTGTATACTCAAACCTTTATGTGTCTGTGAGTGGAGACTCACCTGCAGATGTTTGAGCTCTCATTTCTTGCGAAGCAGAGACATAGCTTCTCCTGAAGTCTGAGGATGTGGCAGGATGCTGAGTTCTGGTTAGAAGGAATTCTTCAAAGGAGAGGCATTGCATTTTGTTCTGGTCCCAGCCTATCCACAACCAATGTTGTGCCTGAACCAGCCTTATGGTTATTAAACTTGCAAGATACCCTTCAGCAATAGCCATTAGGAAACTTCTAAGAGATACAGCTTTATTATTTACAAGACCTGGAAATTATACGGCACACCTGGGGTCCCACAGCAAGGTGGGGGGGGGGGGCAGAGAGTGGGCATGTGTGCATGGACCTGGGTTCTGCTTTTATTTGGGTCGAGGGTAGGGGGGGCTAGAGTGTCCTGGGCTCACTTTGTAGTGGTGAATCTAAAATATAAGAGCCGATTTTAAAGCAGGGTAAGAGAACACAAGCAAGTAACCCAAATGGTCATTTATAGAAATCAACCATGATCTCTAAAACAAAGAAAATGCTGTAAGGGGAGGCAGCCTGGCTCTTGAGCCTGTGGCTGGTGGTGTGTTTATTCCAGATTTGAAGAGGATGCCTCTTTAAAATGGGTGACTTGTAAGTCAAACCTTAAGTCAGGCACTTGCATTACAAAAAAGAAAGAGAACTGCCAGGGCTTATACTACACAATTTTTTACCCTCATCACTGATTGAATTGTGTTCTTTTATAAAGAATACTAGAGGCTTGGTGCATGAAAATTCATGCACTGGACGGGGGGGGGGGGGAGTCCCTCAGCCTGGCCTGCCCCTCTCACAGTCCAGGAGCCCTCAAGGGCAGGAGGCGACCCGGCGATCAGGGGAAGGCGATGCCCCCATCACACCTCAGCTGCTGCCACTGCTGGCAGCACAAGCCTCAGCTGACCCTGGTTACCTGAGCCTCGGGCGGCCCTGGGCGGCTGGGCAGCTGCCATCTGAGGCTTGTCTGCGCCTTGGGCCCGTCCTGGGCGGGTAGGGGGCTGAGGGCGGGTCTGGCCACACTGTGCACCTGCCGCCCCCCCAGCTGGGCTGAAAGGACTCGGGGACTCCGCAGGGCTGAGGGGACTAGGCGCCGCCATCTTGTGGCTATGGGCGCCGCCATCTTTGTGACGGCACGATGGTCAATTTGCATATCCTCTCTTTGTTAGATAGGATTTGAATGTCTTCTGATGCATAGTATTGTTGAGATCTTAGAATAAGGAAGGAAAAAAACACACACTCAAAACCTAGCATGTGTTTCTCTGGTCTAGTTTGAGTACACATTTCAGGAACCATGATGAGAAGCATCCTCAGAGGTCATTTGGGTTCATGTCCTTGGAGAACCCCCATGGCATCCCGTGAAGTACCACTCATATCACCATTACTCCGGGAGACAGTTCTGATTTGGGGGAGATTCTTCCATGGGTTCTTTTTATCATCTTGGTCACCCTTCTGTGTGTGCTCTGTTTTATTTTTCTCAGATGGGAGGCCCTGAACTGGAGATGTTACTGCAGGTGGGGTCTGATAATGTGGAACAGAGGGAGACGATCACCTCCCTGATTCTGGATACCATACCTTTATTAATACTGCCGAAGTTTCTATCAGCTTTGAATCCTCACCATTTGATGCAGTATATTCCCTTCAGCTTTTGGTTATCAGTGCATTTAATAAGCAACTCATCTTGTCCTATTTTAAAATGCAGAAATGGTACTTGCCAAAAATAACTTGATCTCTGCCACTCAGCCACCGGCCATCTTTCTTTAGTTATGGCCACCTTACCAGATGTCAGCCCATCTAGCCACTTGCCATGCAATAACATTTCTCCATTTGTTCAAGAAACTCTCTCTGGTCTAACCCGAAGTCCTTTCCCTGGACTGCGAGGATGGAAGCTGAATGAGAACTGTGTGGCCCTGCCCTTGCTCTCCCGTCTGTCCCCCTACACCACCTCTCTGGTACCCCACTGGGAGATGGAGCTGAAGGGGTGTGGCTGGGTGCTGGCGTTCTACTCCCAGGCCATAGGCTGTGACTCTGATGTCACTCACAAAACCTAGGCCATTGCTAACAGCACCGTCTGCTGCTTGTCTGCTGGATACCAAAAGCCCAGGTTCCAGAACTTGACTGCTGGGGTTCAGAGCCTGGCTTTATCACTTCTAATCTGCATGACGGCCCTGCATATAGATACTGTCTCTGTTTTCCTGTTGAGGAAACTGAGGCTGATGGAGTTAAGCCAGTAGGTCAAGGCCAGGAGACCAGTGCGGGGCAGAACCAGGATTTGGGCTTAGATCTGTCCATTTCCGAGGTGCAAATGCCCTCTCCTTTAGGCCATGTTGCCCCTTGTGGGATTAATAACACCTGTCATTTCTACTCCATGGGTTTATTGTTCACAGGAAAATAGAATATTCAGGAAGATGAAGAATTTAGGAAAATAAAAAATTTATGAAATTTGGGGGAAAAGAGAGTTGAAATAGTGGGAAAAAAGTTGCAATGATTATGATTAAGAAAAGCTTCTAGATTTAAGATCATGAAATTTCACTCCTATTATGTATGTTTGTTGCTTGGATAAAGGAAATATAACACTAATTATATCAGGCGTATTGATAGAGTCAGTTAGTTATGCTTATACAGATTTTTCTCTTTTGCTTTGGACTTGAAAATGATTCTTCTGAGATGCTGTTGGAAGCATCGGCTTTGGTGCTGTTGTTCCTGCCAAAGACTATGTGTGCTTGTAGAGTTGGAGAGACATCTGCGCTTGAGTGCACAGTAATAGACAGGAAGTGGGCAATTCAGCATCTTCCCGAAAAGCAAATGTAAAAGTTTCAGCTCCTTAATTACCCTTTTTCTTTCTCTCTCTCTTCTTCTTCTTCTTCTTTTTTTTTAACAACAAAAACCCCCACAAAGATAGAAATAAAAAAGATTGGGTAATAATTGTACCTTCATATTCCCAGTCCATGAGGGAGGGATAGGAGGGGAGTGTCAGAGTTCTTGATTTCATCTCCTAAATTTGCACCCTCATCTGTGTTTCCCAATCAGTAATTGGCACTGACGTTCACCCAGTTTTTCAGTCTAAAACTTAACATTGGCCGTGACCCCTGGCATTCTGTAGTTCACATCTGATTTCTGCAGCAAATGCTGCAGGTCCTCTCTCTCTCTCTCTCTCTCTCTCTCTCTCTCTCTCTCTCTCTCTTTCTCTCTTTCTCTCTTTCTCTTTAGTTTTTTAAAAATAATCTTTCAATTTTAGAAATGTTTTAGGTTTACAGAAAAGTTGCAAAGGTAATACAGAGAGCTCCTGACTGTATACCCCATACCTGGTTTCCCTTAATGTTAACGTGTTACATTTCCACGGTACATTTATCACACGCGAAGACCCAGTATTAATAAATGATTATTATTAACTGAAGTCTCTACTTGATTCAGACTTCCTTAGTTGTTCCCTAATGTCCTTCTGCTCTAGGATCCCATCCAGGACCCCACGTCACAGTTAGTTCTCATGGCTCCTCAGGCTCCTCTTGGCTTTGACAGTTAGGCTTTCCTTGTTGTTGATGACCTTCACAGTTTTGAAGAGTACCAGTTGGGTAATTTTTAGGATGCCCTTCTCTTGGGATTTATCTGATGTTTTTCTTGAGATTTGTCAGGTGTTTTTCTTATGGTTAGATGGGGTTAGGAGTTTGGGGGAGGAAGACCACAGAGGTAAAGTGCCATTGTCGTCACATCTTACCCAGGGTGCAGGCCACCAACATGACTTACCTGTGATGTTGACCTTGACCCCTTGATGGAGGTCGTGCTTCCATGTCTCTGCACTGTTCCCCCTTCCCATCCTTCTCATCCTTCCCATCCTTCCCATGTGCCCTTTGGGAGGCTGTCACTCTGTGCAGCTGTGACCTCTCTTTTCACTCGTTCAGAAGATACTCATTCAACGTGTGTCCTGACTGCACCCACTTCTCACCTCTCCCACGGCCACCACCCTCACCTCCGCCCCACGGTGCAGTGGCTTTCTGGCTGGTCTCCCTGCTTCTCTGTTCTTCTCCTTAGACTGATCTCCATTTGGGAGCAAGAATGAATCGTTAAATATTAACCACGTCATTCCTGGGCTCAACCCCCCCCTTGGAATGACACAGAAGGCCTCCAGGGCTCCCGCTTCCTCGGCCTCCTCGCCAGCCTCTCCTGCCGTCTGCCCTCACTCTGCTCCAGTCACACCAGCCTGCTTGCTGCTCCCCAAACTCTCAGACACGTTCCTGTCTTGGGGCCTTTGTACTTGACATGGCCTCTGCTTTGGAAGTCAGTCCTGGCCCAGGCAGCCTGAGCCCTGGCTTCTCATCTTTTTTTCTTTTCAGATCTCTGAACCCTTGAACTGCATTTTCCTTGTAGTATTTACCACCACCAGGCCGGTATTGTATGTGTTTGCTTATTTGGAAACTTCTTAGTGGCAGAGACTGTGTTGGTTGGGCTCACGGCTGTATTCCCAGGCCCTGGCACAAAGTACGTGCTCAGTAAATAGTTGACGTCGTTGTGGAATTCCACAGTTACGCCAGAGTGCCACGCTTGGTGTGGAACTGCCCTTCTGATGCAGGTCATTTGCCCTCGCCTGTTTTGTGTGGATTTTGGAGAGCTTTGCTTTTATGCCCTTCTGCCCTGCCTCTAATTAGACTCAGAACTTAGGCTCCTGTAAAGAGCAAACTGAGACCGCCGAAAGGTGGATGCACGTATAGGCATCTGGCCCTACATATAGGCATCTGGCCCTCAGGAACTCACGGGCAGTGTTGTGACGTCGAGGTCACTGGCTGCAGCCAGAGCTCAGTGATTAGCCAGGAAGGGCACGTGGCCCAGCTGCAGATTCGTAGGAATGGCACCTGCGGGCACTCCTGGGTCCTCCGCAGGGTTTTAGTCTTAACTTTCCTCAAAGCTGGAGGGGGCATTTCTGGAGCATTTTCAGGGGGTAAACCTTGACCTTTCTCTATCTGCACACACCAACCTGCCCAGATTGCACCCGAATTTGGAACAAATCCAGGCACTGAAGGAAACCAGACTGGCCCTAAATAAGATGTCTTAATGAAAATCCCAAGTGAAAGTCTTTTATCTTTTATTTTTCTTCCTGCTTTTCGGGATACCAGTAATCTTCATGACAGGTTGGGGGAGTCCTGTTTTTCAGGATGATGGAAAGTTTCTAAACTGAAGAGTCCAGAAAATCTAGCCATAGGCCATTGGAGAGAATGTGACCTTCCAGCTCATGTGAGCGGCTTTGGCTTCCTTGACCGGATATTGCCGTGACCGGGTTATTCCTAGAGATGCTGCATATGTGTGTGCGTGCATGTGTGCACGTGTGTGCATGTGTGTGAGTGTGCGTGTGTGTGCATGGTGTGTGTTTATGTGCATGTGTGTGTGTGTGTGTGTGTGTGTGTGTGAGAGAGAGAGAAAGGGGCCCATCATGGGGACATTTGGGACTTGGCCGCTTGTGTGGGGAATTACAGTTTAGGGCAGGAGTGGAACCATCCAGTCCCACCATTTCGTTTTCCATATGAAGGAAAAGGCCTGGAGAGGTTGTGGCTCACCCAGAGTCCTCCAGGAGAGCTGCAGAGGCTAGTGGAGTGGGTGGGCCTCAGAGCCCAGGCCTCCTGGTTCCCCATCCTGTGAAACAAGTCAGTTTTCTTGAGCACTTGCTCTGTGCGGGAGGAGGCTGTCCCGACCCCACACAGGCATCTTTGGACTTAGTCCTCTCTGCTTTCCCGTGGGTGAGACTCTTGTTATCCTTACCTTAGACATGAGAAAGTCGAAGCTTAGAGACGGATGACCTTGCCCAAGGTCACACAGGTAGCACACCATAGGACTAGAATGTGACACCCGGTCCCTCAGCGCAGGGGCCTGTGTTCTTCATCCGATGTTGTCCTGCGGAGGCTCCTTCTGCTGCGTCTGCCAGTTCTCCAGTCGTTGACTGGTCTCCGGACCATTGGGAAACCATTGTGCCCCTGTCAGAAGTAGCTCCCAGAAAACAGCCAAAGTGACAGACAGGCCCAGGTGAGCGAGTGACCGAGGGAGCCCAGCTCAGCCTCGTTTCAGAAAGGAGCCGCCAGACTTTGGAGCAGTGCACGTACAGAGTACACACTCCCTCATTCACGCACCTCTCAGCTAAAACAGACAGCACCCCCTCGTCACCGCGAGTCCTCTCCGCAAACTCACTGCGCCTCTGAGGTGGCAGGTCTGCTGTCACCAGCGTCTAGAGGTTGGTTCAGAACCGATGGTGAGGTAGTTGGGGTGGACCTGGCCTGACCTCTGTTTATCTGTGTGAGCCTGAGCAGGCTCATCCGATTATTCAACAGGAAAACGGACACGAGGTGCCCTTCATCCGGGCGAGTGAATGAAATCAGGTCGCAGAAAGCGTCTAGAACAGTGTGGCACATGGCTCAGTAAGAGCCCCCCTCTTAGTAACAAGTTAGATACCTCCCGCCTGTCCCTTATTTGTCCCTCCCGAGTTAAAGGAAGACTGCGGCGGCGTGGATTCCTGTTGCCTCTCTTGGGTTTAGCAGGACTATGGTGTGTGTGCGGGGTGCTGGGTGTGTGTGTATGAACTGTGCATAGTGTTCTGAATTCTTGGGAACGCCCATGAGTGGAACTATCACGTAGTGATTTCTTGGCACGCGTGGCAGGTGTTAGATAAATGAGCCTAAATGTGATATTTGAGTCAGCGCTTTGTGCAGCTTGAATTGAAAACTTGCTGCATGTGGCTCAGCCTGGTGGGACCGGGAAATGTTCTCACGCCAACGTGACTTTGGCCCCGAAAAGTTAGCAGTGCAGCCTTGCAAAGAGGTTTCTTGATCACTGCCTAGTTTTTTGTGTGTTTTGTTTGAGAGGCAACAAGCATTTTTTTTTTGAGAAGAAAGAATTGCTATACCGGAAGCACCGATTCAGGCAGAAACCCAAATAGTGTTTCTATTGTGATGTGAAGGCAAGGGGATTTGTGAGAAGGGAAGGGAAATAATTACATGAATAGAGAAAGAAAATTCTATTCGTGATAAGAAGCTGTTATTCTTTGTTTTTTCTTTAATTTTACTGTTGACTCTATTATAGATGTCCCCATCTTACCCCCTTTACCCACCTCCACCCATTCTCCTCCCCACTTCCCTCTGGTCATCACCATACTGCTATGTGTGTCTATGGGTTATGCATATATATTGTTGATGGTTTCTTCTGCTGTGCAGAAGCTTTTTTTGTTTTTGTTATTGTTCTTTAAATATATTTTTACTAGAGGCCCAGTGCACGAAATTTGTGCAAGGGGTGGGAGGGGATTGTCCCTCAGCCCAGCCTGCACCCTCTCCAATCTGGCACCCCTCGAGGAATGTCCAACTGCCACTCAGTCGGACATTCCTCTCACAATCTGGGACTGCTGACTCCTAACCACTTACCTGCCTGCCTGCCTGATTTCCCCTAACCACTTCTGCATGCCAGCCTGATTGCCCCCTGACCACTCCCCTGCCGGCCCGATGGCCCCCAACTGCCCTCCCCTGCCGTCCCGGTCGCCCGCAACTGCCCTCCCCTGCTGGCCCAGTCACCGCTAACTGCCCTCCCCTGCTGGCCTGATTGCTCACAGCTGCCCTCCCCTGCTGGCCATCTTGTGGTGGTGTGGGGGTGGCTATCTTGTGACAACATGGGGGTGGCCATTTTGTGATGACGTGAGGGTGTCGCCAAGGGTGTGAGGGCCACCTACGCTTTTATTAGTATAGATTAATGTCAGAGAGGAAGGGAGAGGGAGAGAGAAATAGAAACAACAGTGATGCGAGAGAGTCATCTATCAGCTGCCTTCTGCACGCCCCCTACCAGAGATCGAGCCAGCAATCCAGGCATGTACCCTCTACTGGAATCAAACCTGGGACCCTTTAGTCCACAGGCTCATGCTCTATCCACTGAGCCAAACCAGCTAGGGCTGGGATGGTTTTCTTAGTTTCTCTTTCTGATAGCTTATTATTAGTGTATAGAAATGCCACTAATTTCTGAATATTAATTTTGTATCTTGCTACTTTGCCAAATTCATTTATTAGATCTAATAGCTTTTTGGTGGAGTTTTGAGGGTTTTCTATATACAATATGTCATCTGAGAATGACCGTTTTACTTCCTCCTCTCCAAATTGGATGCCTTTTATTTCTTCTTCTTGTCTGATTGCTGTGGCTAGGGCTTCCAGTACTATGTTGAATCAGAGTGGTGAAAGTGGACATCCCTGTCTTGTTCCTGATCTTAAGGGAAATGCTTTTAGTTTTTTCCCATTGAGTATATGATGTTGGCTGTGAGTCTGTCATATATGGCCTTTATAATACTGAGGTATGTACTCTTTAGTCCCACTTTGCTGAGAGATTTTATCATAAATGGGTGCTGGATTTTATCAAATCCTTTTCTCTGCACCGGTTGATAAGATGGTGTGGTTTTTACCCTTCATTTTGTTTATGTGGTGTATCCCATTGATTGATTTGCAGATATTGTACCAACCTTGTATCCCTGGGATAAATTCCACTTGATCATGGTGTATGATCTTTTTAATGTATTATTGGATCTGGTTTGCTAATATTTTGTTGAGGATATTGATGAACAGTATCCCTATGTTTATCATGGATATTGTCCTGTAATTTTCTTTCCTTGTAGTGTCTTGATCTGGTTTTGGAATTAGAATATTGTAAAGTGAGCTCGGGAATTTTTCCTCCTCTTGGCTTTTTTTGGAATAGTTTGAGAAGGATAGGTGTTCATTCTTCTTTGAATGTTTGGTAAAATTCACCTATGAAGCCCTCCGGCCCAGGACTTTTCTTGGTTGGGAGTTTTTTGCTGACTGCTTCCATTTCACTGGTTGTATTAAGCTGTTATTCTTGAGCTATACACAGTACTGATTCTAAAGAATGTCCATGATTCTGTTATTGCGGTCAGAAGGTTTGCTTTCCTGACAGTTGTATAGGAGACAGTGTTGGTTTGGGCTGGTCCAAAGGTTATCTTGCCCAAGTCAAATAATCCAGATGTTCAAGGAGCAAGACATGCAAGGCAGTTCTTCTGGGATGGTGGCTCCAACTCCATTTGAAGTGGCTCTGTTTATGCCATTTTTCACAAGTTCTGTGTAGTTGAAGAAATGTTTGTGCCTGCCTGGCCCTCAGTCCGCCAGAGCTCTGCTTTTTTTAAGACATTTTGGCTCCAGAATGACGTGTCTATGGATTATTTTCTCCTCCAGGATTCTGGAAATTTTAATGCCTGTACTAGGTGTAATGAACCCACATTTCTTCCCAAGGAGAGGGACTGTTTGTAGTCTTTGTTGCCCTAGGGCATTGTGGGAAGTATAGTCTGGAGGTGTTCCTTGTGGCCGCAAGCATTTTTGTTTTTTATTTAAGCAGTTTACATAGGGATTGGAAGATCCTGGTGACACAGCCTCTCTAGACTCAAGAATACCTGTTCTATCCTGCAGGTCTGTGCTCTGAGGGAGGAGAGTGTCGGGGGAGCAGAGGCCGAGCTTGACTTCCCGCCCACCACACCCCAGCTGTGTGGTCCAGGCCAGGTGGTTTCATCTGGTGCCTCTGATGTCCCATCTGTGAAATGGGAATGGCAGGGCCCGCGGTGCTCGGTACATTGGTGCTGTCAGTGGGGTAGCTGGTCCAGTTCTGAGACTGGGCAGGAGGGAAGGACTTCGATAAGGGGGGAGCTGAGAGGAATAGTTTAATAACCAGGAAATACCAGGGGACCTGAGCTACCTCCAAAAGCCACATTTGTTCTGAATCAGAGCATTGGAGTGGTACCTGGGAGCCACGTGCTGAGAAGGGCCCCTCTGAGCCTGAGAGGGGCGGACGCTGCACTGACACTGGGGTCTCTCCAGCCCAGGGAAGGTGAGCATTGAGTGACCTGCTGACCAGATGAGAGAGGCAATGGGAGCTACATTGCAGCTGGGGTCTCTTCATGAAACCTGGTAATGGGCCATCCGAGGGCTGTGACATGGAGGTGCTCCAGTCTGAGCAGAATGGATGGTTGACAGTGTGTTAAGGGAGGTAGAAGCAGATGGGTGCCTGGGGTCTCAGGGGTCTGGGAGTCTAGGGACAGAGGGAAGGAGGGGAGGGCAGTGAAGACCAGAGAAGTTGGAGGGATGAGACCCCACCTGTGGAGGGCTCTGGGGCCGGAAGTCCTGGTTCCAGAAGCAGAGGGATGGGTGCGATTCGTGCCCTCTGACCCTGCCTTCCTACCAGAGTGCGTCAGCCACCTCGGCCTTTGTACAAGGACCAAAATGGACACTACCTGGAACCCCCCGCTAGTGCCTTATCAGCTAAAACTAGTTTCTTTCTTTTTTCTTAGTATCCCGCGGAAATCAGGAAGTATGAATACGACCCAAATTTTGCAATTCGTGGACTTCATTATGATGTGCAGCGGGTAGGTTTAACCCTCATGTTTTTCTCGTTTAACGGTGTTTGGATACAATGTACTCCTGGTGCTTTTCTTCGCTCAACACATACATTGATTTTAAATTCATGTTCTTCGGGGCCACAGCATTGAATTCTTCAAAACGTCTTTGGATAAAGGCTTTTTTAAGAGACCATGTATTAGAAAAGCATGAATGCATTCAGCAATGTGGGACATGCCGTTTATTTCCAGTAGTCTTCGTTGGTGCGAGGAGGAGCTGTTTGTCATACCTTTTCTTGCAGACAGGCCGTGTCTTTCTTTATAATACTTTTATTGATTTCAGAGAGGAAGGGAGAGGGAGAGATAGAAACATCAGTGATGAGAGATGAGAGAGAATCATTGGCTGCCTCCTGCACCCCTCCGACTGGGGATTGAGCCCACAACCTGGGCATGTGCCCTGACCAGGAATCAAACCTTGATCTCCTGGTTCATAGGTCGACGTTCAACCACTGGGCCACACCAGCCAGGCTGGGCCATGTCTTTAATGAGTTGCACACTGCTTTAATCAGTAAGCAACGCTTTCAGAAACATACAGCTGCTTCCTTGTTGTAACAGCTTAATGTCGATAGGATTTATGACGACACCCGGGGTTCTCATTCAGTGTGCAGATTGTTGTGCATTATTTACCTGTGTTTATGTTTTTGAAGGCAGTATTGATGAAGATTGATGCTTTTCATTACATCCAGCTGGGGACTGTCTACAGGTAAGAGTAAGCTCCCTGGCTCAGACACCCATTACCCCTTCTCCCCTGGACTCTGAGTTTTCTGCAGAGGCGTCCATCCTGGACATTGTTGCTCAACTGATGTACCTAAAGCACTTTCCTCAGCCACCCCCTCCTCTCCTAAAATCCGGGAGGCTCCCCACACCTCTTCGGTTTTCTGTCGACCTCCAAACCCTTAGCTTCCCCTTTTTGCACGCACAGCTCCTTTACTTACTGGGTTGGTTAAGACTCTTATTGCAAGTGACTGGACCCCAACTCAAACGAAAACACAGTACTGGCTCACTAATTGTGAGGCCAGTCGCAGGTGTGGCTGGTTCCAGGGCCCAAACTGATGTTGTCAGAACTCTTGGCTCTCTCTTGCTCTCTGGGTAAGTTCTCTCTGGGCAGGCCCTCCGTGTGGGGACCCCTGGAATTCCATCCCCCCAGCTCGAGAGAAGGGCAGTTTCTCTTCCCTACAGTTTCAGTCAGTCTTAGAGGGAGCGGATGCTGGGCAGGGACAAACAACACGTGTATTCCTCTCCTCCGAGTTCTCTTTTCTCCCTGCAACATCTGTTCATGCTGGCGGCCATCCCACCAGGATGGTTTTCCTTCCCTTCTGCTCCTTGAAATCCCAGCCCTCCTTCAGGCCTCTCCCCACCCCTCAGCCTGAAATGGTCCTTTTCTTTGCTCTTGGCTTCTAATCGTCTTGTTTCTTCCGTAGATAAATAAGCCATCGTGTTAAGGTGTATGGGCGGGGCCAGGCAGGAGTGTCCAGCTGTAGGTCCTGGAAAGGTCTCTGCGGCCAAGTGCTGAGAGGGTTGTGGCTGAACCAGCAGGGGTGCCGGTGTGGGCTCCGGAGTCACACTTCCTGAGTGGAAACTCAGACCCCACCACGTAGGTGTGTGGCTTTGAGCAAGCTCTCGACTGTCTCAAAGCCTTGGTTTGCTCCTCTGTCAAATGGGCATGGTTCCCTCCTTAGGGGCGGCTTGGCATGCAGACTGAAGCATGCTTGAACGGTGCCCAAAGCACTCTAGGCACCGATACCACTTCTCTTCCCTTTCCCCTCAAAAGGGGTCGTGAATGAGTGAGTGGCCGGGAAGAATGCTTCCACCTCAGCCTCGCTCGTTTCCGAGGCCTGAGACCAGACACCTGCCAGGGCACCGCGGTTGCCGCGTCAGGTTGAAGTTTATGTCGTGGGCCGTGGGAGTGAGTGCCGCTGGGCAGGGGAGGCGGCAGACTGCTCTCCACGGCAGTCCCATTTTGCACCCAAGGTTTCACTTCTTAACTGGAACCTTTGTGAAACGCTAGGGTTGTTCCCATCACCGTCCCTTGTCGTGTACCAATTACTGTTCGTCTATAGTAACTCGTTGAGTCTTCTCAGTAACACTAGGAGGTAGGTACTGTTACTGTTTCCAGTTTTAAAATGACACCGAGACCCAAAGAGTTAAACTCCTTGTCTAGGTGATACCCCTGGTGGGTAATTAAGGGAGGTGGGAGTTGAACCCCAGGCAGACTGGTTCAGATCCGTGCTCCTAACCCTTATATTTCTCATAACCACACGGGGTGTGTAACGTAGTTTTCAGTGCTGGTTTACACACCCTGTTAGTTAGGCTGATTCCTCGGCTGCTTTTGAGCTGGCATTTGGTTACCGGGGCCTTAAGGATGCAGCTTGTGTGCCCAGGTTCCCGTGTCCGTGCTCAGAGGCAGGAGTGGCTTCCGAAGGACCGGGGCGGGCCTAGTGTGGAGGCCGGGAACCCGCCCGGCAGAATCCTTTCACTTTTTGTATTTTCTTTCCAAGTGTTCAAACCTTGCAGGTGTGCACACTTGACTGCTGCTACCTTAGCGAGCGCTGTTTCCCAAGGTCACTGCCTGGAGGGATCTGGCTTGGCACCAGCGTCGTATCTGATTTCTGGAGCCGAGATAGGCGGACGTACATTGCCTCTTTTGTTTTCAAAGCTGGTACTTGTAACAAGTTAATCAAGATCGGAGGCAAAATGTTAATGAGTCCACTCGGATGTTTTTAGAAGTCACACGGGGGGGGGGGGGGGTGGAGAAAGGAGGAAAGAGGCTGAAATTGAACTTGCTTTAGAGTCACATATCAAACGTAAATTGTTTTTGGACGTATTTTAATATTGGCCAAGTGACTTGGCATTTTAAGCAACACCTATTTGTGTCAGTAGCTAAAATTCTTACTGACCCACGGGTTACCCCTGTTGCAGCGCTGTGGGGTGCTCCCACCACTCATTCTCTGGCCCCTCCTCACCGCGTCTGCTTCTCAAGCACCTTCTCTTCGGGAGAAGGGGGCAGAGGAGCTGACATTCCCCCCTGTGACTCCCTAGAGCGGGAGACTCCGGGTGAGGAAACTTGAGACCGCTGAGCCCTGGGCGCTGGCATCTGCTCCCGGCGCCGGTGGCAGAGGCAGGGCCGAAACCCAGCCGCTCTGACTCCAGGACTAATTTTTTCCTGCGTGCGGAGGCGCTGGATTCATCTGCAGATTCTCCCGCCGCTCCGGAGGCAGGCCGGTGGCGGGCGTTGCCTCGGCGGCGTGTCCAGATGCGGAAACTGGCCTTCACTGTCACGTAGCATTCGGGTCACCCCTCCTGGAGATGCTGCCCAGGCGCCTGCCTTGAGTCACGGGGTTTAGTCCACGGAGCCTCGTGCATGCCTTTTTCCATCTCGGCGCTGACCTTAGGGGAGCGTCTCAGAGGGCACAGGGATGGTGGAGACAGCCAGCCTTTCTCTCCCGAATGCATTAAAATCATTAAAAAAACACACACCACAAAACAGCTCACCTCCAAGTAAGGCACTAGGCCTTGGACCTGGTTGAGGGAGGCAGTGTGGCGTAGAGCTTGAAGACCCACAGAGCCCTTGGACCCGGTCCTGACCCACCTCTTTCTACCTGACTGACCTGGGGGAAGGCACACGACCTCTCTGTGCCTCAGTCGCCTCTGCTGGGAAAAGGGGGGCCTGCTAGTGCCTTTCGCCTAGGACTGCAGGGAACTAAGCGAAGGCCTGTGTGGAGCTCAGATCTGGCGGATCGCAGGGGCCATGTAATACGAGCTCTTCTCTTTCTGCTCTTGTCACCTGGGGCGTGGCAGCAGGAGGAACAGTAGTAGCACCTTGCCTGTCACTCGCAGCAGTTACTAGTGGCACCTCGTGCCTCCTTGTGACGCCTCACACCTTGCTTGAAAAACCCCAGCACTTGCCAGAGGTGTGACAGTCCTTGCTCTCGCTGGCCAAGCTCTTGAACTGTGCTGCTTGTTTTTTTTCTCCCAGAGGCCTCAGCGTGGTCCCTGATGAAGAAGTCATTGAGATGTACGAGGGGTCCCACGTGCCTCTGGAGCAGATGAGCGACTTTTATGGCAAGGTAATGAGAAATGCTGTATTTAGGTAAAGTAGACTGTCTTTTTCCTCCTCAAAACATGGCCTGGGACATTTAGGAGCTTGGATTCCTGGGCTCTGGGACTGCGCATAGGGAACTGACAGGGAACTTTGGGGTTGTGTTTTGAAAGACCCAAGGTTTGAGAGACATTAGTATGGTACAGGTTCCATAGGTTCTTTCGTGATTCTCCTTTCTTTTTTTTAAAAAAAAAAAAATATTTTATTGATTTTTTTTACAGAGAGGAAGGGAGAAGGAGAGAGAGTTAGAAACATTGATGAGAGAGAAACATCAATCAGCTGCCCTTGACCGGAATCGAACCTGAGACCCTTGAGTCTGCAGGCCGACGCTCTATCCACTGAGCCAAACCGGTTAGGGCTGATTCTCCTTTCTTAGGCCTTTCCTCCTTACCTGACGAAGGCTCCTTAGCCTTTCTGGTACCTGCCCCTGTTTGCCACCACCCCCTGAGGTGTCCCCACCTTCTGGATGAAGACCTTGGGGGCTGGCAGTGCATCAGCTGTCGCCTCCCCTGAGACTGAGGGCAGCAGGTTACCCTGTGCCTGAAGGGAAACCTCTGTTTTTCTAACTTTTGTGGTTCTCCTTGCCCCCCGCATTTTTGCTTCTTATTAGATGCGTTGTCTTACTTGCATTGTCCAAGTGCAATGGCAGATGTCCCATCCGCTGGTAAGCTGTTAAAAAAAATTTGCAGCCATTCAGAGAAAGGCTCTTTGTCAAGCTCACACCGAGGCTTGGGAGGTGCTCAGACTCGGGCGAGTCAAGTGGCTTTTTCTGCCTTTCCAAGGGTGTAACTTCCCGCTCTCCTCTGAGCTTGATGAGTCTGTGAGCTGGGGGTTGGACAGAGGGGAGTGGAGGGGAGGGCGGTTAGACTTTTGGGGGGGATTTCCTTGGATGTGCCACTTATGCTTAGAGTGAGACGCCAGCACTGCCTGGGTGAGAAGAACAAGGCGAACCTTTCCTAGTCTGTATTGTTAGAGAGTTGCTTTCCTCGTGGAGAGGGATCAGGGTGACCAGCACCCCCCTCAGGAAAGGCCGGGTCTGGCCCTGCTGTGTGTGGGCCTCGGATTCTAACTGCGCCCCCTGCCCGCAGAGCTCCCACGGGAACACCATGAAGCAGTTCATGGACATCTTCTCCCTGCCCGAGATGAGCCTGCTGTCCTGCGTGAACGAGTACTTTCTGAAGAACAACATCGACTATGAGCCGGTCCACCTGTACAAAGACGTCAAGGTCGGGCGGGCAGGGGGAGGTCCCGGGTTCCCACCCCTGGCGCTTTCCCGCCGAACTAGCAGAATCCGGAGGCTCCTGCGAAGGTTGGGGGCCTGACATAGCCTTCGCCTGGCAGCGCTTGTATTTGTGGTTTGTCCCTGAACGTTGTAAGACGTTCCGTTAGGAGAACTGGAAATCGGTCACATTGGTGGTTAAAAGAAGAGGGTGCCCATGTTGTTACCTGGATTTCTTAATTCTTTCTGAGGCCAGAGGGGCGAGTGGTGACTGAGGTCCCGCTGTACCCGGCTCGTCCCTGAGCCTGGCCAGCGGCTGGGTGGCTCTACACAAAGACGGGCATTTGAGTCTCAGGCTGTGGCCCAGGGATGCAGCGGCCCCAGGAGGCGCCGTGGTCTCTGGCACACAGAGGTGCCGTGCAGGCTCCCCGAGGCCCTGCAGCAGCTGTGGAAATCCGTTCGGAGGGGGAGAGAGAGCAACATAAATATTTATGTGCGTATACACACCTCTTTATATAGCTCTGCATTTATATATTTTAATTCGTAGTCACGTGTTTAATATTCTTTAAACTGAACTTTTCTCAGTACTTAAAAATGTTTGTGTTATTTAATATGTTTTCCTTATATAGTTCTAAGCATGTGATAGAAATATATATAAAATATAATTTGTACATAATACATATTTATTGAAATATATGTATTTTTAAAAGATCCATATTCATTCCTACAATATTTTTTTATTATATGTTTATGACTAATTTTAAATTTTGACCGCCCTGAATCTTGGGTTTTAGGGAGATAAAAGATGAATTATCGTTTCTCAATATCAATCTGGTGTTCTGTGAACTGAATTTAAATATTTAGTTTCTAATCTCCTTTTCGTGAACACAAATACTTCATTTGTAAGAATCTTTAAGAATCACTTATAGTTATATAACCCCTTGCACTTGTGAGGAGACATGTTTATTTAAAAGTTCGGTTCAGACGACCACCAACAGTGAACACATGTGCCGAGTTTTCTGTGTTCCAGGCTCTGTTCTTCTTAGTGCTTTATGCATATTAACTAATTAAACCCTCAGAATAATGCCTTGAAGTAGAAACTGTTATTGTCACCCTCATTTTATAGATGAATTGAGGCACAGAGAGGCTGAGTAACTTGCCCATGGTCACACAGCTAGTCAATAGCAGAGTCTAGATTTGAAGCCGGGAAGTTTGGTTCTGGCTTGCTCTGAACCATTGCCTTCTGCCGATGTGATGTCGAAATAAGCCTGTACTGGGAGGGGATCGAGGTTGAATTTACAGTCCAGGGTGCTCACGCTTGACAGAAATCTGCGATTTTTTAAGGCTCACGGCCCAGTGTGTCCACGGTCCAGTCTCCTGTCACCGGCTCTGAGAGTGTGCAGGTGCCACCTGTGTCGAGGGCCTCCTCAGTGCCCCGTGAGAGTGGGGCTGTGCTCGGACACCTGCCAGGCATCAGCCCGCCACACTCCTGGGCCTGCAAGGGGTCAGCTGCTTCCTCCTCCTCGTGTCCGAGGGCTGGACCACATCTCTGCCTGAGTCACCATCCCCACTGGCAGGTCTCCCCTCGTCGGTAGCACTGAAGCGAGGCAGGTCTCTTCTCTTGTCTCTGCCTCTTTTTCTGGACCACTGAACCTGCTGTTGGGATCTAGGGGCGGGTGCAGAGATGAAAAGAACAATAATGCCCTTTGCCCGGATGGCCTGGAATCATTTGTTCACGATACTGCATATAAATTATGGCTTATTATGCGAGGCTTTTTTTTCTTTCTTTTCAGAATTATCCACACAAATGAGCTCCTCCCAGTGACCCTCCTGCATATTGCATTGAAAACTGCCACTATCACCATGGAAACTCACGTTTCCCCCACAGGGGCCACCTCTGATAAATGGGCCAGAATTTAGGTTTCATTTAGTGCTGGGGTTGCAGGCTCCTCACGGCAGAGTGCCCTTCCACTTGTATGGCTACTCAGGCCAGTACGCTCACTGATTGAAAACGTATCTTTTGACAGGATTCGATCCGAGACGTGCACATCAAAGGAATCATGTACCGAGCCATCGAAGCCGACATTGGTACGTGTTTGGCATTGCCACGAAGTCGGTCCAGGCTGCCCCTTCCCCATGGCCCCCTCCAGGCATCTTATTTCGCCGAAGGTGCTGAGCCGAGGCTGTAGCGCCTTTCTGACTGGGAAGGGTCCTGCATCCCCGCCTCTCAGCTGTCTTCTCCCTCCCCTTTGCCTAATCCTGACTCAGAAGGCGAGGTGCTGGCAGCTGCAGCCCCTTCATTCCCTCCCCCCTCCCCCCGCCCCCGTGCGGTCTATCAGGGTCTTGGCTACTGATGCACCGGACACTGATAGACCACCCTGACCCAGGCTCCCTTAAGACTTCTTCCTCTTCCCCCACGTGCCCTGGACAGCGCGGGGCCCGCAGGCACCAGTCAGCAAGCCTGGGGATTGGGGGGGCCTCGCGCTGAATCTGTGTGTGAACTGTTCCCCTGCTCTTAGATAAGTACATCTGCTACGCTGAGCAGACCCGCGCGGTGCTGGCCAAACTGGCTGACCACGGCAAGAAGATGTTCCTCATCACCAACAGCCCCAGCAGCTTTGTGTAAGTCCCGAGTTTCCTGGCCGGCCGGCTTCCAGCTCAGTTCTTGGATTGCATGTCACGGGAGGAAGTTTGCAAGAAAAAGTGGCAAAAACAGTTAACCCCTTCAGTGCTAGACTAACCTGGCCCGGCGTGTTGTTTAGGGACAAAGGGATGAGCTATATCGTTGGAAAGGACTGGCGGGACCTGTTTGACGTGGTCATCGTTCAGGCCGAGAAGCCGAGCTTCTTTAACGACAAGCGGAGGTGAGTGCCTGCCTCTCCAGGGGACTGGGTTTTCCTCATTCGCCGCTGTGAATACTTACGAGGGAGCGTGTCTTGGTGAAATCCGGTCGGAAATCACAAGCATCTGCCATCAAAGCCTTTGATTTCGAAGTCGTCGTCTAGCAAGTACTTGTGAGGAGAGTGAGATTGGTGCATAGCAGACACCGTACACGCCTCAAAATGGATCTCAGTTCACCTCGGGCCGCTTCAGTCCTATTGGTCAGGCTTTAAGAAATTGATGGGTAACAATGAAAAATGCAGACTTACTCTTACGTAGTGTATTAGATCTCCTGATGCAGATGTATGGTGAAGTATAACACAACGGCCGCAACAAACCACCTGGTGGGTAGCTCTTTAAGGAGAGCTGTAAATGGTACCTTTAAAATTGCAGTTGGATTTTGCAAAACTCTCTGCAACACGGGTTTTACATCAGGTGGGATAAACTTCTACCAAGGCTTATAGAATGTCTTTCTGCCCCAGTAGCCTTGGGAAACAGGGGAGTCATTGTATATCTGGCCCTGGAGTTCTTTCTCTACTACAAGTCCTCGGACCCAGGGGTGGGGGGTGGGCAGTGGGGGGGGGGGCGGGGGCCCAGTTCAGGAGACCTTGCCCTGGGAAGGGGAATGCCGGAGTTGTTTTCAGGGCTTTCTCGGGTTCGGGCAGCCCCTTCTGTTCCCAGTGGGTAACCATGTGGTGTTTCACACAGCAGACAGCCTGCACAGCCACCCCCCTCATAACGTCTCCCGTTTCTGTTCTTAGACCTTTCCGAAAGGTGAATGAGAAAGGTGTCTTACTCTGGGATAAAATCTACAAGTTGCAGAAGGGCCAGATTTACAAGCAGGTACCTCACGACCAGTTTATCCCTTTGGCTGCTTTGCTGCGCGTGGTCAGTAATGATGACAGCGGACGTTCACCGAGGCTCACTCGGGGCCGGCAGTGCTCAGTGCTCCGCCCGGTGGACTGTTCATGACTTGGTGGCAGAATTGAAGCTTAAGTCAATATCTAAATCAACTCAGAATTGAACAGTTTCTTAAAACGAAGTGTAAAGCATTACGTTTCATAGTAAATAACAATTAAGATATCGGTAGCAAAACTTGGAAATGTCTCCTTAAGAAGCTTTTAATCACATGGCACATTATTTGCCCAGATTAGTAATTACTTCGTGACAAGCTATGTCTTATTCTACAGTTTTGATATATTTTGGTATTATATAAGGCTTGCAAATGTTTGAATAAATGATTGACTTGCTGACTATTATTGTGTTACTGAAGTAAGTTTTTTTTTATGTATTGATACATTCCTGGTGGGTTTAGAACAGCCTTGGCATTAAGTGTATTTTGTAGGCCTTGAAAACTCAGCTTTGATAAAGCCATTCCACTTCTAGGGAGTTAGCCCAAGAAAATGATTACGATGTAGCTAAAACTCTACTATCAGAATGAAATTACATACAAAATAGATAGCAAAGTAAATGATACCAGGGAATTTGTAAAATGGATTGTGGTGCTTCTCAGGAATGGAATTACCTGGCAGGTCAATATTTGACCTGGGAAGACAGTCATAGCCTGCTAAGTGTAAATAGATGGTCCCAAAGAGGCATATACAATATGAACCCTTTTTGAAAAGCACATCTGACTTAGAAGAAAGGCCTGAAAGGTTTCACACTAAGATGTTTTTATCTTTCTATTCTGTTATTTAAAATAAGTTATAAAAGCAAAATAACTTGTTTGAAGTTAAAAAAAAAAAGGTATTTTGGGCCATGGGTTATACAAGGGCTTCTACCTGTCACAGGAGATAATATCTGTATTTTCCTTATTGCAGGGCAATTTGTATGAATTTTTGAAGCTTACTGGATGGAGAGGATCCAAAGTGTTGTATTTTGGTGACCATATATACAGTGACCTGGCGGTGAGAGGAGCCTTTTTTTTCTATTTCTTCATTGGGGGACAGACGTGTTAGTCCCACTTACTAAGGAATTTCTCTTTTGGTTAAGACCATTTTTATGCTTTCTTAAAGCGAGGAGTAGGTCACATTTTTAATGTCTTACATTTTATAGAACAGGATGGATCAGTCATGAAAAAGACACATTTTTTTTGGGGGGGAAATGATGGAAGTTAGCAGTTGACTCAGAGTTTAATCAGAAAATCTTTCCATTTAAGTAATGGTAAGAAATAAATGCCAGTGCTCTTTCCTTTTCAATTTATCCATGTGTCAGAACCACACAACTGCAGCATAAAGGCCTGAGACATCAGTCAGGGCTCCGTTGCCAGCCTGTCGCTTTGGAGGCGTTAAAAACCCACCTTTCCTGGAAACAGCCCTGAAGTGAAAACGAGGCTTCTCGTGCCATTGGAACGACTAGAGGAGATTGCAGGCCTTGAACTGTGCTTGAACCTGTAGTTGGAACAATATGTAATTGGAGCTAGACGGGTCGGTCCCAGCGCCTGTGAGTGTAGTGAAACCTTCCCAGGTGCCTCCTGCACACACCTGCGTAGTCCCCTCTGTCTGTGGGTTGAGGTCTAGTGGAAGGAACCTTGGGCTCAGATTAGAAGACGGTAGTTTTTACCCCAGTTCTACTGTTTACTAGCTGTGTGACCTTGAACACTGCCCTCAAGCTCCTCATTTGTAAAAAGGGAACGAAGATTAATGTGTATAAAAGTGCTTAATAAACTAGAAGTATAAAGTGTTACTATCAGGATGTCCGCACTCCCAGAATGTCTAGCCGTGTGACATGGCATCATCACGGGTGTTTGCCTCTTGCTAGGTGGGGTCTTCGGGCCCTGATGAGATACTGTATACTGCCCTTCAGAGCGAGTTAGGAAGTACTTCCTCCTCTTTGGTTGTGGAGAGAGTTGGAGAGGGATGATGTTAACTCATCTTCAAGTGTTTGGTAGAATTCACCAGGGAAGCCATCTGGTGGGCTTGGCTTGGTTGGAAGTGTTTGGATTACTAATCCAGTCTCCTTACTAGTTAGAGGCCTGTCAGATTTCCCGTTTCCCAGTGATTCAGTCTTCGCAGGTGTGTGTTTCTAGGAATGTCCGTTCATCTAGGTCAGTGGTCGCCGTTTGCCGCTCTCTTGACTGAGTTTGCCGACCACTGATCTAGGTTATCCAAAAGTTGTTGGCATACAGTAGCTCAGAGTACTCTTTTTAAACCTGTTTATTTCTGTAGAATCAGTAGTAATGGCACCACTTAAATTTCTGATTTTACTAAGTTGAGTTTCCTCTCTTTTTTCTTCGTTATGCTAAAGGTTTGTCAATTCTGTTGATCTTTTTGAAGAACCAACTCTTGGTTTTGTTGATTTTTTTTTTTTCCATTTTCTATCTCTGATCTAATCTTTATTTTTTCCTTCTGCTAACTTTTAGTTTACTTTTCCTAGTTCCCTAAGATACACAGTTAGGTGATTTGAGGCCTTCTTTAATGTCGGTGTTTATAGCTGCAGATCTCAGCCTCAGCATGGCCTTTGCAGCACCCGTAGGTCTGGGTGTTTGCATCTTGATTTGCCTCGAGATATTTTCTAATCTCCCTTGTGATCTCTTCTTTGACCCATTGATTGAGAGTGTTGTTCAATTTCCACGTGGTTGTGAATTTTCCAGTTCTTTCTTCTGCTGTTGAGTTGTAGTTTCATTCCTTCTGAGCAGAAAAGATGCTTTTTTTTTTTTTTTTTTACGATTTCAGCCTTTCAGAATTTACTAAGACCACTTGGCATTGTGCATTTACTTGCTTACTTGTCATTTGTATTTCCCACGAGGAGGGCAGGGATGTGTCAGTTTTTGCTCATTGTGTTATCCTCAGTTTGTAGAACTGGGCCTGGCACATAGTCCTTGATAAATATTTGCCAGATGAGAAAATGAATGACCTTTTAGCACAGCGATTGCGTATCTTAGGTTTTCTGGGACATCACTGACATCAGGTCGCTTGGCCTATTGTCAGCTCATAGGGTTATAATATTTGGATGAAAACTGTGGTCACGTGTGTGTATGTTGTGTGATCATTCCAAGTCGGGTATTCCACGGTT
Source organism: Eptesicus fuscus (assembly GCF_027574615.1). NCBI lineage: Eukaryota > Metazoa > Chordata > Mammalia > Chiroptera > Vespertilionidae > Eptesicus > Eptesicus fuscus. Next base: position 94,718,535 of record NC_072479.1, on the reverse strand, counting down.
CCCCATGACCCGCTAGGCCTGGCGCCCAGGGGGTGTTCCCCCGCCGTCTGTGGATGAATAGTGTCGTGGCCCAGCCTCTTTCTGCCCCGACCTAATAGTGGTTTTACAGGCCGTGGATAATGATTCCAGACCCTGAGTGTCTGCAAGGGCTGTGACTTACAGCAGTTATTTCCAGAACAGAAATTTTCTTGGGGTGAAATGATCAAAGCCCTAGGCTAACTTGGGTTTAATGGCATGTAATTCATTGAATTGGGCTTGGTTAATAACTAACCATTACAATTAAAAAGTAATTCACTGAGCGCCTGTTGTGTCTGGGACAGGGCATGCCATGACTTAAAGTCCAGCGAGATGAATGTTGACTCTCTGTGATCTTTGCGAGCAGGACTTGACCCTGAAGCACGGCTGGAGGACTGGTGCCATCATCCCAGAGTTACGGTCTGAGCTCAGAATCATGAACACGGAACAGTACATCCAGACCATGACCTGGCTGCAGACGCTGACCGGGTTACTGGAGCGAATGCAGGTTTGAGATTTCTTTCTCTCCTCCTTTTTCGGTAAGCCTGAAGTTGGTGCACTTGGCCAGTGTTTCTTTAGATAGTCTCTATTTAATTGTGGTTATAAAGTATGAGGCATAAGTCATCCTGCAGCATAATTACCGGGATTTTTTTGCCCCTAAGAGTTTTGCCAGTTTCCCCGAAGAGACCTTTCTCAACGCCCCCAAAGCCATTTGGAGAAAAAGGCCTTCATTTACGTTCCTCTGTCTGGAGTTCCAGGGGCCTCACTCCCACCGCAGCCGCTTTGGGAGATGTCCTGTGGGGGTGGGACTTGAGAGCCTCTGCCTTCGTTTGGGTCTGGTCCTGCTTCTGCCATTAGCCTGCAGTGGTCTTCTCCGCCTGGGCCTCAGTTTCCTTTTCTGTATAATGAAAGGTCCTGTGGAATGAACACTCAGGCGAGGCACCACAGCTTACTGGAACGTCTCAAAGCAAGAGTCAGGGCCCCTGGGTGCAGTCTCCACTTGCTTTTGAAGATAATACCTACAATTGGCTGGCTCACTGGAGAGCAGCGCTGGTTTTTTCTTCCCATAAGTCACATACTCAGCTTTGTTGTTTTTCGTGGTGATTTCCTGGCCTGTGAAGACGCCCCTCCCAGCTCATGAGGCACCTCGCTTTCTCGCTTGGTTCTGCTGGCCAGGCCTTCAGCCCTCTCAGCGTGAGGGCCGACTCTTTCAGGATAAGGGGCATGGATGCTGCTCTCTTGGCTAACGTACCTGCAGCCTCTGCCCGCGGCCTGCCAGCCCGCTTTGGAAATGGCCAGGGAACTGTCTTGCCTGGCCCAGCTGGCAGCCTGTGTGAGCTCAGGCAGAGCTGCGAGAGGTGGCAGGCCAGGCCCTCACTCCAGGGTGCCCACATTGCAGAGCACGCGGCCCGCACTGCTCGGTCCTGCTTCCCCGTGCTCCGGCTCCATTGGTTCTTGACTCTTCTCTGACAAGGACTCATTCTGTTTCCTGCCCGTGCTTGTCTGTGAGATGGTTTTCTAAAAACAAAAGGCATCGATTCTAGGTTAATGTAGCCTCAAGTCTGTGCAAAGGTCATACAGTAATATGCATGTGTACGTATACATATATGTATGTATATGCATGTGTATATACAGATCCTATCTAATAAAGAGGGAATATGCTAATTGACCCTAATGCCGTTGCAAAGATGATGGCGCCCACAGCCAATAAGGAGGGAATATGCTAATTGACTGCCCACCCTCAAAGATGGCTGTGCCCACAGCCAGTAAGGAGGGAATATGCTAATTGCCCCGCCCTCAAAGATGGCTGTGCCCACAGCCAATAAGGAGGGAATATGCTAATTGACTGCCCCGCCCTCAAAGATGGCTGTGCCCACAGCCAATAAGGAGGGAATATGCTAATTGACTGCCCCACCCTCAAAGATGATGGTGCCCACAGCCAATAAGGAGGGAATATGCTAATTGACTGCCCCACCCTCAATGATGGCAGCGCCCACTGCCACAAATGGCTGTGCCCAGTCCCCTCAGCCCCACCAGGGTGGCAGGCATGCAGCAAGGCTGGTCCTGCACCCAGGCCTGCCTCTGGAGTCCCCCAGTCCCCTCAGCCCCTCAGCTGCCCAGGGCCAGCCCGAGGCGCAGGCAAACCTCGATGGCAGCTGCCCAGCTGCCCAGGGCCACCCAAGGCACAGGTAACCAGGGCCGGGCTGAGGCTTGCGCTGCTGGCAGTGGCAGCAGCAGAGGTGTGATGGGAGCATCGCCTTCCCCTGATCACCAGGTTGCCTCCTGCCCCTGAGGGTTCCTGGACTATGAGAGGGGGTAGGCTCTAGACACCCCACTCTAGTGCATGAATTTTCATGCACCAGGCCTCTAGTATATGTATATGTCTAAATAAATTACTTGTGACACTCTACAGATTTTTGATCTAGTCACGTACGTTGTAGAGTTTAAATTCTATAGTGAGTAATTTGTTAATTAAAATGTGAAAGCTAATCAAAACTATTCTCACAAAACCATTAACACCCCCAGAAGTGCCGGGCCAGCCTTCCGGTCTCCAGGGACACGGCCAGTGGTCATTCAGTGTAGCTGCTTCCTGCTGGTGTAGGCAGTGGTGTTGGGCAAGAAACCCAGATTGCAAGCTCAGGGTTTTGTCTGAGTGGCAGAGACCCTGAGCGGGTGCCTGCTGGCCAAGCTGGTGAGCTGGGCAGACGTGGTAAACAGAAGGGCCTTGGCTCCCACGTCAGAAGCAGATGGTTTGTTTGGTCTTTTCCTCCGGGCCCTGAGGCTGCCCCGTGACTGTGAAGGGCAGGGAGCCACCTGTCCCCTGCGGTCACACGCGCCTCTGATTCTGGCTGAGCGTTCCTGTTCGGCCACAGGAGCCTCGCAGGGAGACTTGAGAGATTCCATTGTTAGGTTGTGGGCAGTTGCCATGTTCTTGGTGCCTTTGCTCCTATTTCAGCCCAACCAGAGAATTCTCTGCTTTTCCATCTGGTTGAGGTGCTTTACCTTTTTGCCTTTTACAAAAACATTATTTTCCATTAAACATTTAAAAAAATAATACAATATTAAGGAAGACAGCAGCGTAAAACAAATTATAATTCTACTACCCTTGTATCAATTAAAGGAAATATTTTATGTTAATTTCTTAATATATGCACATATTTTCAGGTGCTTCCAATTAGTGGATATACCTGTTATTTCCACTTACCTGCCATTTTTATGTTGATGTATGTGCATAATATGTACATCATGTGATAGGTGGTGTGTATTAAGTATGTTCATATAGGTAATGCATATGTGTAATGGCCCTGGCTGGTTTTGGCTCAGTGTTTAGACAATCAGCCCGCAGACCGAAGGGTCATGGGTTCAATTCCCAGTCAAGAGCATGTACCTTGGTTGCAGGCTGATCCCTGGCCCCAGTTGGGGTACATGCAGCAGGCAACCAATTGATGTGTTTCCCATTGATGTTTCTCTGCCCATCCTCCCTTCCCTTCACTTTCTCTAAACAAACAAACAAACAAACAAAAAAAATACCAATGGAAAAAATATCCTTGGGGGAGGATTAAAAAACAACATGTGTAATGAATACATTACACATATATATAGTATATACATATATACAGTATACACATATATATAATATACACATATATACAGTATACACATAATTACAGTATACACATAGACTTTATGTAGTTACATGCGCATGTTTATACATAGCCTTTAACAATACTATCTACTTTAATAGAGGCCTTGTTTAATATCTTCATAATATCCAGTTTCATTTGTTAAACCAGGTTTCTGTTGTTGGACATTCAAAACTATTTTGGTAAAGAAGGGAGGGCTGCAACTGGGAAGTCTGAAAATGTATTATTTCATGCAAGTGCCCATCTCTCAGATTTGAGTAAAATTTGGCCACGAGGAAAGCTGCCCACTAAAAATTCTTATTACCTACTGAGTTTATTTGCATCCAGAACATTCTCAGTAATTGGCTTGTGTCCTGCAGGTGCACAGAGATGCGGAGTCCCAGCTGGTTTTGCAGGAGTGGAAAAGGGAGAGGAAGGAGATGAGGTAAGAGCACCCCGTCCTGAACATAGGGCGTCCGCCACCTGGACACGCCCACCCCTGGCCCAGGCATACTTCCAGACGCCCTTTTTAGCTCCCAGGCATGACTGACCGCCCGTGGCCAGAGCCACCCACCCCTCCGCTGTCCGTGAGTGATGTGTGACAGCAGTGACCTCCCGCACACCTCCTGCCCTTGCATTTTTTTGTTTCTTTTTTTTTAAAACCGAACAAACGTGCTCTTACGTCTCTCACCTAAACAGACGTCCGTATCTTGATTCCACCTTCCCTGCCAGGCCCCATCTGATGTGAAGGCCCGGGGAGGAGGAGCCTGCCTTGCCAACCCGCCTGCTTGGCTTTCCCATGTGGGCAGCCGGGGGCCCCGTGTTGGTGATGCTGGCCGCACAGCGTGGCTCCCGGGACAGTGTTGGAGGCGGGCCCGGCACCACGGTGAATTCCTGGGGCCCGTCCAGCCCTGGCGCTCATCCGTAACCATGGCTGTTTCCGGGATGTGCCCGCACTCAGTGTGGTTGTGTTGACTGGTGAATGCCCGCCTGCTCCCGGGAAAGTTTGGCGGGTGTGTGTCTTCAGGGGATGGTTATTCAGGAGGCCCCTGGAGGATGTGCTGTGTGGACACTGGTTACAGGCTCACTTCTGCTCTGTGCGTGGCCGCCCCTGCCCTGGGCGCAGCTGTCTGCCTCTAAGGCTGGAAGGAGCAGTCCCTGCCTGGGCACGGAGAGGGACGGAGCCCCTCCCTCGGGCTACCGAAGCCTGGGTGTACTGACTCATCCCTCTCAGGGGCTTGGCATATTCGAATTCAATTATCTAACATTGGGGGGAAAAGTGTTGGGTGAGAGGGTGATGGGCAAGTACTGTGATTTGATTCTGGGCCCCTTGTCCCCTGCACTCCAGGGACCTGATTATTAGATAAAGGAACCATTTCATCCGCCAGAAATTATTGCTTTGATTTTGAGTTTCTAACAACTTTACATCTCAATGAGATTTAAAAAAAATAGATATATATTTTTATTGCTTTCAGAGAGGAAAGGAAAGGGAGAGGGAGAAAGAAACATCAATGATGAGAGAGAATCATTGATTAGCTGCCTCCTGCAGGCCCCTCCTGGAGCCTGCAACCCAGGCACATGCCCTTGACTGGAATCGAGCCGGGGAACCTTCAGCCCTCAGCTGACACTCTTTCCACTGAGCCAAACTGGCTAGGGCTCAATGAGATTTTTTAAGTAAAAGTTAAATATTTATGTCACTCCACCCACAGACCTAGTTGAGTTCTTTTAATTTTCTGCTTTTTGGTTGTCAACCTCTGTCACTGGTTGAGGACAGACCGCTATGACCAGCCAGTGGCCTTTATCACACCGTTGTGTAAATGATTATATTTTTTGCTGTTTCTGCAACTGATTAACAGTCGAATGGTATTTAGCCATTTTGCTGGAATATTCTGTGTCCAGGGGTCCCAGCCATCAGACAGTGTGCTTATTCTGTGGACGTGTGATGCGTGTTGATTTACACACACATGCACATGTGTCCACCTGCAGGGGCTTAGAGCCTGGGGTGGGGTGAACAACCTTGCAAAATGCTTGTCACCTAGGCCAGTGGTTGGCAAACTGCGGCTCGAGAGCCACATGCGGCTCTTTGGCCCCTTGAGTGTGGCTCTTCCACAAAATACCACATACCCTAATTAAGTTAATAACAGTGTACCTACCTATATAGTTTAAGTTTAAAAAAATTTGGCTGTCAAAAGAAATTTCAATCGTTGTACTGTTGATATTTGGCTCTGTTGACTAATGAGTTTGCTGACCACCGACCTAGGCTTCCAGGAGGCAGTGAGGTGTTTGAAGCCGAGTAAGGGATGGTGGAGACTTCCTTACATCACTACAAAAGAATTCTTCATTTCCTAAGCATCAAAAGTACTTCAGAGTTTACAGTACGCTTTTATTTTTCTGTCTTTTCTTTTTTTTTAATCCTCACCTGAGGACATTTTTCCATCTATTTTTTTAGGGAGAGTGGAAGAGAGAGGGAAAGACAGAGAGAAACATCGATGTGAGAGAAACACATCGATTGGTTGCCTCCTGCACGAGCCCCGACCAGGGCCCGGGCCGGGGAGAAACCTGCAACCGAGGTATGTGCCCTTGACCGGAATCGAACCCGGGACCCTTCGGTCCGCAGGCCAACGCTCTACCCACTGAGCCAAACCGGCTAGGGCTGTTTTTCTTACCTGACCCAGTTTTTGCTGTAACCTTGTAAAAAGGGGGGTCTTGATCCCATTCTATAGATGAGGGCGTTTTGGAGACTGGAACATTCCACGTCTCTCTGTGTAGCTTTAGAAGCAGTTCCTGCTTTTCTCCTTCTGTCTGCGAGTGTGGTGTGTAGGTGTAGAGGGGCAGACACAGGAACCCTGCAGCCTCAAACCGTGCTCTCGGGGGCCTCAGGGGGAGGTGTGGTCGTCATTTGGATGGACGGGTGGACAGACGGTTTTCCTCCCAAGTGAGTCCTATGGAACGGTGATTTTGGTTTCAGTACCTTGGAACTCTTCTGAATCATTGTCTGCCGCACCCCTCTCTTCTCGCTTCTTCAGAGAAATGAACAAAGGTTTCTTCAACGCCCACTTCGGAAGCTTGTTCCGCACAGACCAGAACCCCACCTACTTCCTGAGGCGCCTGTCGCGGTTTGCCGACATCTACATGGCGTCCCTGAGCTGCCTGCTGAACTACGACGTCAGCCACACGTTCTACCCCAGGAGGACTCCGCTGCAGCACGAGCTTCCCGCCTGGTCGGCCGGGCCCCCCACCTGCAGGCTGCCCCTCCTGCAGGCGGCCCAGGCCAAGTGACCGTGCCCTCCTGGGGACAAGGCCACACACGGCCCCGGCCCCGGCCCAGCCCCGGGGGACACCAAGGGGCTGGCCTTGCGTGGATACGAGTGTTGCTTTTGGAAAAGACACAGAGTCGCCTCTTGATATTGATTTCGGACCTTCCGGAGGATACACCCCGGGTGGTCGAGACGGAAGCCAGCGTGTCCCCGTCCCCCTTCCTGCTCCCCTCGGGCCGAGTGGCAGGCTTCACGGGAAACGGTGATCAGTCCTCTCGTTGACCGAGGTGCTGTCACTGGTGTCGGTTTTCCTGGGCCAGGGGGGACTTCCGATGCCATCTCCCATTTCCAGCAGGAGAAACTCCCGGCCTCTTCCCTGGAAAACAGGGAGCATTCCCAGGGTGCATCGGGAATGAAGGGCGCCGATCTGTGGTGTGCAGCGACACTGCTCCCAGAAAGCAGATGGTGTAGTGGCCTCTGCAGCAGCATAAGTGGCAGAGATGACCCCCAGACAGCGGGATCCCCCAGCCCTTTGGTCCCAGGGCTTTGGCGTTCCGGTGCATCCGTTGGAAGAAAAGAGAAAGAACAAGGGAAGGTGCAAGTCCTTCGCCCTGGCTTGTCCTCCGTCTCCGCTTCCTGTGCCCCATCCCATCCCGGGGAAGGACAGGCGCCACAGGTGATGGGGGGCTCGCTCCTTTCCCCGGAGAAGGCGAGAAGGGCGCCTGGTCACATGTCCAGCTGGCAGAACAGACTGTGGGGTAAGGCTGTGAGCAACAAGCGCTCAGAGCCAACGCTTGGGGGTGGGTCCTCTGAAAATGCCACCCGAGTGTTGGTTTGAGGTGCTCATTGGAGGACAGAAAAACGAAACAAACAAACAAAAAAGTCCTTGCGGTGAAATGCCGGTCCCCTCCCTGGGTTGTGTTGCTAAAATGTAGGCATTATCAGAAACCATCCCTTTCTTGAGGCAACAGACATGCTGCCTCCCCCTGGATTATCGGGGAGGTGGGGGCTTGCATCCATCAGGGGAGGGGGCGGTGGCCTCACCGCCTGGCTGGCTCCCACCCTCTGCTCCCCTTAGCTTTCTTCCTTTCCTGCTGCCTGTGTGTGCGTGCGTGCGGGCTATTGTGGACTTGGGGGGGGGGGGGCGTTTTTTTTAGGTGTCTGTATTTAAGGTGGGGGAGCATAAAGGGCATTGAAACTAAGAGAAAAGGGGTTAGAAATGACTTGGGTAACTGAGTATTTCTCATGTCTTTGTAAGGATACGTTTTAAACCTGATGCACGGCAGGTGCAGGGAGGGGCTTGCGGAGAGTGCTTACTAACAGCGTTTTTATGGCAGTGAATAGCAGACCCAGCTATTGACCAAAGGCTAGCTTGGCATGCCACAGCTGCCTGCCAGAATGCAGGGAGCACACGAGTTCTGGAGCGTGCTTTGCAATGCTGCTTGTTAGGGTGGGATTTTACTGTGGCATTTCCTTGTGTTTAACTATGATAGTGACGGTGACCCCGTAGACCCAGGAGGCCCCATCAGCTAGGCCCCTTTTTTTCCGGCTAAATTTCATTATAAACACAGTGGTCCGTTTCTTTGTGGGGGTGGGTAGGCCTTTTGTTTACTGTTTGTTAGCTCCCAGGTGCTTTAAGCATCAGAATTGACTGGCATTTAGGGGGTGCAGGTGGAGGCCCGGAGCTGCTCGTGTTGGGGCCTCCAAGGACGCGCTGGTGCTTTCGGCTTCACTTCGGGGAGCTGAGTGAGGAAGTAGTTACTACTGTTTTTAAAAATCTCTTAGTGTCTGTCTAATCAGGTGTTCATCGGCTGTCTCGTGGGGCCAGTCACAGGTGTTTGTGTACTCCAGAATGAAGTAGACTTGTAAATCCTGCTTTCGTGGATGTCTAGGCTGGGTGAGCCAAGCCTCAGGGGAGAAACACATTTGCTGGGTATGAATTATGAATTTCACAATTTATTACCAATTAAGGTTTCGGTCTGTGGGCCATCAGACATGGCCGTGCTGAGATCTGCCACGTGCCAGAGGCCTGGCATCTGTCTCAGCAGGGCCCCCGAGCGTGTGCCTGGCAGACCCATGCGCTCCCGGGCCAGCAGCAGGGGTAGGGCAGCCTCCGGGTCTGTGCTCCGTCGTCGTCATGACTCAGCCGGGCCTGGGCACACTGCACGGGGCATTCTGTTCTTTCCCTTTTGTCCTCCGGGGCTCACCCTGGTGAAAGCCTGTTGGTCCAAGGGAAGTGGGTCTGTTTTGCACCCTTCAAAAGTAGCCATTTGGAAAGCGAACAGAATAAAATTAGTTTGCACGTTTAAAAAATATTCTCACGTGTAGCATGGGTTAGACTGATTTTCTAAGAATGAGGTGCACAAAAATTCATAGTCCAGGGGCAGTCCATGCCAGCTGGACGCGGGGCGCAGGGGACCCGCAGCAGGTCGCCTTGGAGGGGACCTGCACCGTTGCTTTTCCAGAATTGCTTCTATAAGGAAACCTAGCTTTTGTTTTTAAAGTATTTTAGGAGTTTGGCTCAGAGCTCCCACTTTCCTCCTAACATAGCCTCTCTCTCTCTCTCTCTCTCTCTCTCTCTCTCTCTCTCTCTCTCTCTCTCTCTCTCATATGCTCTTCAGCTTCATTTCCTGCTGAGGCCATTAGTGCCGCGTAACATAAACCACCTGTTACTGACTGGGGCCGGCTCAGATTAAATTACTAGTTGCTTTGACTGCATCGGCCCTCTTCATTATTGCGGAGGAGAAATGGAAAGGAATCTTTCCTCCTACTAATTTAGCTTTGGATGAACTAAATGGCTTTTCCTCTCTCTTCCTCCCCAAAGGCCCTTGACGCAGTCGAGAGCTGTGCTCAATATCGCATTGAGTTCCACTCGGCCCAGTGCTCATTGGCTGCCAAAGACCCACTGGGGGGCCCTCGTCTAGAGTGCTCTGAGACCGAATGTGGCCAGAGGCAGCGTGCCCTGACTGCCCTGTTCAACTCCTGGGGAGCGTGTGTTTTGCCCTCTTACCAGTTTCCTTGTGTGCCAATTTCCTTCTTTCCTCTTTTATTTTCCTTAGCATTTGGGAGCCTAGCTCCAAGGCCAGCTAACCTCTGACACCCTAAATGGGTTAAGGGAAGGAAAGGGAGGGAAGATTCTTTAATGCGGGGTCACCAAACAGATTTTCAGCTTCGCGGGCCATCTTCTGTTGCCACTACTCTAGGCATGGACGCAGCTCTGTCCTATTACAACGTGGTTTATAAAATCAGCTGCAGGCTGCCGTTGGCCCTCGGGCCGTAGTTCGCAAGCCCTCCTGTAACTAAGAAAGCGTGCAGACGAACAGCCTGGTAGTGGCACGGGCAGCAGGAAAGTGCGCTCTGTCCCCTCGGAGCTGGCGCGGGGCATATGCACTCCTGTGGCCAGTGGTGACATACTGTGTTCCCAGCACGGCATCGTGGGGTGTCCCAGCTGCCGGGCTCGGCCACTAGCACTAGTTGAATATACCTCTTATTGTAGTGGTCTGTGACTGTGCTCGTCTTGGGGGATGGCATGGCTTCCCACGTAACCCTTCAGCTGTGGGCCCTGCTGAGAAGCCCTGTCTCGGATGGGCGAGGTCACACCCATCCTCTGAGCAACTCCCTTCCTTCACCTCCCTTCCCTCCCCTTCACCTCCCTTCCCTCCCCAGGTGTGGGCCCCAGAGCACACCCTGTAAACTCCCTGCCCGTGAACCTCCGTCTCAGCGCGTCTGCTTCCCGGGGAGCCCCCGCCCACAGCAGCCCTCTGCTCTTTCCCGGCACCGTGGCCCGAAGCTGACGTCGGAAACTGTTTTCTAATCATGTAGTAGAATGACTAATTGTGCCTGTACGATCGCAGGCACAGTAAATGCAAACTAGGTTCACCTACTATTTATTCTGAATGTGAATTTGCTATTTATTCTGAATGTTGAGCTTACGTTACCAGATACGGAATTTATTGCCAAATAAAAAGAATTGTATCATCCAGTTTATTGCAAGTCATCGTTTTTTTGTGTGCTTAAGTTAGTGGCAAAGCCGTAACAAATTCTAATATAACCAAATGAGAATATCCCTGTGAGAGGGGAGGGTGAGAGATGTAGGGTTCATTTCTCACCACCCACGTCCCATCACGCCCAGCAAAGCACGCGTGCTTGTTTTCAGAGCTTGTAGACTGTGTATTGAAGCTGGGAAACGGGTGTGAACTTAGCCGTAGGTGGGCAGCAGCCAAACCCACCTGGAATTCCTTTCCTCCCACAGACAGTTCCCTCCCTGAGAACAGGGAGAAGATGGTGGTCCACGGGTTTGTCTGCCATCAAATTACTGTGAAAGCTGGAGATTGGAAGCAGTGTTTTAAGGGAAGAAAACACTGAATAATCCTGAATTAGGAGTGAGCGCTACGAAGTCAAATCACTACTGGGTTTTAGATAAATTGAAATATGTTGAAGAGGTGTTTTTTTTTTATTGTCTAAAGTTTTACATTTGTCTCCTTTTTCCCCGATTGACCCTCCCCCCCCCCCCCCGCCACAACCACTCCCACTCCCAAGGGCAAGCCCCCACCGCCCCAGTGTCTGTGTCCATTGGTTATGCTAATATGCATGCACACAAGTCCTTGGGTTGCTCTCTAACCTCCCCCCACCCCACCTCCCCTGCCATTTGTCTCTGGATCTATTTTTGTTCATCAAATTATGTTGATCATTATATCCCACATATGAGTGAGATCATGTGATATTTATCTTTCTCCAACTGGTTTATTTCACTTAGCATAATGCTCTCCAGTTCCATCCATGCTGTTGCAAATGGTAAAAGTTCCTTCTTTTTTAATAGCGGCGTAGTATTCCATTGTGTAGATGTACCACCGTTTTTTAATCCACTCCTCTGCTGATGAGCACTTAGGTTGTTTCCAAATCTTAGCTATTGTAAATGAGCTTTTTTTTTTTTTTTTTAACTGTTTAAGCATGAGGGTGAACACGTGTGTGTCTGTATTTAAACACCTTGAAATCCTTGATCCCTCATTGTGCCGGGACCTTGATCTCATTCCCTTTCCCACCGATAGCTGTGTTTCTTTTTGGTCAGTGCCTGTAGGTACCTGTGATGGTGGGATTGGTGGACCCATGTTCTTACTGGGGAGCGATTTCCTCCCACCGTGGCGTGTCCTCCTAGAGGAGATGGTAAGCTGTTCTGTGCCTGAAACTGGACTTCTTCCCTTTCCTGGAGAAGTGAAAAGCTTCCGGAACTTTGGACTTGCCTCAGCAAAACCCCGATGATGTGGGGCAAAGTTATGTGGGCTGTGAGGGCAACAGAGAGGAAAGCCTGAGATCTCGACCCAGCCTTTCATTGCTCTGTCCCCGCAGAGGTTCAAACACTCAGCCAGTACTAATCGGGGACGATTTGGAAATGGGTGGTGGGTGGGTTGGAGGGTGTCTGGTTGTCACAGTAGAGGGGGGCACTTCGGGCCTTGAGAGGGCAGGGACCTGGTGTGGTGGACCTTCTGCCTTGCACGGTCCACCTGCACATCTGCACTAAAATTCCAGAACGTCCCACCACGGAGAAAGGAGTCCCACACCTCTCAGCAGTTAGTTCCCTAGGCCCGGAACCACTAATTACTTCCAGCTTCTGAATGTGCCTCTTCTGGAAATTTCATACACGTGGCATTTTACAATATGTGGCCCTTCGTGCCTGCCTTCTTTCACTCAGCATGTGTCCAAGGTCCATCCATGCTGTTGCCTGCTTCAATGCTTAGGCCCCTTGTATGGTGGAATGACATGTCATTATATGGAGATACCACAGTTTGATGGGCATTTGGGTTGCTTCCATTTTGGGGTATCCTATCTAATAAAGACGGAATATGGAAATTGACCATCACTCCACGACAAAGATGGCGGTGCCCACAGCCAATAAGGAGGGAATATGCAAATTGATGCAACAAAGATGGCGGTGGCCGGGCCAGGATGCTTCCATCATCACCATAGTGATGACGCAGGCGTTCTGCCCCACCCTGGCCACTCTGGGCCTCTGAGCAGCCAGGGCGGGGTGGGATGCCTGCTATGAGCGGGGGGGGGGGGGCGCAAGGGGTGGAGGGAGCTACAGGAGAGCGGCAGGGCCAGAGCGAAGGCGGAAGGTGGCAGCCAGAGCGAAGGCCCAGGTCTTGGGTGCCGGAGGGAAGCCAGTGCCAGCAGCCAGGGTAAGGAAGGCCTATTCTTGCATGAATCTTCGTGCATCGGGCCTCTAGTTATGAATAATGTTCTTTGAACGTGCACATGTTTGTTTTTGTGTGGACACGTTTTCATCTCTCTTGGGTATATACCTGGAGTGAAGTTTCTGGTTCTTATGGCAACTCAGTGTTTAACTTTTTAAGGATCTGCCAAACTTGTCCACCATGGCTGCACCATTTTGCAATCCCAGCAGCAATGTATGAGGGTTCTTATCTCTCCACATCCTCGCCAGCACTTGCTATTATCAGCCTGTTGGGTTATAGCCATCCTAGTGATTGGGAAGTGATGTCTCATTGTGGTTATCATGTCTTCTTAATAAATACACACACACAAAACAGAATTAAGAAATAATTCTAGGCAGATGTTGGCTACTGAAAAGATCCTAGTTAGGTCTAATAAGTGGATTTTACCTTCAAAGCTTGACCCCCTTCTGTGGCGAACAGTATTTTTGGTTCTCAGAACACTAGATTGTCCCACTGACTTTATTTCTGTCCCATAAACATTTATTGAGCCCCTTTCATGTTCCAGACACTGTGCTAAGTGCTCAGATACACGACGAATGAGGCGAGTCCCTGCCTGTGGGAGCTTACAATCTAGTAGGAAAATAAGAGGAGGTCACAGTTACTGTCGAGTTGGGTCGGATGTAGGAAGTGCCATCTAAGTACTGAAGGTGACACACAGGAAGGACAGCCAAAGGTCAGAGGTGGGGGAAGTCCCCTGAGTTGATGGGTGGAGTTCACATCATTCCTCACCCACAGAAACAAAAGAATCCCCCAGATGAACCAAGGAGATGAGGTACGACTTGCGTGCTTCAGACACACTTCCAATTGTTCAAGGACCTTATGTTCCCCAGAGGCAACTGGGGCCGAGGATTCACAGTTCACAGCAGTTGTGAGGAGGCTGGGGGCCCAGGTGGCTGTGGGGCTCGCTGGCTGCAGCGGGTCCGGCCCTCACAGCGCCCCCAGGGGGTCACTGCCCTCCAGCAGCTGGTCCTCAGAGTCCTGGAAAAGAAGAGGTCTGTGAGCGCGTGGAGAGAGCCCTGCACCTGCCGCTTATCAAACCTCTCCAGGTTGAGCGTTTCTTTTGGCCACTGGTCTGGGGTGTAGATGGGGTTCAGGACACACTACCCCGAAATATGACACGTTGGCATATTACATATCTTAAGCTGAAGGAACAAAAAATCCCACAAAAAAACCAGCAGAAGCAGGAAGGTCACTCTGCCCTCCTCTCCCTTCCCATCTCCCCTGAAACAGGTCATAAAACCCCCAGGTGAAGGGCCCTCAGTGTATCAGGAGGAAGGAAGACACTCATCAGCAGAGATGAGAAATTTGGGGCCAGGAAACCTGTACAAACCGGTTAAACTGACCTTATCGCCCCACTTACTTCTTCACCGTTTACTCCCCAGCCCAGACCTCTGTCTCGACAATTCTTCACAAGTGTATCATTTCTTTGTCTAAAGGGTATAAGAACTTCCTGTGCTGGTCACTTCTTCAGTCTTCATTCTCCTGTGAAGCCTCCCATTGACATGTGAACATTCAATACCATGTATATGCTTTTCTCTCGTGTGAACTCGCCTTTGTGGGTTTATTTGTCAGACCAGACAGGGAACCTGAGAGGGTTGCTGAAAACTGTTCCCTCCCCTGCAGCCTGAACTACGATTCTTCCCCAGGTTCCCTGTGGACACACGTGGTGGGAACATTCCTGCACGTGGCCGTCTCCTGTCTCATGCTGGGAGGCAGGATGTGTGGTAGTTAGGGCCCCATTCTGGGGATAGTCGCTGCTGTTTGAAGCTTGTGTGCCCTGGACAAATCATTTAAGCTCTGCGGTAGTTTCCTCGTCTATAAAGAGTCCTAACAGGTGTGAGGATTAAATCAGCCGCCATGTGAAGGAAGGTATAAGCACCTCACAGATGGTGGCTATTCATATGATGACCATAAAACTCCTTTTAGATTGAAAATTCATCGTCTAAGCCCTGGCCAGTTTATCTCAGTGGTTAGAGCATCAGCCTGCAGGCTGAAGGGCCAAAGGTTCCATTCTGGTCAAGGGCACATACTTCAGTTGTAGGCTCAATTCAGAACCTGGTCAGGGCATATGAGGGAGGCAACCAATTGATGTGTCTCTCTCAATCTCTACTCTTTCCTTCCACTTTATCTAAAAACCAATGGAAAAAATATCCTCGGGGGAGGATTAATAACAACAACAAAAAGATATCATCTGAGAGAGTCCATCAGAAGCCATACTCAAGAGGCAGCCACCCCAAGCTTATCGCTGTCTCTAGCCCCGATCAGCACTCAAATTGTTAATTAGCATAATGGATATGTTCAAGATGTCTGGGTTGGCTACAGGTATTCAATAGGTCACCTTCTCCCCTCCCAATATAAAAGGCATGAGATTCCAGCACGTCACATTTGGGATGGTACCCTTGGCTTAGGATTCCTGGTACTGGAACGGTTTTGCCCCCTGGCCTGATGAGACGGTTTAGCTGAATCCTGTCTCTAGGAGGCTCTCACCTGCCTCAGGTGCATCTCCGGCACAGTGCTGAGTGAGCCCTCAGCTGAGAAGGCATGGAGACGATGAACAGGATTGATTACTTGTCCTCTCTGCTTTTTAAATGAGGTTGATTTCAACATAATGTTTGCAGAAATAAAATGTTAATAAATGCAATCTAGCTGTTACCCTTGCAGTTTGGACTAGAAACCCTTACATGGGTTTGATGAAAAAACAAAATAAGGCCTGGTCAGTGTGGCTCAGTGGTTGGGTGTCCGCCTATGGACCAGGAGGTCACGGTTCCATTCCTAGTCAGGGCACATGCCCGAGGTGCTGACACAATCCCCAGAAGGGGGTGTGCAGGAGGCAGCTGATCAATGATTCTCCCTCAGGATATTTTTCAACCTATTGCAACTACAGTACATCTGCTGCCACAGGCACTCAGAACCACATGGCATTTACATTGGGTTCACTGCAGAAGAAGAACATCTGTTGCACTGTACAAGCTTCAAATGGTACAATAAAATATTTTTGTAATGTTTCAGTGCAATTTACAAAAATTCAACAACCATCATAATATATATAGTCTTGGGAGAAGGGACAGCATATGTCCACGCAAGAAACAATGACGGCAGCTGGCTTTGGTTATGATTGCAGGAGGGTTCTAGACCCAAACAAGCCAAGATTCAAGTATTTCCCTGGACCCGAGTAAGGCCATCAGCTCAGACTGCTGAGATACAAAAGGCCATTCATTCAGCAGACAGCTGGCAGTTTTTCTTTATACTAGAGGCATGGTGCCCGGATTCATGCACTGGTGGGGTCCCTCGGCCTGGCCTGCGCCCTCTTGCAATCCAGGACCCCTCGGGGGATGTCAGAGGCCCGGTGCATGGATTTGGCACAATCCCTGCAGGCCATGCTGAGGGACCCCACCGGTGCACGAATCTGTGCACCGGGCCTCTAGTATGCATATAAGATTTATGGTTAATCTCTTCCCACCCTTCCCCCTTCTCCCTTCCTTCTGAGATTCATCAGTCTGTTCCTTGTTTCCATGCCTGTGCATTGAGCATCTTCCCCCTGATGGTCAGTGCGTGTCATAGCTACCAGTTGAACAGTTGAATGGTTGAACGATTGAATGGTCGCTTAGGCTTTTATATATATAGATAAAGGAGGAATTAAGTGTTATCCCAGTTTCTCAATCCAGACCTGGTAATACAGGGAGGGTGTACCTTCCACCTTCAGTGTGCGTGGGGTCCCCCTGGGTAGAGGTTAGTGGCGGCCCCAGTGAGGTCAAGGATCGCCAACTCTAGAAACAAATGGAAACCCAGAGCAGAGCAAGCTCCCCTAAATACAAAGGACCTCATCGAAGGAAGGAAGCCCCACAAGCCAGAAGCAGCTCTGACAGCAGGCAGAACAATCTCGGACAACAACATATACACATACCTTTTAAAGGCTTTAAAGCAGGGGTCGCCAATTGGTGGTCCGCGGACCACTGGTGGTCCGTGAGGTCCGAAAGGTTGGTGACCACTGCCTTAAAGGCTTTATATCATATTTTGCAGCAGCAACCTCAGAAATGTTTGTGCAGAACTAGCCTATTTCTTCCCCTTGTCACCTGATGGTGAGGCTGGTGTGGGCCAACTCTGGTCCTCCCTTACTTCTAACTGTCAGGGCTTCTGCAATCCACCCAGAGGCACCCCGGGACACTGACCACCACATGGCTCCCCTCCGCCCCCGAGGCCTGCTTTTAGGCCGGCTGCCCCAGATGCGCTGTGGAGGCTAGCTTTTCTCGGTGGGAAGCGTTCCCCTGAGACTTGCTGAAAGACATCATCACCCCCCCCCACCCCAAGTGGAACCTGTTCCTAGAGAAATCAGGCCAACTCACCATGAAGGGGTCGTAGGAAGGTTCTGGGGGAGCCGAGGTGGCGCTGTCATACATGGGGTTCGAGATATTCTTAGGCAGCTGCTTGTCAAGAGCTGTGACATCGAAATCCTCTTCACACTACTCGGAAAGACCAGTCCGGGGCTGAGAGGCAGATGTCCCAGGGCCGGAGCGCCTCCTCCCAGCTGGCAGGTAAAGCAAGCCCTGCCCCCACCTCCGCCTTTTCCTTGTTAAGGGTGTTTTCATAGACATCTGGGGCTCACACGGTAACACGCACCAACCCTAAGTGTTCAGCTCACACGGTGACACGCACCAATCCTAGGTGTTCAGCTCACACCGTAACATGCACCAATCCTAAGTGTTCAGCTCACACGGTAACACGCACCAACCCTAAGTGTTCAGCTCACACGGTGACACGCACCAATCCTAGGTGTTCAGCTCACACGGTAACACGCACCAACCCTAAGTGTTCAGCTCACACGGTGACACGCACCAATCCTAGGTGTTCAGCTCACAGACTTCTTAATATGCCCATCCAGGGGGGACCACCCCCAAATCAGCATATAGGGCATTTCCATCCCCCCAGAAAGTGCTCTCAGGCCTCTCGCCCCCCACACCCCCAGTATGAAATCCCCCCAGCATAACATGTCCTGATCTCCATCACCCTGGAGTGGAATTGTCTGCCCTTGAACTGAATTTGAAAGGATTCTCACAGCGTGTACACTTGTGCTAAATATGATGTTTTTGAACTTTGTCCCCGGAGCTCATACAGAGGCAGGTGATCTGCTAGAAGGAAGTGAACTGCCCGGGGATGCCGTAGGCTTCACTGGGCATGTCTGGAGGAGGCAATGGGGGAGGGGAGGACAGGCCAGGACGGGTAGGAAGCTCAGAAGGGAGGGTGCTCTCCTGCTGGGCTGCTGCTGAACCCAGTCCCCAGGGTCACCCCAAGGTCAGCCAAGATCCACTGACAAGTTAAAATAGGGTGAAACGTGGCTCAGTGGTTGAGTGTCGACTCATGAACCAGGAGATCACAGTCTGATTCCTGGTCATATATATAGTTAAACACATTTTTATTGATTTCAGAGGGGAAGGGAGAGGAAGAGAGAGAAACATCAACAATGAGAGAGAATCATTGATCGGCTGCCTCCTGTACGCCCCACACTGGGGTAGAGCCCACAACCTGGGCATGTGCCCAGACCGGGAATTGAACCGTGACCTTCCGGTTAATGGGTTGATGCTCAACCACTGAGCTACGCCGGCCGGGCTAAAAAATATATTTTTTAAAAAATAGGGTGAAATGTGTTTCACTGGCTGCAGTAAGAGGCCCCACCACGCGGGTCACCAGCCCTGTCTCCCGCCTCAGACTCAGCCTTGAAGCCCAAGCCAAGCCTGGCGGGTGCCTGTCTCGTGAACCCTCCAAGGGGAGCGCGCCTCCTGGGCCCTGGTGAATTTGCTCCCACGCCAGACCCCTGGCTAGAAGCTCGAAGTGTCTGTGCTATTGGCGGCCCATCACCCTCTCACCAAACCGGGTCTCAGCCAGGAAGAGGGGCTGGGAGCTCCTGCTGCTGCCGCTCTTAGGGGCAGACACCCCAGCCTGGCGGCGGGAAGTGTGTGCCCAGCACCCACCTGCTGGTGAGCTCTGGGAAGCAGCCAGGGAGCTGAAGGAGCCCAGAGCCAGGGGCTGGGCTGCAGAGAGGACCCCCAGCCCCGTGTTCCCATTTTTCTCATTCTTACCTCGAAATGCTGGAAGCCAATTGTTCTCCGGTTTAGTCGGAAGTAAGAATATGCAGCCAAAGCGATGGCTCCGAGGACCAGGGTGACGGCAAAGAATATCCCTGTTCCCAAGCCAGTGTGGGCTGCAGTCTGCACACAGAAAGGGGAGGGGTCGGTATGAAATCTGGTGTCTTCCCAAAAGAGGCGTGTTCTGGAGCCCACCCCATTCCTGCTGGCCTGGGCGTCTTGGAGCACGTTGGAATAGAATTAGTGATAAAATGGTTAACACGTATCTGCCCTTACTGCTGCCAGAGTCTGTTCTCAGTCCTTTACGTGAGATAACCCATTTAAACGTATAGTAGCCCAGAGAAACAGGGATAATCATTCTTGTTTCCATTTTTTAAATAACATTTTTATTTATTTTTTTGTTACTCCTCACCTGAGGATATTCTTTTTTTTTTTTTTTTAAAAAGTATATTTCGCCGAAACCGGTTTGGCTCAGTGGATAGAGCGTTGCGGACTGAAGGGTCCCAGGTTTATTCCGGTCAAGGGCATGTACATTGGTTGCGGGCACGTCTCCAGTGGGGGATGTGCAGGAGGCAGCTGGTCGATGTTTCTCTCTCATCGACGTTTCTAGCTCTCTATCCCTCTCCCTTCCTCTCTGTAAAAAATCAATAAAATATATTTTTTAAAAAAAGTATATTTCATTGATTTTTTACAGAGAGGAAGGGAGAGAGATAGAGAGTTAGAAACATCAATGAGAGAGAAACATTGATCAGCTGCCTCCTGTACACCCCCCACTGGGGATGTGCCCGCAACCAAGGTACATGCCCTTGACCAGAATCAAACCTGGGACCCTTCAGTCCGCTGGCCAATGCTCTATCCACTGAGCCAAACTGGTTAGGACCTGAGGATATTCTTTCCATTGATTTTTAGAGAGAGTGGAAGAGAGGGGGAGAGATAGAGAGAGAAACATCCATGTGAGAGAGACACATCGATTGTTTGCCTCCCATATGTGCCCTGACCAGAGCTGGGGATCGAACCTGCAACTGAGGTACGTGCCCTTGATCAGAATAAAACCTGGGACCCTTCAGTTTGAGGGCCGACGCTCTATTCACTGAGCCAAGCCAGCTAGGGTCTTGTTTTCATTTTTACTAGGGGGAACTGAGGCACAGAGAGGTTAAGCACTTGCCCCTAATATCATACAGCCAACGAGCGGTAGTGTTATCTTTGTAATTAGCTAGTCTATACTAATAAAAGGGTAATATGCTAATTAGACCGTGAGACCTTCCAGGAGACTTTCCAGATGTCCTTTCGGACAAAGCCATGGTGGTGGGGCCGAGGCAGAGGCGGTAGGGGTGATCAGGCCAGGAGGGGAGGGCAGTTGGGGGTGATCAGGCTGGTGGGGGGAGGCAGTTGGGGGTGAGCAGGCTGGCAGGGGGGGCCAGTTGGGGGAGAACAGGCCAGCAGGGGGGCGGGGGCAGTTGGGGGAGCAGGCTGGATCGGGCCTAAAGTGGCAGTTGGACATCCCCTGAGTGGTTCCAGATTGGAGAGGGTGCAGGCCGGGCTGAGGGACACCCCCCCTCCCCCCAAGCATGAATTTCGTGCACCTGGCATTAATTTATTAATAAAAGAAAGAAAGCAAAGGGGAGTCAGACATGGTAAGCATGGTCACCTGGGATACTTCACCAGGAAGCTATAGCTTCACAAAGCATTGTTCCTCCAAGGGGACTTAAGCCTCTCCCTTCCCCCACCCAGTACTGGATTGTTGGGGGAAAAAAGGGAGATAGGCACATGCGCAGAAGTTGGGGGGGCGTGTGGGGAGGTGCTTGCCTGTCAGTCTAGCCTGGGGAACAATGGATTGGCTAGGGGGTGGACCCCATCAGAAGTGCACAAAATCACGGAAAGTTAATTGGTTAGTTTGTAGAAACTCCTGGTTAAAAATCCCCAAAGAGTTCCCTGCCTCTTGTTTTCTCTGGCTCTGTGACCCGAGTTTGCCTATTCTCTCTCCACAGCCACATGGCCGTAGCAGCCGCATGGCCCATGGCCGTGCCGACTCCACAGCAAGATGCTGGATTGGACTGTACTTTAATATGGAGCAGACACTATGGACCTGCTGAAGACAAGACTGGACTTCTTTCCATAGCGAGATGGACATAGATGGGACCTTGGAAGGGAACCCCCTTAAGTTGACATCATCAATAAAGCTTTCCATGAAACCCTATCCTCCCAGAGGGGCCTCAGGAATTCTTTTCCTCGAGGCCCCAAGAACTTCACTTCCACTGATAACAGTAGAGCTGGGATTTGGAGCTCATGCACTTAACTGCTGTGCTATGGAACTTCCTAGCATCCAGCTGTGCTCACCCTCCCTCACATTTTGAACAAAGTTAGGATACTAACACCAACCACCAGACTGTTACACAATATGTACTAGGTGACAGGGGCTAGCCTCATTATGTTACATTCACTCATAGTCCTCCCAAGAACCCAGAGAGGAAGGCGTTATAACCCCCATTTTGCAGGTAAGAAAAATGGGGTTCAGAGGTGTTCTGGGACTTGTCCAAGGTCACACAGCTATGAAGTGGAGGGGCTTAGGATTTCTCACTCTCCTCCCAGTAGTTTCTCCATTGGCCCATCCTGTCTCTTTCATTCAACAAATATTAATGGTGACAGGTGTGTTTCTAATGCACAGGAGTGGGGGTGGGATAAACGAGGGCCAGGCATCCCTGAGGACAGCTGCCATGATTGGGGGAGACTCCTCCAGTCTCCAGGGGAGGCGGATGTGTGGGCTTCCAACAACACTTTGCCTCTTGGAGAGTGGACATTGGGCTTCTCCTGGCCCCTCTCCGGGAACCCTGGGTACTCACCACTGGGGCAGGAGGTGCTTTTAAAGGCCTGGAAATGACATGAATGATCCCATTGGAGGCAAAGATGTCCCACTGCAGAATGGCTCTTCCATCGACAAACCTGGTCTCCTAGGGAAATGAGAAGAGGGTTGATGGAGATCGATGGTCACCTGACTGGTTCTCCTCACATGGTGGCCCTTCTATGGAAGGAAGTTGTTCATTTTGCCCAAGATCTGGAAGCCTAGGTTTCAGGCGTATCTTCATCAATAGGCAGCACAGGACTCCGCTCACCACCTGGCCAGCCCAGAACAATTAGCTGCCCTTGTGCAAATAACTTGATCAAGAGCTGCAGAGAACCTGAGGGGTCATCTGTCCAGCCCACTTGTCTGATAGGTGAGGGTGCAGGAGGAAAATGGTTTGTCCAAGATCACCCAGCTAGTAAGTGGCAAACCTCATGCCTCTGGTCTCCAGGGATCCATTGCTCTGAGCATCACACCACACTGTGGAGAAGTAATGTTTAAGTGATCTTATCCCTTGCTGATCAGAGTGTGATCCCTTGGCTTGTGGTGTGGGCCATCACCCTGGAGTTCACTGGAAATGCAGAGGCTGAGGCCCAGACTCCAGCTGTTGGATTACACCCTGCATTTTAATAAACCGGCAAGTAGTTTAAATGCCAGTTAAAATGTGAGAAGCACTGGTCTAAACTACTGATCTTCGATAATAGAAATCTTTTATTAGGTAAAAATTAAAAATCATACTTATTTCACATTTGCTACATGTCAGGCACTATTCTCACACATCACAAGCCTTGAATCACTGAATCCCCACAAAAGCCTATGATTTGACATCATGGGTATCCTGGTCATCATTACCACCACCACCACCACCATCATCATCATCATCATCATCATCATCAACATAGCCATCACCATTACCATTAATATCATCACCACCACCATCATCATCAACATCAATACCATTACCTCATCACCATCACCACCATATCACCACCACCACCACCACCATCATCATCATCATCATCATCATCATCATAGCCATCACCATTACCATTAATATCATCACCACCACCATCATCATTAACATCAATACCTCATCTCAGCACCATCACCATGATCGCCATTGACAAAATAATATCACCATCACCATCACCAACACATCCCATCATCCCCATTTTTCATATGAGGAGATTGGGACACACTGAAGTTGGATGACTTGTCTAAGTTCCTACAGCTAGCAAGTGGCAGAAGTAGTTATCATAGTAGGCTCTCATTTTACTTTGACGCCGGGGGTAGGCTGACAATCTGACAGAAACGAAGGTGGTGATCAGACAGCATTTAAAGTGGTTTCATTTATAGTTCCTCATTACCTGCTTCTGAGGCCGGTAGTCACCAACGGCTTATTTCCCAAGGGGTAGGGGTGGCCGACCAGTCAGTGTGGTGTGCTATGGTGTGCAGCTAATACCATCCCCTCACTGCAGATTTAGGGTATACTTTCACATTAGAATAGTTGCCATCTATTAAGCACATACTGTATGCTAGGAGCTTTGCATGTATTATCTCCAGTTCTTCTAATAAGCCCAGAAGACTTTTCATACCGGTTGGCGCTGGTCCTGGCTGGAGGTGATGAGCAGCTGGCTTCCCAGCCTCGTCCGCAGGAGGGTACCGTTGACAAGGTCATTGTAAAAAAGCATGCTGACATTGGCGAAGTGGTGCTCGATGTCCCGCCCAGACAGAGTCTGAGAGAAAGGAGAAATGCAAGAATGGTATTTAAAGGCCAAGCAATATTTTTTCTTTTTAATGATAATGACACAGAAAAAAGTATCACTTCCCATGGCCTTGGCTTTTCTGCCTCACGTGGTGATCAGGAAAATTCATTTTTCACAGGCTTTGGTTGTCTGGGCTCTGCCAGAGGTTGCCCTCTAGCGAGGATGTGGCATTGAGAGCCATCTTTATAATCTAAGTGGAGCTTCCCAATGGCATCCTGGGAATAGTGGGTCTTGAGTGGGCAGAGGTGTTGCCCCACTCAGCCCTGGGGGGTGGGAAGGGCCTGGGGCTGTCAGAGCCTGCAGGACAGCCAACTGTGGGAGGGCTGAATGAACATTGCCAGTCCCTCTGTGTGTCATGGGATGGTGACGTTTAGTGTGGTGGATTGGTTGCATAAGTGGTCCTGGTTCTTCACCCCTCCCTGTATCCTTGCTCTTTGTCATGTAAATGTGAGGGCCTCCCACTCCGACTTTGGGCTCAGCTGTGTGATTTAATTGGGCCAGTGGCATGTTAGCAAAGTGATCAGACTGGGGCTTGCAAAGTGCTAGCAGGACCAGACTTGCTCTCACCATGTCCTGCTGTCTCCAGGAAAGCATGCCTGGGCTAGCCAGCTGGAGGGTGAGAGCCCTGAGCGGCTGAGCTGCAGACTGCCCACCTAGATCCTCCACTAGCCAGCCCATCTCAGACACATGAGCAGGCCTGGCCAAGACCAGGACTGCCAGCTGATCTGCAGATGTGAGAGCTGAATAAATGCGTAGCTACTGAGTTTTGGGGTCATCTGTGCCTGGCTCTCTCGTGTGGATGGAGAACTGATACTGTCTAGAAGAATTAGGTCTACAGCACAGACACCAGGGACCTGACTCACCTCATTTCCCCCCAGCCCGCTGTTCTGTGGCACGAAGAGGGTGCCACGGATCGCCAGGTCAGTCAGGCGGTTCAGGAATGCCCGGCCTCTGGCCGAGCTGTTGGAGTAGGCCAGCACTTCCTGGGGAGGAGAAGGGAGTGATCAGAAGGAGAGGACCACATCGCCATCTGGGAATATTCCCGTTGTGAGCCCAACTCAGGCTGCCGCTTGCTCATCTGCCTGCAGCTTGGCAGAGTTTCAGGAGCACATTCCTTTTCTTCAGTGAATGCTGTGGTCCTAAATCACAGCCACACCACAGACCATTCTCAACGTGGCGGACTGCACAGTCCTCAGAAACGTTAAGTCAAATCTTGAGTCTTCTGTGGTCAAAACCCTGCAAGGGCCCCCACTTCACTCAGAGGAAAAGTCAAAGTCCTTACAATGACCCATGAAGGCCAAACCTGGACACTGTGGCTCCTCGGACCCCATACCCAGCTTCCTCTAGCTCACTCTGCTCCAGCCACACTGGCTTTCCTGCTGCTCCAACCTGCCTGGCATACTCCAGCTTTCATCCTGTGCCTGGCAGTTCCTTCTTCATGGAACCGTCTCCTCCAAATCTGCATGTCTCAAATGTCACCTTCCTCATCTCTCTATGCAAAATGGAAACCCTGTGGTTCCCCTCTCCACCTCACCTCCCTGTTCTACTCACTCCCCCGCCTCCATATCACCTTCTAGCAGTCAATAGGATTTACTTGTTTACTCTGTTTGTTTATTATGTTTGTGTATTTTCTTCACTAATATAGCTCAAGCACATAGTAAGTGCTCAATAAATACGCACTGAACAAATTATGAGCAATCACACTACCCAGTTCAACTTAGCCACTGTGCAGACGGGACTACTACTGCCCAGATAAATTAGTTTGCTGTAGGGCACATAGCCAGTGGGTTTTATTTTGACACTGTCTTTTCTCTGAAATGTGGTCACGAGCCAAGCTCCCAGAGAACAGAAATGTTGGATTGGGCGATTATCTTAGAGTACTTATGGTAACCCTGATTTTTAGACCAGTTAGTTAGATAGATACCGTTGGTCTATGTACAAAGATTCACCATTTAGGGGTGCTTAGATTAACTTCTGCCCTGATTCTGAAAGCCCCATATTTATGCATAGTCTACTCTCCTTGGCTGTGTCCATGACCTTGCTCAGCCTCAGTTTCTTTGTCTACAAAGTGGGAATAATAGCAGAAGTGAGCTCATAAAGTTGCGTGAAGATTTATTCCTTCTAACAATGACTTATTGAGCACCTGCTCCACGCAAGTCACAAGGCAGAGAAAATCCTTCCCCTTACAGAGCTTACATTCTGCACAATTAGTGAAAGGGCTCAGTGCAGAGTAAATTCTCAGGGAATATTAGCTTTCTTGGTATTGTTGTTGTTATTATTAGCTCAGACTTTTGATCAGTCAACCTCAAACCCTTCTCCAATGGAGGCTTTCTCTTCATTGGACATAACGTGTGGATGATTCAAATGACTTTAAGTTCAGTGCAAAATACAAGTTGACACCATGTGGATAGTTTGGCTCACTGTGTGATCACCAGGCAGGCTTAGTTCACTATGTCCTGTCCTGTCCCTGAAGATCAGACTCTCAAGATGGCTCCAGATGCACATGTGATGGCCTCAGGTCTAAGTGCTTCACAAATATGAACACATTTAATTATCACAATGACCTTAAGTTGGTGCTTTTATTATTTCCATTTTACAGATGAGAAAACTGAGGCCCAGAGAAGAAAGTAACTTTAAGGAGATGCAACAAGTGGCAAACCCAAGCTTCAAATTCAGGCAATGTGGTCCAGTGCCCATGGTCCTAACCATGACTGTGAGCCTTTGCCTTCTGCTTTGAGGCAACCCCTCCTTCCCTGAGTGAAAACGAGCAGACACGGTACCTACCGTCAGGAAGTTTGTGAGTGAAGGGAAGGACATCAGGACCTGCAGTAGATTTCCACTGCACGAGAAGCCATCTCCCACGTAGCCCACCTTGCAGGTGCAGTTCACATCTGGAAGGCAGGGGCACATGGCAGGGACCTCAGCTGCCAACCTCACCCTTGAAGATTGGCTGGCCAGGCTGAGGATGGCTCACCAGCTGTGTGGCCTGGAATCGGAAGGGCAGCTGGGAGGATTACCTTTCACCCGGTAGCAGAAGACATCCCACATTTCACTCTTGTTGTTTCTTGGTCCATAGTCCACTATCCCAACAACACCGGAGCCACAGTTCTGGGAGGCGTAAGCTGTGGGGTAGGCAACCCGCCCACTCTCAAGCCAGCCTGCTGAACAGATGTGGTAGTTGGCCTGTAGGGACACAGATGTGGCTATGGGTCAGCTGCAACTTCATATTTGTTGTGGAGTCCTTTGGTTAATGCCTGATCCCCGCATCAGACTGTGAACTCTAGGGAGTCAGGGGTCATGGCTCATTTTGCCTGTTGTACCCCTCTGCCTGTAACGTAGTAGATGCTCGTTAAGTTTTTGTTGATTGTCCCATTGTATAGACAAAAGTGGTGCCCTCTCTTTCTTGTAGGTGCCTGAGTCCTTCACCCTCATTTTCCTTTTCTCTGCTCTTGAGAAAGGATTTGCTCTTAGCCATTTACTCCTAGTGAAAATTCTTCTGCTTACGGATTGGCAGAACTCTAACTGATCATCACCACCATCATCACTATCATCATCATCATCATCATCATCATCATCATCTATCATCTATCATCATCATCATCAACATCATCATCATCATCATCCTTACCATGTTCAACATCACTGTTATCACCTTCATCATCACCATTATTATCACCACCATCATCATCACCATCACCATCACCATCATCATCTTCATCATCACCATCACCATCATCATCACCATCACCATCACCATCACCATCACCATCACCATCATCATCTTCATCATCACCATCATCATCATCATCATCATCATCATCCAATGAGAGCTTATTCTGGGCCAGGTTCTGTTGCAAGGGCTTTTCATGCATCAACACCTTTAACCCTCACATCTTTGAGAGAAGTTTAAAAATGTCCCTATATTTCCCAGCCAGTGTGGTTCAGTGCTTGAGCATTGGCCTATGAACCAGGAAGTCACGGTTTGATTTCCGGTCAGGGCACATGCCCGGGTTATGGGCAGAATCCCCCGTGTGGAGCATGCAGCTGATCACGAGGCAGCTGATCAATGATCCTCTCTCATCATTGATATTTCTATCTCTCGCCCTCTACCTTCTTCTCTGAAATTATTAAAAAATATATTTAAAAAAAGTTCCCTATCACATAACTGAGAAAATGGAGGCAAAAAGGAATAATGACTTGCTCCAAGTCCTACAGCCAGCAAATAGCAGAGCTGAGCTGCACACCCAGGCAGCCTCCTCCCCTCCTCCCCTCCTCCAGAGCTCTTAATTTTAAAAGCTGAGTTCCTACTGTATGCCAGTCACTGTGCCATTTCACCTTTAATCCTTATACAAACATGCCAAGTAGGACAGAGGTTTCAATGGCTTGATCAAGGCCACACAACCAGCAAGCAGGACAGCAGAAATTCAGACCCTCCAAGATGCTGTGTCCTGGCATCAAAGGCTTTGTCAGGTCTGAGGAAAGGCAGAGAGATGGGTAGTGATGGAGGTTGGAGGAAGAGTTCTAATATTATTCCGTGTAGGCAGTCACCTCCTTTGCTCCCACTGAGCAATCACTAGGTAACTCCAAGGTGCTGGCCTTTCCAAATGTGCAGGCTTCTGGTTTTTAAGGCCAGGGCTCCACTTCCCACCTGGCTGTGGCTGAGAGCTAGGCCATCCTCATTCACCTCCTTCTCAGCCCCTTCAGACACAGGGAAATCCAGCTAATCCAGAGAAATGGGACTGCTTTATGGATTCAGGGAGATGCCAGGCTTGTGGTCATTGATGTCTTCCTGGGCTCCAGCTGTGAGGTATGCACTCCCAGTCTGTGCCTCTGCTGGGGCAGTTGAATGTCATGGTCAAGAACAGACTTTTGAAGTCAGGGCTACATTTGACCACTGGATCTTCCACTTCCTGGCTAGGTGACACTGGACACATTACTTAACCTTTCAGAACCTCACTTGCCCTACCTGTATCCCCAGGCATGTTGTAAGGATGGACAGTAATGTCAATGAACCTCCCCTCACAGTGCCTGACACATAGTAGACCCCCAATGGCTGTGACACATTGTTATTATGGCTCCAGGAGCTTCCTGCACTCCCCTCCAAGAAGGCAACAGCCAAAGTGTCCCCATGTTAAGAAGAGCCTGTAGCTCCTCCCCAGCAGACCCTGCCGGCATGGTACCCACCAACTGGGGACCCACCTTCTGAGCATAGGAGAGCTGGTTGTAGGTTGCCATGGTTGCAGCTTCATTGGCACAGGCCTCTTTGGCTTTGTCAAAGGTCAGTTTATACTGGCCCAGTGGGGAGCGGAGATGGAACACCCCAACGGTGGCATCTAGAGAGGGAAAGAGAGGAACCGCCCAGGTCAGTATTTCCTGCAAAGAACTTTGAAGAACGTTCAAAGCAGAAGGCCAGCTACCGAGTGTCTATATGTGGAATCACCCATTTGTCCTTTTGTGTCTGGCTTATTTCATGTAGCATGTTTTCAAGGTGTGATCATGTTATAGCACGTATCAGAGTTTCATTCCTTTTCAAAGCTGAATACTAACCCCGCTGTAGGGATAGACTACATTTTGTTTACCCATTCATTTGTGGATGGGCATTTGGGTATTGTGAATAATGCTGCTGTGAACATGGGTGGACAGATATCTATTTGAGTCTCTGGTTTCAGTTTTTCTCTATTCTTCCTCTCATTTCAATTGGATCATCAGCATGTGATAAATTACTGTCTTCTGTCTTATTAGCTTTTTTTTTTCCCCTGGTCTTATGAATTAAATTTTTTTCCCCCAAAAAATTTTAGAAATTTTTGAATTTCTCACTTAGAATGTCCTTCTAAGTAGATAATGTCATTATCCTATGTGTTTTCCCTGCTTATATGCACCCTCTAGCTCATGCATGCCCAAATGATGTCATAGGATGGACAGTAATGTCAACAAACCACCCCTCATGGTGCCTGACGCATAGGAGACCCCCAATGGGGTCTTAGGGCTTAATTTATGTTATGGACTGAATGTTTGTGTCCTCCTCAAATTCCTACATTGAAACCTTAACCTCAATATGATGCTATTAGAAGGTGGGGCCTTTGGGAGGTAAGTAGGTCATGGGGGTGGAGCCCGCATGAATGGGCGGGCCTTTATGAAAAGGACCACAGAGAGCTCCATGGTCCTTTCTGCCTTGTGAGGACACAAGGAGAAGTTGGCCGTCTGCAGCCCGGAAGAGGGTCCTTAACTAGAACCTACTGTGCTGGCTGGCACCCTGACCTTGGACTTCCTCCTCTAGAACTGGGAGGAATCAATTTCTTGTTGTTAATGAGCCACCCCGTCTATGGTACTTTGTTGTAGCAGCTCGAATGGACTAGGACAGTACATAACAGGTCTTCCATAGATAGTTATTATTGAGATGCTAAGAACTGCCTCACTAACGCAAGCCGAACCCGTCTGAGACGTCTGTTTCACCTTCTGAGACCGAGCCCTCCTTGCCCTGGCTCAGAACTCGTTTGTGGGCCCTTTATGGCTTTCCTCCATCAGGTTTCAAGATGCCCTGTCAGCTGCACCTCTGTACTTAGTTTTACGATCCCTGTGGGGTTATTATAAGCCATCCACATCAGCCTTGGAAGTAGGCGAGCCTGTGCCAATCCATGTGCTACTATCCACACGACTGCAAAGACATTGCTTCTGCTCCTGGCAGCCACTTCCTCTTCGTTATTTAAACCCTTAATTATGCTCCTTTCCAATTAAGGGTGGCAGGGATTGCTAAGCAACTGGAGGAAAGCAAGTATCAGGAAAATTCACGGTAGGGGACCTTTGAGCTCCCGTCTCATTCTCAAGGCTCAGGGTACAATTCTCAGTTACTTGCCCCTCCACTCAGGGCTATGCACGGGCTGTTTGGCCCCCGATTTTTTTTTTTGTATTTTAAAAGGTTCATTAACTTGCCAATTTTTAAAAATCCTCCCCAGAGGATATTTTTTTCTATTGATTTCCAGAGAGAGTAGAAGGGAAGGAAGGAGGGAGGGGGAGAGAGAGATATCAACAGGAGAGAAACACATCAACTGGTTGCCTCCTGTGCACACCTGGGGCTGGAACCTGTAACCGAGGAATGCGCTCTTGATTGGGAATTGACACTCCAACCACTGAGCCAAACCGGCCAGGGCAAGTTGTAGAATTTAATGCAATTAAAATTTTTACTTTTTAAAAGTTAAGTTGTTTTTCTTTTTCTCTTACACAGATCCCCCCTCCTCCCACGCCTGAAGACCAGGTGCTTGGGCCCGCAGCCCCTCGCCACACTGACCCTGGAAGTGGAGGTCGGCACAGTGGGCATCGGCGTGGCACTGTCCGTTGTCCTGCAGGCAGCGGTCGATGGGCAGCTGCTCCGGCTCACAGTCCACCCCGTCTCCTACGTAATGACTTTTACACTCACACTTGTGCCTGCCCTGTGGGGAGAACGGAAAGGTGAAAAAGCCCCCTGGCTAGCACCCCCTAGCGCTCTGTGGCCCACCATCCAGCACAGGAAATGTTCAGAAGGATCGAGAATATATGCCTCTCCTGTCCAGTGGGAAAGAAGTAACTGCCACGTGGTGTTTGTCCAGGGTCATGATGAAATGCTGTCCTTGACATCTCAGCTCAGGGGAGCCTCCCTCACCCCTAAATAAGGCAGCTCCCCATGCCTCTGCCACACTGGCCGGGTCACGTCCTTCCTGACCCTCGGGGCTCTCCGAGAGTGTCTTGTGCGTGAGTTCTGCACTGAGCATCGCCCCTCCCTCTGCTCGAATACAAGCGCTTTATTGCGACATCCCTGGCACCTGCAACAGCACATAGTAGGTGCTTGATGACCATTTGTTGAATCAGTGAATGATCTCATTTGATCCCACAACAACCCTGTGAGATCTGCATTATTATTAGGCCCACTTTGCAAATGAGGAAACAGAGGCTCAGAGAGGTTAAGTAGCCAGCCCCAGGCCACACAGTGTTTACTGTAAGTCCAGGAGCTGAGACTTAAAGGCTGTCTGACTCTGAGTTCACGTTATAACCACTGTGGACATTATCTCCCACCATCTTCTCTTCCCACCAGATAAACAGGGCTCCAGGCGCTGGTTCCATTCTAAAAAGACTTGAGGGCCTACCCAGTTTGGTTCAGTGGATAGAGCATCAGCCTTTGGACCAAAGGGTCCCAGGTTCGATTCCGGTCAAGGTCACATGCCCAGATTGTGGGCTCGATCCTCAATAGGGGGCGTGTAGGAGGCAGCCAATCAGTGATTCTCTTTCATCATTGATATTTCTATCCCTCTCTCCCTCTCCCTTCCTCTCTGAAATCAATAAAAATATATTAAAAAGAGAGAGAGAGAGAAAAAAAGAGAAGGTGGCCTGTTGTTTAAAAAAATAAAATAAATAAATAAAAAGGCTCAAGGGAGTGCCCAAACCTGCACTTTCCCGCCACCTCTTACCAACTCTTTTCGTTTTAGTAAACTTTTGAGTTTGGATAATTTTAGATGTACAGGAAAGTTGCAAAGATAGCAGAGAGAGTTCGTCCCATCTGCCCTCCACCCCGTCTCCCCGAATGTTAACATCTTACGTCACCATAGTACACGTGCCAGAGCTAAGAAATCAGCGCTGGTCCATCACTATGAACTAAACAATAGACTTTCTGTGGAGTTCACCAGTTTTTCCACGAAGGTCCTTTTCTGGCTTAGGATGCCACCTTGCCCTTGGCTCACCAACTTCACAAGAAGCAGACGGAGGTAGGAAGAACGCTTAGAAAGAGGCCGAACGGGAAGCAGAGGGGAGAAGAGGCCGAGGGAGGCCCCAGCAGCTGATCCTGGGGAGACAGACTCACCGGGCCAGTCATCCTGCAGGTGGCATGCTCATGACACCCCCCGTTGAGGCCGTCCGCACACGGGTCTACCTCCGAGCAGCTGCGGCCGTCCCCCTTGTAGCCCTTGGGGCAGCTGCAGGAGACCTTGGTGCCCTTCTGGGAGCACCTGGCGACCTTCGCGCAGCCCCCGTTGTTCTGTTTGCAGAAATCCACCACTGCAAGAGCGGGGAGAGAGGGCTCATGAGCCACTGTCTGTGCAACGGGCTTCAGATTGGGCTACGGGTCACCTCGGGACCCGTGGTCCCAACATGTTGGCGCCCTCTCCCCAGACCCTCTGTGTTAGCCTTTGCAAACACTAACAACCTGCGGCGAATCCTCTCATAGACCAGGCCTGAAGACATCAGTCCACCTCTGCCCCTTTGTCCCATACTGCTGGCCTCCACTTGGGCAAGCACTTTTCTGCATGAGTTTGGGTGTTTACTAGTAATATTAGGACAGTTATGCGTGTATATGTGTGTGTAGAGTTAGCCCACTACGGAGGACGTGTGAGATAGACATGACCCCATTCTACAGATGAGCACACGGAAACTCAGAGAGCTTCACGGATCTGGTGAAGGCAAAAGAGCTAGAACGTGGCGGGGCTGGGATTTAAACCCAGGTTGGTTTGACTCCGAAACCTGTGCTGTCCCCACTGTTGTGCTGCCTCTTAGCACCTTTGTTTGCACAATCCCCCAAATTTCAACCCCGTCATAGATTAGCTCTAGCCTCAGGAGTAGCTGGAAAGCCATCTGGTATCCCTTACCTGCCTTTTTGCCTGGAGTTGTTGCAGCCACTTGAGACCCTGAGAGAATGGACATTAGGACAAAAGGCCTCACCCTAAGGATGGTGGGGTAGAAAGACAGACCTGGGACTTTGCTGCCATTGTTGAGTGCTGCACCATTTCTGGACTGCCTTGTGGCAGATTACAAAAGAGCAGGCATAACCCTAGTTGGTTTGGCTCAGTGGATAGAGCATCGGACTCCGGACTGGAAGGCCTCAGGTTTGATTCTGGTCAAGGGCACATGCTCGGGTTGCAGGCTCCATCCCCCAGTAGGGGGCATACAGGAGGTAGCCAATCAATGATACTCTCTCATCATTGATGTTTCTATCTCTCTCTCCCTTTCCCTTCCTCTCTGAAATCAATAAAAATTTATAAAACAAAACAAAACAAAACAGCAGGCATAGTGAGATCTCATTTTTGTAGGGAAAGTCTATATCTCTGTGAATAATTATTCGTGAAAAAAGAAAGTACTGTGGCCAAGACTTTTCATTTCCCCTAGTACCTATTGTCTCCTTTATCTATAGATTTTTAACTGGGCTCATGGTTGCCTAATGAAAGACTGCATTTCCCAGGCTTCCTTGCTGCTACATGTGTTAGATAATGAGGGTCCAACCAATGGGATAGGAGCAGACAGGATTTTAGCAACTACTAGGTGTGCCCTTAAATCTCCTTCCTCTCCCTCTCCCTCTCCCTCCTGCTGCCTGGGATGTGTTTACGGTGGTGGCTATCTCAGGTCAGGCAACTGAATGATGGCACAGCAACAAGATAGAAGGAGCCTGGGCTCCCCGATGACCTTTCAGAGTGATACCTCATGTTAGCCATGGATACCTCCATCCAAACTGTTCTATGAGATGAAAATAAACATCTAAACATCAGCCATATTTACGCCACTGTTCCTTTGGGTCTCCGTGTGGCTGAACCCATAT
This sequence comes from Eptesicus fuscus, assembly GCF_027574615.1. Taxonomy (NCBI): domain Eukaryota; kingdom Metazoa; phylum Chordata; class Mammalia; order Chiroptera; family Vespertilionidae; genus Eptesicus; species Eptesicus fuscus. The sequence continues at coordinate 94,684,173 of NC_072479.1, read as the reverse complement.
CCTCATTACTAAATACAGACCTTGCAATGTTCAGAGTGGTTCTTATTGAATAGTGAGAGTATGTGTAGTTTTAACTATTTTTTAAAAATACTATAGTGTATCTTCTGAATTTTTTGAAGTAAGACTGGAATACTCATAGAGTTTGAAAAACACTATAAAATAAAGTGCAACACAGTTTGCAAAGCAATTTCAAACCATGACCTGGGAGGTGGGCAGGTCAGGTGTAAGCAAACCCACTAAGGAAACTGAGTCACAGAGGGGGTAGGTATTGCCAAGTGGCCCAGGTAGGAGGTAGAAGGGCCAGGAGGGAGCCCAGACTATGACTGTTTCACACATGCACAAATGGGACCCACCTGTGCACGTTATTCCGTCGCCTTCATAATTCAGGTTACACTCACACGTGTTGTTCTCCTTACAGGTAGCGTGAGCAGAACAAGGAGGTGTGCACACTGGGGGCAAAGCTGCAAAGAAAAAGGTCAACATTCATCCTGTGTCATGGTGAGAAGTTTAAGCTGTCTCCCCAAGACTTAAGCTGTCTCCACTTAAGCTGTCTCCCCAAGACTCCCCTCTGAGTTGCCACTGTGTTTCAAAAGTGTCCCCTCATAGCGGAGGAATGGGGTGATTTGCTAAGGTCCCTTCTAGCCTGGGGATCCTGAGATTCTGGAATTACTCTTTTATATTAAGACATTATCTCTGCGATGTTAATCAGATTTAATGCAAATATGTTACCTTTGGGAGCAACCAATTAAAACTTTCTATGTCCAAATTTGCTAGCAGATGTGAATTTGGCAGATTAACTCTCTGGTCCTAAGGGCATGGGGTTCCGGATGGAAATGGTTAGATTGGAGGAGAGCCCAGCTGGTGTGGCTCAGTGGTTGAGTGTTGACCTATGAACCAGGAGGTCATGGTTGGATTCCCAGTCTGGGCACATGCCCTGGTTGTGGGCTCGATCCCCAGTAGGGGGTGTGCAGAAGGCAGCTGACCAATGATTTTCTCTTATCACTGATGTTTCTCTCTCTCTCCCTCTCCCTTCCTCCCTGAAATGAATAAAAATATATTGAATTGGAGGAAAAATTCTGAGGGGCTTTGGTGATTGGATGGGGCTGCAGCATCCACAGGCTGCAGGAAGCCAGGTGGCAGTCAGGATCCGGAGCAGGAGGAGGAGAAGGAGGAACGGAAGTGAAAAGTCCTGTTGGAATTCTGGAACTTCAGGTTGCCAAAGCCCAGCGGTAAGAGCTTGGTCCGCCCTTCAGACCCCGGCCATGGAGTGGGGGAAGGGCTGGGGACGGGGGCGGGGAGGGATGAAATGGCAGTGATTCACATGAGATAATTTAACCTTTATATCTCAGACCTTCTGCCAGCAATAGGGCCCTGGGCACGAGGAGGCTCAGAAAACTGCTCAGTAAGGATCAAGATAATGATGACTTGATAACGATGACAATGATAATGGCAGCTACTGTTTTTAAGAGCCCACGTGCACCGGGCACTTCAAAACCATGATCTCCGGCCCTCACAATAACCCTCCCTGCTGCAAAATGTGTAACACACACACTTCTTTTCAAAGGATGAGCGCATCAAGGCTCAGAGCGGGCCACTGGTCTGGTAAATAGAATCTGGAATCAGATCTGGGATTCCAGACTGTATTTCCTATGGAAGCACTCAGCCTCGGGGCCCAGGACCAAAACAAGGGGTCCCTCCCTGCCCGATCCTGTATTCTTTGCCTGAGGTGGGTCCTCTGTGATTGCACAGGACTGCATGCTGGTTTCATGGGTTTGCATGAAATATTTTCATCTACGTTTCCTTCAAGTCGCCACACCTCCTGAGGCCTGGGGCCACATATCCAAGTCAGCTGTTCACGTGGTCAAGGGCGCACCTGCTGTGTTGCCTTTTTTTTTTTTTTTTCAGGTGCTGCTCAGACCCAACCTGACTTGGACGCTCAGGGCAGGGTTCCTGGCCCCTGCCAGGGTTCCTGGTGGCTAATCACACCCATGACAGACCTGCCTGCTTGTCGCAGAAGCGGCCGGTCCACCCAGCTTCACAGAGGCACTGTCCAGAGCCCGTGATCCCCTCATCACACTGTCCGTGGTCCGAGCAGCCACAGGCTGTAAAGCAAATTGTGATCAGTGGTCAGTCATCAGGGACTGAAATCCAATCAACCAGCTCACCCGCCACCCGTTGGCTGCGTTGTCCATGTGGGAGGCACCCTGTTTGTGCCATAGTTACTCACTCACTCACTCATCCATCCAGACATTCAAAATAAAACTTATTCAGTAGCTATCATGGGGCAGACATGACTGGGCAATGAGGTTACACCAGAAAACAGAACAGAAGAGGGAGAGAATCTTATCTGGGACCCCCAAACAGAGAAATCTATTTAACAGTAAAATCTTTAAAACATGTACCAATTCTTCCACTTCTCGCCACCCCCAGCACCACCACAGCCCAAGACAATACTAGCTCTCACCTAGGCATTAGCTTCCCTAAAGGTGTCCCTGATTCTGTGCTTCTCTCTGGCAGTGTCTTCTCCACAGGGCAGCTGAGCCATCCTTTCTAATCTGCTCATGATGCTCCTCCCTTCCTAACCTTCTTCTGGCCACCATCACACGCAGAGCAGAGGCCATAGATCTTTCTCGGGCTGAGATGCTCCTGTGTGACCGGGCCCCTGGAGACCTGCAGATTTCATGCCTTCCTTTCTTCTTCTCATGTGCTCACTCTGCTCAGCCACCCGGGCCTCTTTGCTGCTTGTTTCATGGCAAGCCTGCTCCTGCCACAGGGCCTTTGCACTGGCTCATCTCTCTTTTACCATCCCCCTCACCTGCTTCTTTATATTTGTACCTTTATAACTATTGTTGTTTCTGCAGCTTTTATTGGTTTTCTCCCTTTGAATACACAGTCTTTGAGAGCTGGGGCTTTGCCCCCTCCTACACCACTGTGTCCTTACAACTTAGAACAATTCCTGGCTTTTGAGCCTCAGTTTCCTCTTCTGCTAAGTGCCTCAGTTTCCTCTTCTGCTAAGTGGGAATAACAACAGTATCTACCTCAAAGTGTTGTTGTGAGGATTACATGGTAAAACATATCTGCCTGGCACATAGTAGGCACTCCATAAACTATTAGCTATCAATATTCGTAAGGACTGAATAATACATGTTGGTTAAATAACTGAATGAATGAATGTTGTTCAGCCACAGCTTGTCTTGGTGGCTGCAGGGGATGTGAGCTCCCTTTTAGAGATGCAGCTCTTTCAGTGGATGGAAATGCGCACACATCCGAGGGGGAAAAGCACGTAGGGGGAGGCAGATGGGGGGCGGGGGTGTGGCTGGGAGAGGGGAAGACGCATGCTTCCAGGGCAGGAGACTGGTGTGGATCAGGGCAGGGAGCACTCAGCAGCACAAGAGGCTGAGCAGGCGCGTGGGTGCCACCTACGCTGACAGTCAGGCCCGAATCTCCCTGGCCAGCACAGCTCGCACGCCGTCCCGTTGAAGCCAGTGTTGCATTTACACTCTCCCGTGGCAGAGTACTGGTCAAGGCAGACACCCCGGTTATTACACGGGGCATCTGGTCCTCCGGGGCAGGCTGGAAGAGATGAAATAGCAGGGACTCAACAGCCTCCCCAGCATTTGTAAATGCGCTGCTAACCCGTCCGCAGCTGTGGGTCCCGAGCTCCATTAGCCCAGAGGGACTGTGGCCCTGGGGACCTACCCACACAATGTCTCAATGTTTAGGGCAAGACACTAAACCTAAATGTATCTGATGGGGTTCTACCTTGGCAGGGTGATACCCTGAACTGTGTGCTGTATTTGGGGATCAGGAGACCTGGCGTGAATAGATCTGGGTTGAATAATGAACATGCTCTAAGGTTCAGTTCTCTTAGCTCTAGATGATGATGATGATGATGATGATGAATAATCCCCTATGCCACATTGTGACATGAAGATCCAATGAGGTACTATAACTTAGAACATTTTGAAACTATAAAGCACTGAGCAAATAGAACGGTCCACACTTTAGTGATGGAGCGTGGAGGCTGGGTGAATGCGTGGACTCCCAGCCCAGAATTCTCTCAACTGAACCAGGATAAATGGACCTTGGGCTTGCTTCTTATTCTCTCTCTGTGCCTCCATGTTCTCACCTGTAAAATTGGGATAGCAATGTTATCTACTTCTTAGGGGTTTTGAGGTTTAAATATAATGATGTATATGGGACGTAGCACCCATGCGTGGCCGATAGGAAGTGCCTTGCATTTGCTCTGCTGCCGTATTATTGTATCTAGACACAGGGGTTTCAGGATGGGCCCAAATGCCCTTTGACAAGGAGCCCTTTCCTGGTGAAGAAAGGGAGGACGATGTTGTATATCCAGTAACAGGTTTTTGTTTGTTTGTTTTTTACTAAATAATGGCCCATGTTTGTCTAGCACCTGCCAGGGTAGAATTCTATTAGATGCCTTTAAACTCATGCACTTGTCAGGATCACGGACTAGAGTAAAAAGTGAAACATGGTATTTCTAGCGCCATGGGAAAGGTCTTATGCCATACTAGTAAGCACAAGTGCATGATACACAATCACACTCCATGCACTAGACTCAGCTCTGTCAAAACCAAAACGGGACAAGAGAAGAAGTCTAAGGAAAGCTACACAACTCTGCAGCACGGTTGCGTTGGGATCTTTTCTTAGTAGAGTCATGAGGAGGATGGACTCCCTCCCCCAAAACACACACTTGATGATTTCAGTCCTTCCAAATGCAGCACAGCGATTGTGCAATCGTGTCGGAACCTCAAGGCGATGAGAGGCGCCCTCACCCTGGCAGTCTCTCCCGAAGTAGCCCTTGCAGCACCTGGGCAGTGGGATCACCAGGGCGCACTGCTGCCGGCAGCCCTCCAGGTTCCTCTTGAAGGACAGGTTGTACAGACACTTCTGCTTCACGCCCTGAAGGAAGAGAGTGAACAGCCCTCCGCTGTCTGCTGCCCGACTTGGGCTTTAGGCTCTAGCCCGCTCCCAGTGGGGGAGCCGGGTACTGCCCAAGTCGAAAATGGGACTCAATGGCCTTTACAGGGAATTCTTGGGGCTTAGATAGGCAAATGAGTGGGGGAGAGCCCAGTGCTGGAAAGATTCCTCTCCAGCCTTAAGACCCCGAGCGTGTTTGCAAAGCGTGCCGGGTGAGAGGTGGGGAAGAGGTAGCTTTCCATCATGGCAAGGCCCCCATATCATCAGAAGGAAGGGTCTGAGTTACATTTTGTTTTGCAGGGATGTTTTTGTTAAGATAGTTTCCTAGTAGAATAGAAAGAACTTGGCTTTGGAATAAGTAATAAAACCAATATTTAAGGAACGCTTACTATGTGGCAGCCTCTGTAATTTGCATTTTAAAACTTACATTCGAACAGCCACACACTGAATAGTTATTAGCTCCTTTTTACAGAGTCAAAAAATGTATAGACCAGGCGTCCTCAAACTACGGCCTGCGGGCCACATGTGGGTGTTTTTGCGTTTTGTTTTTTTTTACTTCAAAATAAGATATGTGCAGTGTGCATAGGAATTTGTTCATAGTTTTTTTTTAAACTATAGTCCGGCCCTCCAACGGTCTGAGGGACAGTGAACTGGCTCCCTGTTTAAAAAGTTTGAGGACCCCTGGTATAGACTATGTGATTTGCCCAAGATTGCCCACTGGGATTTGACCCCATATCTATGAACTCCAAATTTCATTGGCTTAACCATTGCTTTTACATGGCTTTCTTTGCTCCTTACCAGTTGTGTGACCTTGGCTGATTGCTTACCCTCTCTGACACTCATATTTTTCATAAGTGGAGGTAATAATAGCTTCTTATGAGTGTTATAATGAGGAATAGGGATAATGTCTAAGAACTCAGTGTAGCTCCAGGGACATGAACAACAGCCAATAAAATCCAGCTATTATTTTTATCATTATAATGATCTAGGTCTACACTCCCATGACTTTTCTAGACAGTTCCTAGAAGCTGGGCAGTGGGTTTACAGGTTGCCTGGGTTAAGCATGTTCATCTTTCACCCGATGGGCCTGGTTGTTGAAAGAATGGCATAAATTACAGTTATGCAACACACCCACCGATGCACACACTTGCACGCTTACTTATGCTAACTAGAAGATTAGGGTCTGATAATGAAATAAACCTATTGCTCTCTGAATGTTATTGCTGCGTTCATACTTACCTTTGGTTTCGTCCACCTCGGGCAGCTGGGAGTATAGGTACAGCTCCCACAATCCCCCTAGTAGTCAAGAAAAGAAACAACTTAAAAATCAAGACTATTAGGAAGCACAAGGAAATGTCCCTAGTGAATGTCTTGATGAGTTGACTAAGAACTGAATCTTGATTACGATTCTGACTATGATCAAGAATATAACAGCAAACACATGTCAGCTTTGCCACGGAGAATTCTGAAGGTCTGTCTTGGACCTCAGCTTCTTGGTTTAGTTCTCAGCGATGAACAGTTCCCTGTCCCACAGAGGTGGACCAGCGTAGCGTCATGCAGGCATATGGTATACCAGCGGGAAACGTGGATGCAGGTGTCAATACCACTACAAATCAACTGGGGTACTTTCGGCCAGTCACCTTCTTTGGTGCTTAGTTTTCTGATCTATAAGGTAGGCATAATAATTATTGTCCTTCAGGGGGTGGGTAAGGAAAAATGATTAACTGAAAAAATGTGTGTGAATATACATTGGAAATTAAGAAGGCCACCACCTCTGTAGCAGAAAGGCTAACTGGGTTTTCATCTCCTACTTTGACTGATGGGTATTCTAATAATTTGGGATATTTATCAAATGCCTATAAGTTGCCAGATCCCCAAATCAACTGGTGACCGAGTTTTCCATGTAAGTCACTTCACCTCTTTAAGACGCAATTTCCAAGTCTATATAATAGAATTGATGATAACTACTTCTATTATTGGATTATTGTAGGGATAAGATGAGTATCGAACCAAACTCAGTGAATGGTACTGGGTAGATGGTTAAGTGGGAAATAGGAAAATGCCTCATACAGTGAAGGGCCTAGGAAGGAAGCTTAACCCATGTTCTTAATAAATGAACAAATGAATGGAGGTGTGGGTAGCATAAAATATTAGATTGAACCATGTGAAATTGCCATGTTTGTAGTCACAGCCTGTCAGGTATGGCAATTTCATATGGTTTAAAATAGCAGAAGCTCAAACATGCTTGTTGAATGAATGAGTGAATGACTGAATGGATGGGTGGCTTTGAACATGACTGGCAGGGCACATGGTTGATCCCAACAACTGTTTCCCTGATGGCGAGGGAATGAACAGACAGGTGGGCAGGTGGATAAATGGAAATGTGCAAGGCCTGTGCAGGCGTAGGGAGATGCTTGTTCATTGTGAATCTGAAGAGAACAGCCCTCAGTAGTTTGACAGCTGAGCCCATGCAGGGTCATGAGACCATTCTTAGGCTCAACATTCCCTTACCACAATAAGAGTAGTGTTTTTAGGACTGACCGAGACATTGAAGGTAGTAAAAGTGTCACAGCGGCCCCCCAGGGTGGGGTCAATGAGTAGACAGTCAATGCCATAGGCCACACCCAGGTCAAATAAGAGCTCCCGTTGTATAATCCTGCACGTTTGACTGTTCAGGAAGAGTTCGCCCTGAGAGAGAGAGAAAGAGAGAGAGAGAGAGAGAGAGAGAGAGAGATCAATAATCCTTCTTAGACTTCCTAGGCCATATAATGTAGCCAGCACTTGCAAGACTCAGAAAGAACTGAGATACATACTTAGATATATCAAACACTCAGCATGTATTAAGTGCCAAGTATTGTTCTATGTGCTTTACCTGTGCCAATTTTTTTATTCCTCATGACTCTAGGATGAAGCTACTATTGCTAGTATTCCCATTTACAGCTGAGGAAACTGAGGCAGTGAGAGGTTACACAGCTTGCCCAAGGTCACTCAGCCAGTCAATGGTGGTGCAAGCATTCACACCAGGCAGCCAGCCTCGGAGCCCACACAGTTGGCCACTCGGCAACACCATCTCTGTCAAAGTAGAACAGTGGCTGCGGGGGTAACAGGATGGAGCAGGGGCGGCCTGGCTGACGTTCAGGATAAACTTTGCTGACACGGCCACGTCATGTGCAGTAACCCCGATTCCTTACTTAGTGCCAGCACCCAGCAAAGTACCTGACACAACTGTCTTCCTAGGGCATACAAGTGATGGCTTTTCCTTTACAGTGATAACAACCACTTCCGTTTTCACATGTATTAGGCATTGGGTAATTTGTGCTTTAGATACATTGTTTTGTTTTATGCTACAACAATCCTAGTACTTTTCTTTTCCTTTTTTTGTTAATCCTTACCCGAGGACATTTTTCCATTGACTTTTTAAGGGAGAGTGGAGGAGAGAAGGAAAGATAGAAACATCGATGTGAAAAAAACACATCGATTGGTTGCCTCCTGCATGAGCCCTGACCAGGGCCTGAGCCAGGGAGAAGCCTGCAACCAAGGTACAAGCCCTTGACTGGAATCGAACCCTGGGCTCTTTGATCTGCAGGCCGATGCTCTATCCACTGAGCCAAATGGACTAGGGCAATCCTAGCACTTTTCTTTGCTAAGGTCCACCCAGCAAAGTTGATGGATACAACCCTTTCCCCTCACCCCCCAGGGAGCAAAATGTTTTTTTAGAAAATTCTATGATAAGAAAAAAGATAAATTTCAGCATCTATGATGAGATGGACACAAGGTAATTCAGTGGAAAGAACACTGGAAAACTGTGGTTAAATCCCACCACTTCTACTTGTCAGTGGACTGCTCTGAGGTTTAATTTTCCTCACCAGGTAAGTAGGGTTAATGATTCCACTGCATAGGGTTGTTATAGAGATCAGACTAAACCATACATTACAAAATTCTCTGAAAGCTGTATCAGCACAGAGAATGAGCAGTGGGCATTCTTTTTATATTTCTTTGATAGGCATCCAGTTTGGTCTGTGGAGATAGTACAGCTGATCTGGAGTGTAACTTTCTGTAATTTGGATTGTAAAGGTGCTCACATTTCCCATATTCAGTTATAAAGTCAATGCAATTCCAATCCAAATACCAAAGGGATTCTGGCTGGTCATCCCTTGTAAACAGAAAGTTGTATGGGACTTCTCAGAAGGCTCCTTGAATGGAATCAACTCATATGGGAGCTGCATCCCTTTGCCATTTGTCCTTCTTACTGCCTGGAAAGTGGACGTGATGGCTGGAGCTCCAGCAGCCATGATGGACCTTGAGGTCACTTTAAGGCTGGAAGCATGTGCTGAAGAACAGAAAGACAGGAGGAGCTCCCTCATGGAGCCATCATACTAGCTCTCGAGGAGCCACCTCCTGATTTCCTTTATAAGAGCGATAAGCCCTTGTATATTTAAGTCACTGTCATTTTGGGTTTACCTTTATGTGCAGGTTGTAAGTGTAGCTACTATTATCCTATCATATCCATTCATCATATGGAGTTATAGGAAGGTAAGTTTGTTGAGGAACTAGCCAGGAAAGGTGAAAATGGCAAACTTTCTCTCTGTTGGCTCATTTAAGAAGCTATAGCCCAGAGCTCGTTCTGATCACTAAGGAGGCCTAGACAAGAGGTCACCTTGGGGCTAGGAAGGAAGGGAAAGGAATGACAACATATTTTCCTGCTCCAGGGAAGTGCTCCACCACTAACTAACTAACTAACTAACTAACTAACTAACTAACCAACCAACCAACCAACCTAAAAGCTGCTCCACACATGTAAGAGGAAGGGGGCTCCCTGACACCTGCTCCCAGGGCTTAGGTGGGCCAGGATTTATCAGGGTCCTCATACCCGCTTACTTACTCTCAGGGGAGATAGCACTCAAGGCGGCGAGAAAAAGAGCTTGCTGTCTCTTTGACAGGGCAGTGGCTGGGGAACGCTGATAATGTGTTGCCAACCCCCACCTGTGCAAGGATACTCACGATGTCACTGTCAGCGCCACACCGCACACTCAGCTCGGAGCCTTGCAGGGTCTTCCAGGCAGCAGACCTGGGCAGATCCACCGACAGAACCTGTAGCAGCCAGGATGCCACATGAATGCCCCAAATTTGGGCTGAGGAAGGGCCCAAAGGAGCTTTGCCAACAAACCAAATTCAGATGCAAGTTTTTCTAAGAGTTCTAATAACTCCAGCTTTAAAATGACAGTAGGTATAATAAAAAGGACTAATAATTACAGGCCCTCTAGGAACTTGGACATGCTCTCTGTAGGGAAGGTCTCACCAGTGGGACAGGGTTCAGTCACCCTCCCATCTCCCGACTATGTGTGGAGTCCATGGAAGATGCACATTGGTGTATGAAGCCAATGGCAGCATTGGGTGGGTTAGCAGTGGTTGGCAAACCAAGGCTCTCGAGCCACATGCGGCTTGCGAACCGCGGTTTGCCACTCCGTTGACTAATGAGTTTGCCGACCACTGTATATACTACCCTTTACCTCTTTGCACACAATATGCCACAATTGCCTAATCCTCACAGCTTCCAACTACATGGTAACATTTAGTCTAGTCCAGTGGTCAGCAAACTCATTAGTCAACAGAGTGGATTACTTTAGAATGTGACCTTACTTAGAAATAAGGTCGTTGCAGATGTAATTAGCTAAGATGAGGTCATACTGGAGTAGAGTGGGCCTCTAATCCAATATGACTGGAGTCCTTATAAGAAGAGAGGAGAGAACGCCAAGTGAAGACAGAAACAGGGAGAAGACAGCTTTGTGACAACAGAGGCAGAGATGTGCGGGATGCGCCCACAAGCCAAGGAATGCCAAGGATTGCCAGCAACCACCAGAAGCCAGGAGAAAAGCATGGACCAGCTTCTTCCTTAGAGCTTGGAAGAGGAGCTTCCAGACTTGACTCTGGATTTCCAGCCTCCAGAACTCTGAGACAATACATTTCTGTTGTTTCAAGCGCCGCCCCCACCCCCCCCCCCCCAGTTGGTGGTAACTTGTTATGCCAGCCCCAGGAAACAAACAGATCTTATGAATTAACCACAGTTTGGACATCTGCCTTTTTGGGATTGGACAGGTTTACTCCCGGAGAGGAACATGGGTCCTGGTCGAGGGTTTTAGCAAGATCTCAACTCCCTGAGCACAGTGGACGGGTTCAGGAATGAAGAACTGATCGCAGCTGAATGAGTCAGTCCTTTGCCTAGAAACTTTGGAGTCAGGAGAGAAAGAGTCATCTGGAGAGATGTGGGGACTGCCATCTGCAGCCATCCTGCCATGTGAATGATGGAGGCGAGAAAGCTGATCTGCTGTACAAGACAGGAAGGCTGCCGCTGGGTATTGGTGAAAGTTAGAAAATAAAAGGCAGGTTGGAGCAACAGGCCGAGGTGTGGTAAACTGCAGGGCCAGTTGATGACCAGTCAGAGGACACAGTGGGGCAGGGGCTGCTCACGATTCCTGGGTCGCACCACTCCCGGGGCTGCCCTGCACTCGTGTCTGCATGAAAACAAAATACCTTGGCGTCTCGGATCACGTGGAACTTCAGATACTCCTTCAGCTTGTCCTGGTTGTCCTGGCTGAACAGGAAGTCCTGCTGTTCCCGGGGTAGGGCTTGGAGGGCTTGGTCGGAGGGCCAGAAGAGAGTGACCGGGGTGTGGATGGGATCCGTGATGAGGCTCAGCAAACCAGCATCCTGAAACACAGGGTCGGTCACATGCTCAGCCAAACCCCGCGGTGCGGACTAAAGGCAGCTGGGGTTCCCTCCGCGCCCACCCTGTGGCACAGCCAGAAACTAGAGGCCCACACTCCAGCCATTTGAATCCTCCTTTCTTTTCTTTCCTTTTTCTTTTATTGGACCCACATTTTCTTAGAAAGCAAAACAGGAAGTCAAATTCTAGGCTTTTGTTAAGAGAAAAATAAACTTTAGTGAGTATCTTCAAAAATTTTGTTTTTCCTTTTCTTGCCCAAATATTTTATTTTCTGGAAGACCCATTTAGCACTTGTCTCGTATTTCATTTTTTAAAAAATGAAACCTATCCAATACTGATATACTGCTGTGTATTTCTAAGATTTCTAGGTCACATAGATAAAAAAAAAATAAATTTCCAGATGAATGGGGAGAGGTCATTTTGAGAGCCTTCTATAACCTCGGTGCATTGCACACATTTTTCCTTACAATTTTTCCAACAACCCTGGGGAGTAGGTTTTATTAACCCCTTTCATTGAGCCCCAAAGAGTTCTCCTAACTTGCTATAAAAGCCCGTGTTCAACCAGACCTGATGCTCAGGTGTCGGGGGACCATAAGGTTTGGGGAGTGGGTGGGCGGGCCAAGACGACTTGTCTGTAACATCCCTGGAGATTCTCATTTTGAACACCATTTGGAATCTCCATTTCTTCAAAGCTGCCCAGAGAGTCTGAGCCCCAGACCATTTTGAAAATTACTGGGAGATACAGAGATTCGTAGACTGTGCTGGGGTGGGGGAGGGGGAGGGAGAGAAGAGAAGAAGGAGCTGGGGTTCTTAGAGCCCTCCTGGGGCTTCTGGGAGCAGGAGGAGAGGGAGCCTTGGCGAACCTGATCCCTCCTGAGGATCCTCTGCAATATTTGTTTGAACAAGACGTTTTTCTACTCAATTCGTGGGAACAGCCTCTGAAGTCAGAAGGGTATAGTTTGAAATGCAAGTTCTACCTGTCTCATGGGCATAGATTCCCCGACTCCACCCCAGCTTCTCCATCACTACCATGCAGGTGGTAATTCCAGACATGAATCACCTGGGTCAGGGGCTGGTGCACCCTCATTCCTTTCCTCGCTCAGCCTCATACCCTTCAATTTCTAACTCGGCCCATGTATATACCGTAGAGCTGAACAAACCATACAACGTTTTGGGAATGGAGTGGCAGAGAAAGACTTTGTTCTCTGGAAAATTACGACTTCCCCATACAGATCCCAGGACAGCTGGGGTGTGCCCCAAACAAACAAAAAGACAGAAAACCAAACCAACAGCACCCCCTCCCCGCAACACACACACACACACACACACACACACACACCCTCCAAACACCAAACTCCTTTAGTCCAGTTACTCCCTGGGTAACTCTTGTCTTAGGTGTTTACCTGTATTAAGTTGCTAAATTTGGTGTAGCCGTGGTTCATTGCCAGTGTCGTAAGATTTTGCTGCAAAGATGGTAAGAATGGGAATGAGACCTTTTCTCATGCAGTTCACAAAGCACTTTAACAAAAACTCAACTGGATGCAATGAGGGTAAGATAATACGGCAGGTTCCGTGGATTGGCTCTTGGCACCCACCCCAGCTCCATTCTGCCCTTGACTTTCTGCGTTACAGAGGCTAGAAGGCTAAGCACTGCATTTCCCAGACTGCCTTGCAGCTAGAGCCCCATGTGACATAGGGTTCTCCAAGGAGAAGCGCTTGTATAAGACTTATTGGTGGAAAGGAACAACAGGAGGTGGCAGTGGCCGCTGGCAGGGAGACCAGATTTTCTTACAAGCACACGGTGAAGGCCTCTGGTGCCAGACTCCGGTACCCTAGGTGGTGAGGCTGGGACAGGTGGCACTGGCAGAGTTGTTACAGGGGAAGTCAGGGGTTCTCCCTCTGCAGGTGTCCTGGGCTGTGGTGTGCCCAGCTGTGCAGCATCTGGATTAGGCTCCCTGGCTTTCCAGAGATTTGGGGATGTCAATTTCTTAAGAAACCCCTTTTTGTTTAAGTTAGGCGTAGTGGATTCTGTTGTCTGCAATGAAGAACCCTGATCAAAATGAATGAATAACAATAAAAGCTAAAATTGTCTTTTCTGTCAATTGAGGAGTCTTGCTCCAGGTCTAGTTTAGTGATATCTATCTATCTATCTATCTATCTATCTATCTATCTGTAATTTCTCCACCTTCTATATCTATGCACTGAAGAAAACTGATACTTATTTAAAATAGACTCACTTATTTGCTTTTTACTAAGAATAATATTTACTAGGCTTTTAATACTTGCTTGAGATTGAAGCAGTAAAATTAAAATGTCTCAAAACGATGCCTCCAAATCGAAATGGAGAGAGTAAATTATTAGCACACTGAGTCATTGTGCTGAGAGCATGACAGTGAGTTCACCCACCAGAATCCTCCCAGCGGCATCTCTGGGGGTGATAAGCAGGTTTTTGGGAGACAGCAATTTGTCTATGATGTGGATGACTCCATTGGTACTGATGATATCACTGGATATGATCCTGGCTTTATTATTTATATACATCGTGTCCTGAAACCAACCAAAAAAGAGAAAAGAAATGAGCACAAATAGAAATAGACACAAACATTGCTTCTTTCTGAATGCTCACCATGTTAAATTGACATACGAGTGAATGTTTAAGGAGATCTGTGGGCAAAAGCTGAAGATCCGAGTTTAGCACATTTTTTATTATGATTATAAAGAGGAAACGAAGATCAGAATGTATTTTGCACCTGGAGAAGTGAATAGCAAATAATCAACCCAAACAGTCATTTCACTGTGATTCTCAAATATGAAATAACAAGTGAATCAAAATTGGCATCTGGTTCACATGTGCTGTCTATATCACCAACCCTCCCCTCTGCCCACCACACACTTTCCCCCCTTTTGCAATGAATTCGACAGCCACCATTTGTGTGTGTGGTGCGGGGAGTGGCCCAGCCTGGTCAAGTGGCTTCCATCCAAAGCTTTCATCCCTCTCCAGCTTCTGAGTAATGCTTCCAAAAGCAGTTCTGTTGACCACCTGAAGATGCCTTGCCAGCTCTCCTATTTACTTACTGTGTGACCTTGGAAAAGTTACTTAACTTCTCTGAGCTCAGTTTCTTAATTTATAAATTGAGAAAAATAACAATATCTATATTGTGGAATTATTTTGAGGAGTCTATGAGTTCGTACACATGGACACTTAGTAGCTGGCATATAGAAATCACAATATGTGTTCGTTATTGTTGTTGCCATTATTTTTATTATTCCTGGTATTAATGTGAGGAAAATGGGCACCTTCCTGAGGTGGCCTTTCTTACCTGAGAGGCGGAGATGACAATTGACTCCCCCTGAAGAGAAGTAACATTTGGGATCAATTTCAGGTTTTCCAGGAGCAGCTGGTGGCAGGCGACCACATGATACCGAAGAACCTGGGACATCAGGCCCTGTCGGTCCCAGTCCTTAATCTGTAATGGAAGGTCAGAGGGTTCCTGTGGAAGCCAGGAGCCTTCGCCCCCACTTTCCCTGTCACTGTCCTGTACTCCATGGGCTCCCCCACTTCTCTCTCCCGACCCGGGCCCTGGGAAGTGGGAGTCAGGGTTGGCTTGTGTTCAGGTCAGAGACTGTTCGGGCAAGAGGGAGAGCGTGGCCCTGATTCTTGTCCTGCTTCCATTTGGGATCTCTGGTTGGAAGGGAACTTGGGGTTCCTTTGGTCCAGCATTTTACAACACGTGGCAAGGACCCCAAGTCCTGTGAGATGATACTTAAAAAAGAGTTTTCTTGTGAAAGGTACTGGGAAACACTGCATCTGCTCCCCCTCTCGGAGAGGTGCCCGGGCCAGATTTAAACCTTTAAGATGGGCGAGATCACGATGCTTCTCCATTTGTGAATCAAAATGCAAACAAAATGACCCATAAAGTAGGTGTAATATAAGCCCACATGGTTCTCACCGTTTTATGATGATAACTCCTCTGATGCTTTAAAAAAATCTATCAGATGTCGATTTTTTTTCCAAAAATTGTTTTTTGTGTCCCTGCTTTGCTGGTGTCTAAAATATATGCTTAGAGAGGCCATGTGTGCGGTGGTTAATAACACAGACTCTGGGGCATGTTTGAGTCCTTGTACCACCATTGTCTAGTCAGGTGGTGACCTTGGGGAAGTTACTCCTCTCAGTGTCCTGGACTGTAAAATGGGGATAATAATAGCACTTCATCACATGGTTGTCATGAAGACTAAATGAATTAATCTACATAAGGCACTGGAAACAGAATATGGTACACTCCATAAATGTTTGCTACCTTATAATATATTAATGGGCAACCCAGCATGAAGAGTCCTAGTGAATGTCAGAACATTAAAGGCTCTGATAAATCCTGCAAAAAAATCCCACATCCCGTCCCCCTGCCCACACAACCTATTTAAATCCCTTTAATCCAACATTCCTTTTTTTTTTTTTTGCCTATGGGAAGTTTGGATCATTTAAGAATTGCTGATCTATTCCAACCTTGTAATGTATTCAGGAATGTCCTTTAGAGGGTCTCTGGCCAGTGGTTACCCCAAATCCACTTGAATGCTTCCCCTGATAAGGGGTCCCACTGCTGAGAGGCAGCCTTTTCCATTACTGGTCAACTCCAGCTGACCTTAAATCTCCCTCCCACAAATGTATCCATTGTTGGTTCTGGGGTGACACTGTGTTCTAGTCCCAGGCCTCTTCCATCGGCCTAAGCTCCACGCTTACCCGAAGGTCATCATCAAAGGCTGCCGACAAAGGTGCAAAAACGGTGAAGGGGCCTGGACCAGCCAGGTCTCGCACAGAATGCTCCTGTGGGAAGCAAGGTGGGGGCGACATGTGAACGGAACATAAATACAGGCAGGCTCCAAGGGCAGAGGGAGCAGATGGGGGTGGCAGAGCGGGGTGGACACGGATGGGGAGATCTGTGCTTCATTTAGTCTCAGATTCAAGTTCATTCAGCTCCCTTGTCAATGAAATAATGCTTATTTTTTATCTGGTTCTTCAAATAACATATGCTCATTGTATTAAATATTTGAAAGTACAGTATAAAGAAGAAAATAGCTACCCATAATCCCCTGCTATTTTCAGGTATTCTTTTTCAGTGTCTCTTCCACATGTACATGTTTTACATATTTGGGATATAATACAAATGTAGGACATAGGATGATTTACTGAATGGTTCTAATGGTCTTGTTGCCAATACTAACATTCTATGGTTGTATTTTCTTTTAGATTTTATGATTTTATGTCTCTGGATTTTTATCTTTCATTCTTATATAGCTAGAACTTATTCAGCTGTATAATGTGCAGAAAGATCTACCATAATATGTTCACCCAAAGAGTTAACCAATTATCCCAGGAATGCTTCTTTTCTCCACCGTATGATGACAATTTTTTCATATACCTAATTTTTATGTGTAGAACAGGCAGTGTGACAGTTTTTCACTCTTTCATGCTGCCCACTGAGGCATGAAAAGTTCATAAATGACCAACACAGAGTCCCCTCCAGAAATCCAGGTTTCCAGGCTTTCTTCTACCTGCACCCAATCCAGAGGCTACAGGTTAATCCTGTATCTGGCCTGAGACTCAGCTCTTACAGTCACACACACACACACACACACACACACACACACACACACACGCACATTCTTACCAGCAGCTGGAAGAAATACTGGGAAGTTTTGGGGTTCCTGGGAAGCTCCTGGAAACAGAGAGAGGGCAGTTCACTTAGTGTCTGAGAACTATATACAAGAACAACACAGGGTTATTGCAGGGCGGTTCCTCTAAGATCGAGAGCATCTACCATCCTGTCAGCTGGGACTGTGCTACTATGGGCCCTTTTCCAGCTCCACCTACAGCTGATGTTCAGGATGACTATGTGGACACACTGTAAGTTCCAAGACCTTTCTGGAGTCTCTACCTGATTCAGCCATTTCCAGAAACATCTGAGCTTTAGGAGTATTTTTTAAAAGTTCAAATATTATTATTATTTTTTTAAACAACAGACATTTGTTTTTTCACAGTTCTGGAGGCTGGAAGTCCAAGATCAAGGTGTCAGTAGGTCTGGCTTCTTCTGAGGCCTCCCTCCTTGGCTTGCAGATCACCGTGGTCTTCTTACTGTGCCCTCACATGGCCTTTCCTCTGTGTGTATGTCCCTGGGTCTCTTTTTGCGTGTTAAAGTTCAAGTATCTTTTTAAAAAAAATGAGTTCTAGATTTATGGCAGTTTTAGTTTCTCTATTAACATGGATTTTGGGTCAGACGAAATGCTCTAGCCTGTCTTTAAATCAAATAACGGCTGTTCACATTGTAACAGGTAGAAATCTACACATGTCCTACGGCCTCATCTCCATGCCCCGTGCAGCATGCTCATGCCTTCGAGTCACTGTGTTCTCTCTGCCTGTTGCACACATCATCTCATTTAATACTTACGACAACCTGATGTGGCCGGTACCATTATTTTCTTTTACACATTAGAAAATGAATGCACAGAGAGGTGATGCAATCTGCCCAAAGTCACATCACTAAACTGGCAGAGCTGAATCCAAACCCAGAGGCTTCTGACTCTAGAACCGTCCATCTGAATCACTACATTACAGGCCAAATGAATTCCCGTGGATAGATCACATTTGTTTTCACTGCCAAGTAATGTCAAGGCAGTCATTCCCATGGTTAGAGAGCTTCCCACGTTATACAACTCCTGCATGTCCCTTAGCAACCTGGGCCTCGGCGCGGTGAGGGAAGCAAAGTTGACTTCACGGAACATGACTTGCGTTACCTGATGGATGTTGCCGCGGCAGGTGAACCCATCCCCGATGTAGTTCGGCTTGCAAGTACAGGTCCTCTCTTCTTCGCCCGTGTGGTTGCAGATGGCAAATTCACTACAGCCGCCGTTTCTCTGGTAAGATTTCCAAGGGATGGGGGATTGGAGTCAGATCAGGAAGTTTGCCAGTTGTGCCAATGATCACAAAGCACTCCTGTATTAAAGTTTATCTTTTGCCTCCTCTCTGACCGGTTTGCAGTATCTGCCCTTTTCCTGACCTTGCCTTCCAATCCCCTACAGCTGTAGAGGCTGCCTTCCTCCCCAGCCTTGTATCCCAAGGCGGCAGGTCCATCTGAGCAGGCCTCCAGCTCTATATTGATAAGCCCACAATTGCCCAGTGGGAATTTCTCGGCACCTGGGGCTTAACTAGAAAGGCCCCGATCTTGGTTGACTCCTCCCATCTTTAGGTTAAACTCTGATCCCACCATAGCAAAGGCAGCAGTCACCAGATAGAAGGCAGTAGGTATAAAATGATGCCAAACATTGTCCTTGGCTACAGAGAGCTTATAAACTGAGGAAGACGGGGCAGAGGCCTAAGCTATGGACAAAGCGAAGTGCAGTCCAAAGCCGACATCCATGGGAACACCAAGAAGGGCTCTGAGAGCCTAAGCAGAGTTCCTAAGAGGGGGAACAATGGAAAGCTCCAGAAAAACAAATCCGATGAGGCTGAACAGGGAAGGTCACCAGTCTTCAAGGCCAGCTGCAAAATCTCCCCTCCCAATCCCCATTCCAAAAGTATTTGTGGACATGATATTTCAGCCCAGGAGTGACCTACCACCCAGATTCCTGCCTCACTGACACAGCTCAGTGAGCTGCTTAAGGAAACTGACTCCTGCCTTGCCAGTGTGGCTCAGTGGTTGAGCGTGGACCTATGAACCAGGAGTCATGGTTTGAATCCTGGTCAGGGCACATGCCCAGGATGCAGGCTCAATCCCCAGTATGGGGCGTGCAGGAGGCAGCCAGTCCCCGATTCTCTCTCATCATCGATGTTTCTGTATCTCCCTCTCCCTCTCCTTTCCTCTCTCTGAAATTCTGTGGTTCACCACCTGCCTGAGCCTGAACTCACAGTGACTTCCCAGTGCCTGGGATCTAGGGAATGCTCACTGACCAAATGTCCATTGTGCTGAAACCAGAGTTTCCCCAACAAACCACTGGAACATGAGGGAGAAAAGATCCTCAAGCCCAAAACAGCTCAGAGGAGATCACCCCAAAACCCATCTCCTGGAAGCCGGGTAGGAGGCACCCCTGCCTAACCTTGGAGGGCCTGGGCCCCAGAGCTGGACTCACGGTTAAGCAGGTGTTGATGAGCGTGCAGACCTTCCCATCCCCAGTGTATTTCGGCAAGCAGTTGCAGACAGCCTGTGCAGGAGGAGAGGGACACGGGCCATTTCTCAGAGGGATTCCTCTGGCTCTCACACTGAGACCCCAGAGCGGTAACAGTAATGGGTAATGGTAATGTTAGAAGATTCTATCTTGGTGAGACCTGTTCTATAATGACAACTGTCATCTTACATTTAGCACCTTTGACACACTTCTCTCTAGCCCTGGGATCGCCTACCTATCCTATCTTTGCTACCAAGAGACTTTATTTATTTTTTAAAAACTTTGTTATATTATTTGGTCCCTTGTTCTGGGCACTCAGCTCTTCTCTCTTTCCAGTGGGTAAAGGCTCAGTTGCAAGGAAGCTAAGCTCTCGCCCACTCCCATTCATACTCAGTTCTTGCTTATCTCCCTCTGGGCTCTCCCCCCCAGGCACCAGCACTAGGAGGTCAATCCTACTGTTTGACCAACGAAGTTGGTTGGGGATTTCAAGATGAGGGAGGGGACACTGTCTATGGGAAGTTGGGGACTGTCTAGTTCACCCCCGTGTCCCATGTGCCCTGCTCAGGAGCTCCTGGGCACAGGGGTGAGTGGGGCTGAAACCCAGCTCTGTCCTATTTACCAACCTCTGTGTCCAGAAGAAGGAGTACCTGCTCCTGATGGTTGTCCCCAAGGGATGGCTTTTCTAATTCACATGAAAGCCTCCTACACAGGAGAGGTGGCTCTGGTCTGGCATCTACTTGTTAGAACTTGAACTCACTGGTCGGCCAGCCAGGACCAAAGGGCTGGTTTTCACTGCTCCTCCTCCTCAACTTCATTACAGGCCCTGACCTGGGCTCCAACCTTTACCAAGATGCCCACCAGCCAGCGCTCCTGTCTCAGAGATCAACCCTGCGTCTAGGTTGCCTTCTAGGTCAGAGGAGGACTTTTAGAGGCCCAGAGCATCAAAAAGTTATAGGGTTTCCCCATCCCATATGTAGAAATAAGAGCTCTATCGAATCCCCAAATATGTGCAAGGTAGAGCCATATTGACTGTTCTGGTTTTCCCTATGACTATACATGGAAACACACACAAAGATGATTCTTTCAAAATAAACAGTATTTTTCTTATTTTTGGGTGCTTTAGGCACTTGCTTGATCTGCCCATGGGTAAACCTGGCACTGAGTTCTCCAAACGGCTCAACAAGGTCAGTAGATCATTCTCCTGGGGAACCTGACCTCATCATCCAGTTCCTGATGTATGTAATCTCCTGCTGACCACTGGGCTGTTCCTAATGTGACAGAGACTGAGGGAGGCGGAGAATGGGTTCCTGAGCCACAGCTTTTCGGCCTCTTCTCACCTCCGCCCCCCCCTCCCATGACCTTTCCTCTCCTTTGGAACCCTGAGATTTTCCCACCTGCCCAAACATGCTCATCAGGGAGGCCCTGCAAGGTCCACTGTGCTAGGGAACAGAAGGCTGACATGTGGCCTAAAAATGTTAGCTTTCATGGTGGTGCATGCATTTCAGAGCCTCAAGCCAAAGAAAAATTGTGGGAATCTGGGAATCAGAAAGCTGAAAGAAAGGGAGATGTTGTTGGCGACCTTCTAGATGCTTCTGGAACCACACGGTGTATGGAGAAGCCGACTCCTCCCATTCTAGGAAAGCCTCTCTCCTAAGTACCCTTTGTCTCCCCTCCCATTTCTCCTCCTTCCCCAAGAATGGCCTCTTTTGAATGCTTTCAGAATTTCCCCTAAAGTATTTGTTTTCTGCTGAGCTCTCTGCTCAGCCCCCTTGTCTCAGGCTTGGGTCTAAAGACCCTTAGCCCCTCCGGGAGGCGGAGCTCACCTGGTTGGGTCCCGTCTGTGTGCACTCTGCGTGCCTGTGACAGCCACCGTGGTTCTCCAAACATGGGTTGATCTCTTTAAAACAAAAAGCCGACACCTGGCATGAGAATTGAACCTCATTCTCAAGGAAAGGCATCTTGGGCCAGCGAGGAGAGCAGGTGTCAAAGTGTGATTCAGTTTTCTGACAACTCAGGGCAGCAGTGACCTGACAGGGAGCCTACCAGACATGGGTTCTCAAAGCGACTTTCGGGGGTGGGGCCGTGGGAGCACAGGCATATAGTCTGTGGGCATGGATATCCCCTCTGCTGAGTGGATCCAAGTGTTTGCAGCCAAGAACTTGAAATAATAGGATCCTAGAGTCCAGTCCAACAGGCTATGAACGATTTAGGAATTTAAAAAATCACTGCAATCATCATAATATAATTGGTTCAGGAGAGAGTCTTCAGTAAATGCTAATTTTAGGTGATATTTCCACGAGGAGCAGGGGATTTGCTTGGTGTTAAAGCATCTCCCCACTGATTGCTTATTAGCAGCAAAGGGGAAAAGGTAGCTGTATGAGTGGAGAAGTCAGACAGCACCGGACCAGTGGTCAAAATTAACACCACAAACAAGAGGCAGTTGGAAATCACAAGGTTCCAGTGTGATACCCTGAGAAGGATGCAATGTCACTCGTGTGATAGTGGGCCTGGAATGCAGAACCGGAATATAATCATGAAGAAACATCAGACAAACCCCAAAGGAAGGACATGCTAGGAAAAAAAAGTTGGGTGGTGAACAATATTCCAAAATGTCAATGTCATCAAAGACAAAGCAAGGCTGAGGAACCATTCCAGGTCACAGGAGACGAGAAACATGATAACTACATGCAGTTCCCAACCTTAGACTGGATCCTGCAGTAGGAGGAAAAAGTGTCAGAAAAGGACATTATTGGGGTCAGTTGAAAAACTTAGAATATAAATGGTAATTAGACAAAAGTATTATATAAAAAATAAATGTACTGAAGCTGATAATTGCTGTAGTTATGTAAGAGTCGACCCTTATTCCCAAATACACTCAAGCATTTAAGGATAAAGGCAATATTCTCAATGGTCACATTTCCTCATCTTCAGACCTTCCCAGAGAAACTGAAAGATGGTCCAACATCATTCACACATCAGGATCCTACAACAGGCCTCTGACTCTTAAACCACTGCCCCTGGACAGATGAGGGATGGCACGTACCTAGGCACACAATGCCATCGCCCGCATAGCCTGCCTTGCACACGCACACCCGGTTTCCTGGGGTGGTTCTTTTACAGTCAGCCTTGGCAGAGCAACCTCCATTGCTGATCTCACAGGCATTGATCGCTGTGGAAGAGAGAGATGACACAGAGCAGAGAGGGGTGGGGAGAGGGGAGAAAAACATTGATGCACTTTTACTTGTCATTGAGAAATGGAAATACTTCAGAACAGCAGACATTGGATCAAATATGGATAATTCAAAAGGATGCAAAGTATCAAATATCTTCACTGGTGAAGTCTACCAAACATTAAAAGAAGAATAAATACCAAATTTTCACAAACTCTTCCAAAAATTAGAAGGGAAGACTTCTCAATTCATTTTATGATGCCAGATAAAGCCATCACAAGAAAACAAAAACCCAATATTCTTTATAAATATAAACACAAAAAATCCTCAAGAACATATACCACAAGTCAAATTCAGCAATGCATAAAAAGGATTATACAATAGTCCCCCTTATTCATGGGGATATGTTCCAAGACTCCCAGTGGATGGCTGAAACTGTGGGTAATATCAAACCCTATGAATATTCTTTTTTCCTATACATACATACCTACGATACAGTTTAATTTATAAATTAGGCACAGTAAGAGATTAACAGCAATAATTAATAATAAAATAGAGCAATTATAACAATGTACTGTAATAAAAGTTATGTGAATGTGATCTCTCTCTCTCTCTCAAAATACCTGGAATTTTCCACTTACTATTTTTTTTAAATTGATTAAGGTATTACATATGTGTCCAAATCCCCCATTGCCCCCCTCCCCCCCACTCCCGTACATGCCCTCACCCCCCTGCTGTCTCTGTCCATTGGTCCATTCACTGTTTTCAGACTGTGGTGACCATGGTAACTGAAACTGGAAAGTGAAACTATGAATAAAGGGGGCTACTCTACACCACAAGCAAGTGGGAGTCACACAGAAAACACAATGTGGTTTAACGTCCAAAAATCAATTAATGTAATACAGCATTTCGGTAGAATTAAAGACAAAAACCACATGATCATCTCAACAGAAGGAGCAAAAAGGATTTGACAAAATTCAACACCTTTAAGGATAAAAATACTCAACAGACTAGGAATAGAGGGGACTTTCTAGAGGAGAGCTGCATCACTCTGTCATTGTACACAGACAGGTCATTTCATCCCCAAACCAACTCTGCAAGGGAGATAGTTTTGTTTCCTTTACAATGAGCCAAGGGGGCTCAGAGCAGGGAAGACACCCACCCAAGGCCACACAGGAGTAGGAGGAAGAACCAGGGCGGGGCTCAGGCCCTTTCTGCCCCACTCCCGAGTCCCCACGCCCAGGCCACACCCTAGGCCAATCAGATCAGTGGCTCTGAAAGTTCTCCAATTGTGACCTAGGCTGTGAACCACAGTTTGGAGGAAATGGGTGGCAATCCCTCAACAATGGTTTCCTGCCCCCAGGCAGTCAGCTGCCCTGTTCCACCCTGTTCACCAGCAATGGCTGGTGGCAGATGCCCATCCAGCCTGCAGGAGCAGAGAGCTCTCCAAGGCTCTTGCTGGTCTTATCTCCTGGGAGCAAATTCTTCCTTCTTCACTTGCCTGTGCAGACTGTCCCGTTCCCCTGGAATCCTGCCGCGCATTTGCACGAGGCTGTGCCATCTGGATTGGGAAGGCAGCTGCCAGGAGAAAGGGCAAAGGCTGTTTGTAGAAAAACACATAATACCCACCCCTATATGGCCATGGATCCACGCCCCACCCCCCACTCCCACCCTAGGAGGCCCTCACTGGTCCTGCCTAAGGGCTCAGTGAGAAAGTCCCTTCCTAGCTTGGCCACAGGCGACTAAAATTGCAATCATTATTAGGCAAACTAGAATGTGTATGTGGCTATGGGCCCTGGGATGGGGGAGGGGCTACCTGTTTTCAGAGAGGTACCTGTGTTAGGGGCTGTGCTTCACACATGACTTCATGTCACTTACACAACATCCAGTAGCCCTGACGCGTAGGTATTATTATTATTCCCATTTACAGATGAAGAAACTGAGGCTTAGAGGCATCAAATCATTGAGTCAAGGTCAATGACAGAGGCTGATTTGAATTCATGTCTAACTCCAGCTACGAGGCTCGTCATTCATTAACCCATTAAGCCCCGCTGGGAGTTAGGAGCATGAAGTCGAAGAGTGAAGAAGCAAATCTTGGCTGTGAGTTGGAAATAAGCTTTGATGAAAGCGAGAGGCCCACTGGGCTACCCTCGGCCTCTGTGAAGGTGTCCCTGTGGCTTGAACTGGGGGCAAGGACGGGCATTTTGCCAATGTGCCAGGTAACTCCGCTGGCAGCTTGTGCCAAAGGCTGGATCTGGCAAGTGGATGGCGGCCTCTTCAGAAATACGTCTAGTTTCACATGAAATGTATCCTAAATCCTCAGAAACGGTCTCAGGAAAATACTCCCCTAAGGACAGGGCCTGGGATGTACACTCTTAAGAAAGAATCCCCTTGGCATTGTCCCCAGGGGAGGCCCAGGGGGACCTACTTGGCGCTGGTGTGGCAGGTCCCATTGCAGTTGTCTTTTGTGATCTCTGAAAAACACACGCACAAACAAAAAACCAAACTCAAACAATTGCTTTGCCAGCCCACTTTTATTAAACCTCCCTCAAGACCTTTCAGTTAGTGCTTGGTGCCAGGAAAAGATTTACTTTCCTATTGTAAATGATACGCATCATGTTTACTATGGAAAAACTGTGGGACTCTGCAGACTGAATGCTTGTGCCTCTCCCAGTCTAACGCTGAGATTAATCCCCAGGGTGACGGTACGTGGAGGTGGGGGTCCCTGGGAGGTGATTAGGTCATGAGGGATTAGTCCCTCATGAAAGAGACCCCAGAGAGCTCCCTTGCCTCTCTTGCCACAACACGAGGAATGGCAGTCTACAACCCAGGAGAGGGCCCTCATCAGGACCCGACCATGAACTTGGACTTCCAGCCTCCAGAACTGGGCGATATCAATGTCTGTGTATAAGCTACCCCGTCTCTGAGACTTCGCTGTAGCAGCCTGAACAGACTAAGACATCTATGCTTCAGAAAGTTCTCTCTGGCAGCAGCGTGGGGTGTGGAATGGAGGGAAATAGAACAGGAGGCAACGAGACGTATGACAAGACGACTGGTGAGAGGAGAAGCAGGAGGGAGGGAGAAGACAAATGCACAGAGATGTACTGGTGTGTAGGAGATGCTCACTGCAGCATTGTTTGTGATAGCAGAAAATTGGTTTCAAAAAGCTTGGTACAATCGTGTAACAGTATATTATGGAAGTTAAGAAAATAATGATATTTACTGTATTTATTCACATGGAAAGATATCTGCTATACATTGGGAAGTGAAAATGTAGACGACAAAACAGTGTGTAGAGTATGGCGCTATACACACATTTGCGTGCCTATAAAAATGTAGGGAGGATAATACAGAATATCAGTGATAGCTTTTTCCTGCCTTGGGAGTATGGGTAAGTTTTATCTTCTCCTCTCTGTTTTTCTTTATTTTATAAACATTTTGCTGCAAGGAGGAATTACTTTGATTGCTCAAGGAAGAAATAAAGATGTCCCTTCTATTTTGGAAAGAAAAAACACACGTGTAGCTGCTGAGAAGGGAGGCTGAGGAGGGATCCTAAGTAGGGAGGGGCTGGCACTTACCAGAGTCACATTTCACTCCTCGCCAGCCAACGTCGCATTCGCAGGAGCCATCGCCCGCCGGCCCTTGGCTGCATCTCCCATGCACACAAGAACACACTAGGTGAGAAACGCCCACACATCGTCAGACCTCCGAGCTGGGCTCAGTAACTCACTGGCCACTTACTGCAAAGGCTCACATCTGCACCCAGTTTTAGAGAACCGTCATCTTGAACGGAGGCTACATGCACAGGAAGGGCAGGTAGAACTGAGCGGGCGAACAGGTGCGTCAGGTCAGGCCTCAACATGGACCACAATTTGGGGACTGGGGACCATGTGGGGCAGCCACCCGAGCAGTGGGAGTGTCCTCAGCCAAGGTTATCTGAGGATCCAAGGTTACGGGGCCCCCTGGGGGTCCCTGAGAGTGGGCTTTAAAAGAAGCCCATTTGATACTGGGTTTATATAAACCTGGTGAGGCACTGCCCTCTTCAACAACATGGAAACGCCGATTCCTTTGTTATACGGCAGCATCGTGAGTCTCTTTGAGAACCGGATGAAAGCTAGGGATGCCCTCCCCAGCGAAAAGCACTCAGCCCATGAGGGTCACTATGGGTCCCAGGTTGGGAACTCCTGCACAAACCCAAGCAGACAATCTTCCACGTAACATAGAAAAAAGCAGCACGGTAATGTCAATTCTATATTCTATGGCCCAGTCGCAATGAGTCAGCTACACATTGATTTTGCCTTGCTTTGGACCAGCTGATGGTAAAACAGTGTTAGTCAGGCCAAATTTGTGTTTTCTAGTACAAGGGAAAACAGATGCTTTGTGTTCTCGTCATGCATTAGGAAACCCCTCCTCCCAAGTCACTCAAGTGTGTGTCCCTGGGCACAAGAATGCCAGGGTGAGAGAATGCAGGTAACTTGGTTCAAAAGGGCACATTTTGTGTGTGTGTGTGTGTGTGTGTGTGTGTGTGCGCGCGCGTGCGTGTGTAAACAAATTAAAGCATGTGGCTTCCTGAGGGTGAATCAATAGTGTGATCTTCATATAAAGACAACATCATCCAAGAGCAGAGCCTTGGAGACAAGCAGTGTGCATTCAAATCTCAGCTCTGCCTCTTTCAGGTGTGACCTGGAAGGAAGTCATTCAACCTCTTTGCCTTAATATCCCCATCTGTAAAATGGGCATGGCCATACATAAGTATATAAAGTTCCTGTGTGGATTAAATGAGATAATGTGCACAAATCTGCCTTTCAAACTATCAAGCACTGTCCAAAACTGAGAGTGTGATATGAAGACCATGAGGATGGGATGACAATGAACAGATGGGGGTGGGTGGGTTGGTAGGTCTAGGTCAGTGGTCGGCAAACTCATTAGTCAACAGAGCCAAATATCAACAGTACAACAATTGGAATTTCTTTTGAGAGCCGAAAACCGACTTCTGCGCATGGGCCACAAAGTTTCAATTGCACTGTACGTGCGTGCCCGCACGTGGTATTTTGTGCAAGAGTCACACTCAAGGGGCCAAAGAGCCGCATGTGGCTCGCAAGCCGCAGTTTGCCGACCACTGGCCTATGCAAACTACACAACACAAATGAGCTTATAATTCACATGATCTGAGCGGTAGGATCCGGCCTGCCTGGGAGACAGACGAGGTCCCCTCCTCTGGCATTTGGACCTGGAGGAGAGGGGTGCGCACCTTGGTCACAGTGGACGCCGTACTTGCCCTCCGTGCAGGTCTCGCAGGCGGTGCCGTTGAAGCCCTCTCCACACTCGCACACGCCCGTGCCGTTCATCCCGTCCAGGCAGATGCCGTTTCCAAAGCAGACGTTCTCGGCTTTCCCGGGGCAGGGCTGGCACTGGGGGCCGAAGAAGCCCGCACAGCATTCTCTCGTCTGAAATGAGAGGCCGAGGCTGGGCCTCCACTTCCATGTCCTGGTTTTGTCCAGCCACAGTGCAGAATTCCATGGTCGGGCTGGCTGAGTGCCCTGAGCTTGGACCCCACCGTGAGGGGTTGCAGGAACCCCTGAGAACTAGGGAGCTTAAGCAATTTCCAGGGGTGCCAGGAACAGACAGAGATCTCCGCCAAGGAGGTCAGAAAGAGGGAAAGGAAACAGGTGTAAGAGAGGAGGAAGGAGCCAAGTGAGAGAGAAGGAGGGCAGCAGGGACTAAGTAAAGAATAATGTTGCCTGGCCGGTGTGGCTCAGTGGTTGAGTGTCAACCTATGAACCAGGAGGTCATGGGTTGGGTTCGATTCCCGGTCGGGGCACTTGACCCCCCCCAGTGTGGGGAGTGCAGGATTCAGCTGATCAAAGATTCTCTCTCATCACTGATGGTTATATCTCTCTCTCCCTCCCCCTTCCTCTCTGAAATTAATAAAAATGTATTTAAAAAAATAAAGAAAAATATAACATACGATTAAATTTCTCAATGCTACCGCTATAGTTAGAAGAATGGTTAAACTGTGATACTCACAATGACAGTTTTCACACATTTTGGCTGGCACCCAATGAACACGGATCGCTTGCCCATGAAATAAATGGTATAGAGACATTTCCTCGTCTCGCTGCCCTATGAAATAGCAATGATTATATCAGGGTGTTAGCTGGGAAACTGTTTTCCAGCCTCCAAAAGAAGAAGGTGGGTGACATGTGGCTGTCTCTGGGACTGAAATGCTCTGGGAAGGGACAGGATGGTTGCTCAGAGCTGCTTCACAAGAAAGAAGGCACTCAAACAGCGTTGGCTGTCATAACACCAGGTGGCAAAACCCAAGGAGTTATGCTGTCAGGTAGTACTCTGTGAAAAGAACTTTTCCCGATAAGACTAACTCAAGCTAGCAAGAATCACAGAGTAAGCCAGACAAAAATGTACTACCAGCACTACACATCGGTGGATCTGAGCCTTGATTTCTATCTACTTATTGATTTCTATTCTTCCTTGGTCTGAGAATGGATTCAGGCTTCTTACTAAGACCTCTCATACACAAAGATTATATTAAGACTCAAGTGAGAGAATCAGCATCGTGTCCATTATAAATGATTACTAGAGGCCTGGTGCATGAAATTCGTGCATTGGGGGTGTCCCTCAGCCCAGCCTGCACCCTCTCCAATCTGGGATATCCCTCTCACAATCCAGGACTGCTGGCTCCCAACCACTTGCCTGCCTGCCTGCCTGTCTGCCTGATTGCCCCAACCGCTTTTGCCTGCCAGCCTGATCACCCCCTAACCACTCCCCTGCCAGCCATATTGATGCCTAACTGCTCCCCTGCCAGCCTGATTGCCCCTAATTTCCCTCCCCTGCCAGCCTGGTCACCCCTAACTGCCCTCCTCTGCTGTCCTGGTCACCTCTAACTGTCCTCCCCTACAGGCCTGGTCACCCTCAACTGCCCTCCCCTGCAGGCCTTGTCCCTCCCAACTGCCCTCCCCTACAGGCCTGGTCCCCCGCAACTTCCCTCCCCTGCAGGCCTGGGTCCCCCCAATTGGCCTCCTTTGCTGGCCCCGTCACCCCTAACTGTCCTCCCCTGCTGGCCATCTTGTGTGTTGGAATGATGGTCAATTTGCATATCACCTCTTTATTACATAGGATTACTGTGCCCTGGAAGGTGCATGGGTGTTTATTCTTTCTAATGGTTGGAGCATGATCAGAATCAGCTTTTACAATAAAGAGCTATGAGAAACACAGGTTGGTAGTTGATTCAAAGACAGGCCTACTTCCCCCAAGTTTGCCATCTGTTTCTTAGAGAAAATTAGTTGTTATCTCCAACTGTAAAGGGAACTCTGGCAGGGGGAGCTCATCTGGGCGGGATTTGGTTTTGCATATGGAAGCTGCCTTCTCAGATAAGATGTCTTGCTCCGGCCTCCTCTGGCTCCCGGAATAATAGAAAGTGAGAAATCTCTCTCTGCGTTGTGCGTTGGTTGAGATGAACCCCTGTCTCTATTTATTTATTAATTAAAATTTGGATTCAAGACTTTAGAAAGATGCATACAACAATGAAGGAATGAAGGGAGTGAAAAATGGAGGATGCTTGAGAGTCATTTTCTAATTTGGACCTTGCTGGGATCAGAAACTACTTTATGAAAGCAGAAAAAATACTCACTAGCGGTTTACTTCCAAGTGGGCAGATGGGTGGCTGGGGACAGTTCCCACACTTTCCCTTGACAGAACACAGAGGCAAAGAGAACATTTCATGGTTATTGCTTTTAGTGCAAAGCGAGGCTGCCAATATTTCCCAGACCTAAGAGCTGAGGGTTTTAGGATATAGAACTGAAAATCAGAAAGATATGAGGGAAGCTCCTCTGGTCAACCTCTTTAATATTCTTAGAGACAAGCACTTCAACTACTTCAGGTCTTGGGTATTTGATCACCTCTTTTCCCCACCATATTCTTCTGATGCTGATAACCCTTTAAGGTGTGGAGGTCTGATCTCATTAGAATCTGAATTTCTTTAACAACAACCCTCACTTATTGGTAACCCATTGTTGAGTGAATTGGGCCAGATTTGGTGACCAGTCTTGGGAGCCCACAGTCCAGGTGAGGGATCAGGGTGGAGGTAATATACACATGATTACAAAACAAAGGGCACAACTTAAGAATGACAGACTCTTAAGTGTGACATGTTCCTAAAACAAGAGGAGGTCAATGTGCCCAGCTCTCGCTCAGCCCCCACCGGAGAGTACAGTGTGCAGTCCGGGCTCTGGGGCCACACTGCCCGGATTTGAACACCTTCTCTGCCATCTGTTAGCTCTGTGAACCTGGTGCGTGACTCAGCTTCTCCATGGCTCATTTTCCCCATCAATAAAATGGGGACAGTAATAGCACCTACTCTGTAGGGTGCTGTGAGAATTCTGTGAGTTAATATAAGTAAAATGTTTTAGAGCAGGGCCTGGCACATAAGTGCCTAATAAATGTCAGCAGCTATTACTATTACTGAAAGATGCTACGCCATCCAATGGACTGGAGTGAAAAGTCTCCAATACTGAAATAATCCACTTCCATATTTTCTCTCCTGGTAGACCAGGCGTGGCCAGTACCTGCCAAGTACCACAGTCCCCTCCCTGTGCCTATGGCAGGCATGACACATTTTCCCTTTGAGGAAGACCATGGCTTCAAAATCCTGCTCAACACAAACCTCCAGGTAGCCTCTCCCAGGCATCCAAGGTACAACTCACTGCACTAGATTGTGAGCCCATCGAGGGCAGAGGTCATGTCTTACTTATCTTCATAGAACTGAAGCTGGGTACGTTCCTATGTACATCAGAGATGCTCACTCAGTGTGTTTTGAACTGAATTGAGATATCCTAATAGATGAATCTTATGCTTAAAAAAAAACCCTACAACACTCTTCAGCTGCATCGTTAGCCTTGCATATAACTTACTCGTACAATAGTCGTGTCGTTATTATCACATCGATTCTTCTGAATTTCCAGAACTTTCCCCAAGCCATGGATCACTCCCTTGTCAGTGGCTACATTGGTGTAGTTTATCGGAGCATCATTTACGTAGAGCTGTGAACAAGAGGGTCAAATGTAAATTTCTTATTGTAGTGACTTTAAGGGGAGTAAGAGAGATGGGGATTGGAGGATATCAATATGACATCAGCCTAAAAGGTATTCCAATGTTCACCCCAAAGGCAGCACACTGGAGAGGGAGAGCTCTGGCCTAGGAGTCTGAGAACAGTGCTGCATCTGGTCACCGAGCTGTGTGACCTTGGGCCACTTGCTTTTCCTCTCTGAATCCCATTGTTCTCTTTTGTAAGAAGCATCATTTCCCAGTGTGTGGAGACAGCTCAGAGGTCAGCATTACCCAGTGTTTCCCTTGGCGTTTCTTTGGAGTTTATGGAATGTTTGCATCCATCTTTGCCTAGTGTGTTCATAAGCATCCAAACATGGGTACTAAGTCAGTACCTATATGTTGCCAACACAAATTCAACTTGAACTTGAAATTTGTTTTCTTCTGATTTTTTTTAAAGGAGAGGGTCCCTTAATGACTGATTAACAAAAATAAGTAAATCTATTAATTCATTCATTAAAATAAGTAATATAATTGGAAACAAACGGTTCTTTGAAAAATTGGGGTGGTGTGTGTATGTGTCTCTCTCTCTCTTTGTGTAGATGTGGTAGATCTGAGGTTGGGAAAAGGGGGAATTCTTTATTGTACTAAGCAAATGTCAACTTCATATCTAATAAGATCTTACAAATGCTTAATAACATTGCCTGAACTCTCATAGTAGCGATATTAAAATGACTCTACTAAGTGCTTACATTTGAACTTCCACTGACTCATAATTTTTATTGTGAATTTTGTGTTGTATTAAAATTTTGAGTTGGACACAACTTTACTCATGTAGAGAACATTTTTCTGCATCTACATTGTCCTAAGAGAAAGTGAGTTATTGATAAAAGTAAAACTTCGATTGTAAGATAGAACCAATTGTTTATTGTGAGATAAAACCTCTGTTTTTAAGATCTGAATAAGTGGGAAATAAACATGACAAAATTGAAATTGATTCAATTAACTGTGTTAGAAGTCATTCTACACGATGAAGTAAAAGATGACATACATAAAAATGTAGGTTCTTTAATTATAAAAATTGCTTTTCCTGAAAAAATAAGAAAATGTATTTAAAAGGATTTCCTCAAAGTTATTACACAATAGGTGAGATGTTTGTAGGAGTCAGAGAAAAATATTTGAAGTTCGATTATTCCCTAAGTAATGAAGAGTCAGAAAAATTCTCTTCTACCCAAGCAGATTAAAAAATATGTACACAAAATTCACTTGTGATTCAACGCTGATACCATTGAGAAGATTGTTTGTAAGACTGTCCTTTTTAAAGAGAACCAAATAATACTATTGATTGACCCCTTTCACCTCTGACCCCTCCAGGTCTTCACCACACTGTTGTCTATGTCCATGGGCTATGCATATTATTCACTTTTTAATGTCAAATCAACAGTATTATAGCATCAGGAGTTCTGCCATTTTGATATTTTAAAATAGCTTGGCATCTTGGAATTCTAGAAATGTGTGTTGTAGACACAATTTGACACCATAGTAAGGTTTCCCACTACTTTTTCCAATTACACAGGCCCTGGAATACCTCTGTGGAGCTTGGCCAATGATTAACCTTTATTTTAATTTAGTGCTTAATAAAAATAATGAAATAAGTTGTCTTAACAATTTTGTTTTTATTATTTTTTTCCTCATGAGAATCTATACTTGAGTAATGTTGTGAGTTTCTTGTTGAATTTTCTTACTTTGATACTTGATTGATCTTACTTGATGTTTGACATATGTGAATGAGATTTTATATTTGAAATATATTAACCTTTTGCATTTGGATGTCGAGTGTGACTCGACACGGTTAGCATTAAATCCCGAGTAGAATAAAGGAATCAAGAAAAAAGCAAGCGAGTGCAAAGGGTTAAATATTTAGTCTCACTAATTCTTTTTTAAAATGAATGCTAAACACTTAAATATTTAGGAGTTGTGTGAGATAAATACTGAAATACCGGTGTGGAGGTCAATTAGTCCTAGGACCACAGTCTCTATAGTCAAGCAATGATAATGTTAACTCATCTGGCTCCTGGATCCTGCTTATGTCATTAGGCTCCTTATGGCCAGGAGCCTGTGCCATCTCCTGGGAGTTAGATTTTTCTGGCAGGTTCCCTTCTACCTGGGAGATTGCTTGGGGACTGCCTGCTGGGTTTGATAGGGCACCTGTGACTGTTGGGATTCCAGGACCGCGATTAGTCGGCCACACTGGTTAACTGAAGGCTGGGGACAGGGACAGTGAGTGGGAGCTTGACAGTCTGGCATAGTCATTCCTATATGGGGAAACACAGACCGCTGTCTTTTGTTGATAAGGTTTAGGAAGCGCTGTGAGTACCCTAGCCAGTGTAGCTGAGTGGATAGAGCGCTGGCCTGAGGACTGGCCCAGGTTCTATTCCGGTCTAGGGTACCTGCCTGGCTTGCAGGCTCGATCCCCAGTGGGGGGTGTGCAGGAGGAAGCCAATCAATGATTATCTCTCATCACTGATGTTTTTTTCTCTCTCTCCCTCTCTGATCCTCTCTGAAATCAGTTTAAAAAAAAAAAAAAGGAAGCACTGGTGAGTCCAGTGTGGAAGTGATGACGGGTGACCGGAGCTAAGACACCCACTGCCTGGTTTGGAGGGAAAGGCCCTCACCTGGTCGTTGCGGAGAAAGAAGCCGAGGAGGTAGGAGGAGCCCAGCATGGACTCTCGGTGCATGCCGTTGTGCAGGTCATTCTTCAGCAGTTTCTCCTCCAAGACCACGTGGTATCTGAGTATGTCTTCCTCCTGGTCAACACACAGAATTGAAATAGGCCAGCCAGGGCCCAGTCACTTACCACATCGTCTACTCCGATGTGTCGGGCACTGTGGGCATTGCAGGGGCAACAGCTTGTTGAACCGGAGGTTTTGACCGGGCACAATAGACATTAAATATTAAATCGGAGACAGATCGCCTTGAAGAAAGTGCAAGTTTTCCACCTGCGATGCTCAACAACTCATCAGGTGATTCTAAAACCCAGAATGAGGGTATGGAAGGTTGGGAGAGGATTTTAAAGATGATTTTTTTTAAAGAACTGCTGGGAAGAGAGGGTCTCCACCTCCCAGCCTACCTTTCACGTCCAGGGTCACGAGAAGTCTGATGGGATGTTTTAAAGAGCTTTATCTGCCCAGCTGGCATGGCTCAGTGGTTGAGTATTGACCTCTGAATCGGGAGGTCATGGTTCGATTTCCAGTCAGGCCACATGCCCCGGTTGTGGGTTTGATCCCCAGTGTGGGGTGTGCAGGAGGCAGCTGATCAATGATTCTCTCTCATCACTGATATTTCTATCTCTCTCTCCCTCTCCCTTTCTCTCTGAAATCAATACAAATATATTTAAAAAAATTAAAGAGCTTGATCTGTGTCCCCTGCAGAGAGAGTGGCCTGTCACTGGGGTCTCACTCAGGCCTGAGCAATCTCCTGCCAGGCACTGCTGGCAGCTGGCCCATCCTGTGGAGTGAGGAGGTGTCCCTGCACTGGGCTCCCTGCACTCCTGGTACTGGCTTGGGACACGTGAACACTTGTGTCCTGTGGACACACATCCAGGTCCTGGGGCCCAAATGTGTGCTTCCAGGGCTGGAAACTAAGTACAGCAAGTGGGCAGCTCCGCATGCATATGGGGGAGGAGTGTGTATCAGAGCGTCTCCTCAGGACTTTACATTAAGTATCTGGCTATGGAAAGGGAGTTTTGTCAAATGTCAAGCGTCTGAATTTCCAGAAGTTGATTTCCCTGCTTCTCGTGCCCGATACCTACTAGAGTGGTGACCTTCTTTTCCCGGATGTAATTCTCAATGGCGTCGTTGTTTGGAGCAAACACTGTGTAAGCATCGGCAGCCTCGATTGCGTTCACCAGGTTATATTGCTGTGATGGAAAGAGACAAGCGTGCATGAGGGATTTCTGTTCCCCGGTCACCTGAGCAAGGGAGTCATGCTGAGAATGTGGTACTTGCAATGAGGTAGCCCCGGAAGATGGAGTAGTCAGGCATCTGGTCCAGCCGGGTGAGCAGATTTGGTAAGGAGCCAGTTAGACCTCTTTGGGGAATCAGAACCTGAGAAAGGAAGCCCCCAAATTCTGTTAGCAGGTGCTGGCAGGACTTGCTGCTTTGTGACACATGTGCTCATGGCACATACACTTGCAATTGTCAGGGCTACTGCCAGTCCTGAGAGTGCCTCTGCAGATTTAAAAAAAGGCCAACGTTCTGTGGGCCTTGTGAGATGTTCCCATAAGTAAGAAATATGCTCTATGTGGTCACATTGTATAGGGCCCATTGTAGAACAGGGGCTGAGTAAACAGTAACTGAGTCTGATTGAATGAGTAGAGCCTCTAAGTGGTTTTAAAATAAAAGTAATGAGGCACAATACAGGTTACTTTTATGTTAAGGTTAAGTATTTACCCCCGCGCTCCCCCCAAAAGGAGAGATACTGTCCAGGAGGGTAAATGAAAGAAGAGAAGCTGCCTGGGCGGGAGGATGGACTTGTACCTTGTTGATGATGTGTATCACTCCGTTTGTGGCTGCGTTGTCACCATCAACGATGGACGCTCCTTCAATTGTGATGTTCTGTAAATGCAAACCACACTGGGAAGGTGAGTCTCCTTTGCGTACACCTAGGGATCAGTGTTATTTCTGCTCTTTTCCACTTTCTGAGAAGCAGTGACCTTCAACCTTTTGGGCCATGACTCACAGTTAGAAATATCATTAAACTGTGCTCCATTAGACATCACACACACACACACACACACACACACACACACACACACACAATCAAAATGAAATAGTACTTTCCTCTACTATGTGGGAGGCAGCTCATCATTGATTTTTACTCTATTCCATTCTCTTTCATTAAAAAAGTGCTGGCAGCCCGGTTGGTGTGGCTCAGGGTTGAGTATCAACCTATGAAATAGGAGATCAGGGTACGATTCCCAGTCAGGGCACATGCCTGGGTTGTGGGCTCCATCCCCAGTGTGGGGCATGCAGGAGGCAGCTGATTCATGATTCTCTCTCATCATTGATGATTCTATCTCTTTCTCCCTCTTCCTCCTTCTCAGAAATCAAGAAAAAAATATTTTTTTAAAGTGCTGGCTGAGGTCACTAAAGTGACCCTGCTGTTTGAAAAATACTGTAGACAATGTTGTGGGTTGGATTGTCTTCCCTCCCTCCCCCAAAATTCATAAGTTGGAGTCCTAACCCCCAGTACGTCAGCATATGACCTTATTTGGAGCTAAGATCTTTGCAGAGGTAATTGGGTTAAAAGGGCATTAGAATGGGCCCTAATCTAACATGGCTGGTGTCCTTATAAAAAGAGGGGATTTGGATGTAGCTCTGCAGGGGGATGCCCTGTGAGCACGAGGACAGTCATCTACAGGACAGCCTGGAGCAGCTCCTTCCCCAGCTCTCAGAAGGAGTCAGTTCTCCCCTCCCTTTGACCTTGCACTTCCAGCCTCCAGAAATGTGAGACAAACATGTCTGTTGCTTGAGCCACCCAGTCTGTTGTAGCAGCTCTTGCAAACGCATACAGACAGCAACTGCCTTTCCTGGTCAGCATCCAGCTATTTTTCAAGAAGAATAATTACAAGGGGAATGGAGCCAAGTAAAAACCAACCTAGCCACCCACCTGGCCACCAACCAACCATGACAACGGGGTTCCACCCTCTCTGGTTTCTCTCGTGTCCTCTCCTCATCTCCACCATTACCCTTCCTGTGGAATTCCCCCTGGGCACTTTGGGTACAGAGGGGACCGGTGTCACCCTGAGCAGCTCCAAAGTCACATTCGCAGAGGCCCCGAAGAAAACATTCCTGGCCACCTCACATATCTCTTTTGGTTAAAGGGAAACATTTACTTCAGACAAAGGAATAAACTCATTAAAAATGTGTCTTTGATGGTTAGATCCTCTCGATCAGAGGTCTTGGTTGATTTATCTTTGAATCTATAGAGCCTGGGATAAGCATGACCAGGCTGGGTGTCCCCTTAATGCTTGCCAAGAGAATCAGTGATTTAAAACACTGATAGAAAAGAACCCCCAAATCTGATATTGCATGTAATACACTAGAATTATAATTATACTAGAGGCCTGGGGCACGAAATTCGTGCATGGGTGGGGTCCCTAGGCCTGGCTGGCAGTCAGGGCCTATTGGGGCTGTCTTGTCTGGTTCCAATTGGGGCCAGTTTGGCTGGGGCCTGGAGGCCTGCTGGCTGCTGGACAGGGGCAGGGACCATGGGAGGTTGGCTGGCCATGGGAGGTGGCTGTGGGAGCGCACTGACCACCAGAGGCAGCTCCTGTATTGAGCATCTGCCCCCTGGTGGTCAGTGTGCATTATAGCAACTGGTCAACTGGTCATTCTGGGCGTTACGGTTGTTTGGTCATAACGGTTGCTTAGACATATATATATATCTAATCTAATAATAGACAAATATGCAAATTGACCGCACCTTCGCTACACCTAAGCCACGCCCACCAGCCAAGCCACGCCCACCAACCAATCAGGACGAGTAGGCAAATTACCCCAACAAAGATGGCGGCTAATTTGCATATCAAGACAGTGTCGAAAGAAGCCAAGAGCTGCAAAGGGGAGTAAAGCTTCGAAGAAGCAAGCAAGCCAGGGGGGCGGGGGGAGGAGAAGGGAGGAGCGAAGTCAGGGCCGTGGGCGAAGGGAAACGAAGGTGGGCTGGAGGAGAAGGCGAGGCAGGCGGCAAGGGCGGAGCGGAGGCGGGGTCGGGGGCAAAGGGAAATGCGGGCGGGCTGGAGGAGAAGGCAGGCCGGGGGAGGAACGGAGGCGGGGTAGAGTGCAGCAAGAAATCCTATTGCAGGATTTTTCCTGCAACGGGAAAGCTAGTATATATATATATATATATATATATATATATATATATATATATACACACACATACCCATGGGATCATATGTAATTCTTTACTGCTGCCTAAAAGGAATTATCTGATGAAGCACATACATCTAAGTAATACTAGTCATAGAGGTTTTCATAGAGCTCATACTGATGAATAGAAAGGTAGAGATGCCTTAGAGCAGTTCTCACTCTCCGGTAGAACCTTCATTCTCATCTTGTGGGATTCATAGAAAGAGTTTTAAGGCTCTGCCACATGCAGTAGGGCATCCAGACATCCTCAGGGAAGACTAAATCCAAGTCCTTGACATATTGTAGCCAGAAGGTGAGCATTGATAGGGCTTGGTTCTTCCTTGGGCACTGCCCTAACTCCAGCACTTTAACCAGTTCCTGGAGAATAGCAGGTGCTCAATAAATATTTGTTGCCTGACTGACCCTCACTCAATATAAAATTTTAGTAACCTGTATTGACTCAATCAGCAGGTTACAGTAACCAGCTCTTGGTTAACCTACATATAACTCAAAGTGGCGAAACCGTACAACCTTCACCCAGAAGAATAGACAGATCTGACTCTCTGGATGAGTCTTTTCATAGAGTTCACACTGGTGAGCAGAAAGGTAGAGGTGCTTTTGAGCAGTCATTCTGAAACATTTTGACTGTGGCCCATGGTCCATGGATGTAGCAGCTCTCACTCTCCTCTAGAATCTTCATTCTCATCTGTGGTCTGTCAGATGTGGCTAACCAGTGGGCAGAGGGCCACATTTTATAGGATCACCACCATAGAGTAACTGTGTGTATGTGTGTGTGTGTATAAATATATGTTGATAATTATTGAAGTTGTGATGCCAACATGGATGTCAGGAGTTCTATTCTTGCTCTACTTTTGCTCATGTTTGGAAATTTCCACAACACAAAAAAATTAAAAGTACAATATGAATGTAATGGACATGTTTCCACTACCCAGACAAATGACAGTACTCTCTTACCCCATCTGCCTTTGCCAGGTGAAGGAAGTTGCCCTGCAAAGACGTGGCCAGCATATCAGAAGATGACAGAGCCTGCAGATCTGCCACCCCGTACGTGCCTAGGAGTGTATGGTATCTGAAACAACAGTCCACAGAGCCATAATGAATACCAGTGCACCCGGCAATTTCACTAGGTAATTAAAAAATGGTTCTGGATCCAGACTGCCAGATTCAAATCTACCCCTGCAATGATCAGCCATAGCACCCTTCGGTTAGTTACTGAATCACCCTGTGCCTCAGTTTCCACATCTGTAAAAGGGGAATAACTATAATTCCTATCTCATTGGGTTGTTGGGAAGATGAACTGGGTTACATATAAGCAGTTAGCCCAGAGTGGGCTGTCAATAATGCTAACTATTCCCACCCTGGGGGGAGGGGAGTTCTAGAACATGTTTAGTGCCATGAATCTGAAGGACCATGTGGCTTCCCTCCATTGCACTTATTCACACTGATGCCAGTAAGATATCATGAAGAATAAAATGCATAATACCTACTTTATCAGGGCTGGAATATTGCTCTTGGACAACCAAAAGGCTTTCTCCTCTTGGTCCATGTCCTCAATAGCTTGTTGGGAAGGCACGAGGACAGTGAGGTTGGAGGCGGCTGACAGCATGGGATGCAGAGAGGCGTTCTGAATTACAGAAGGAAAACAAAGGGCCTGGCTCATATTAGCAGACAGACCAGGGCTGATTTAATGCTTGGCGGAGATGACCAGTTCCCTTGGATGTAATTCCAGGGACACTGGGGTGGTCCTAGGGACCGCTTTCCCAAATCCTTCCTTTTATTTAATTGTGTGAGCCCAGTCAAAAGGCAAGTTTTCCGATCCAGTCACACTTGGAGTCGTTACCAGTCATTTACCCATTCACTTAAATGAAGAGTCAGAAAATAGTCTTGGCAGGATTATGCATGTGTGTGCATGTGTGTACACGTGTGTGCATGTGTATGTGCAGAGAACCTTGAGAATCCTTGGAACCTTTGGAATAGGGTGGTGGGAAGATTACAGGAACAGTTTCAGCCTGAGAGAGAGAGAGAGAGACCAGAGGCCTGAAATTAAACTTGACCTACTTTTCATTCTTCCCCAGAGCTAGTGGATAAAAGCAGTGGTGGGCTTATGTTTAACAATCAGCTCTCCAGGATAAACAAGCAAACAAACTGCCCTGGTTCTTAGTGTTCGCTGATTTCTGTGGGGTAAATATTCCCACCGTGGCTGAATTCAAGCTACCAACAGGACAGTGGAGCTGGGAAGGGTGTGCTCTCGTGAGCTGGGATGAGCTGGGTCCAGAGCACCCCTGGGCAAGCTTCTGCATATGGGGCTGGTCTATGTGGAAATCAACATGGACCACAGGACTCTCAGTCGTGATTCTCCAGGTGAAGGGCCAGAGGGCCCCAGGAAGAAGCAATGGGCAGCTGTCCTGCAGTGGGTGCTGACCACGCACTACCTGTCATTGCACGTGTCTGTTCCAAGGGGAGAAACCACTTGTGTGCTGGCTGGCTGGGCCGGTCACCCTGGACCCCTCAGGCACAGATGGCAGAGATTCTTGGTAATAGAACTTTCCAGGGGGAGGGAATGCTCCCGCAGGCATGCTGGGCTGAGAGCTAAGCACACAGGAAGTTTTCCAGATTGCAACTATACATCCCAACTC
This sequence comes from Eptesicus fuscus, assembly GCF_027574615.1. NCBI lineage: Eukaryota > Metazoa > Chordata > Mammalia > Chiroptera > Vespertilionidae > Eptesicus > Eptesicus fuscus. The sequence goes on along the minus strand of NC_072479.1, from coordinate 94,642,553 downwards.
TGGCCCAGACTGGTAGCTCAGTCGGTTAGAGCATTGTCCCAATATGCCAAGGTTGTGGGTTTGATCCCCAGTCAGGGCACATAGAAGAAACAACCAATGAGTACGTAAGTAAGTAAGTGGAACAACAAACAGAAGTGTCTTTGTCTCTGTCTGTCTGTCTTTCTCTCTCTCTCTCAAATCAATAAAATAAAAAATTCAAGTCCCAACTCTAATTTGGTGAGTTACAGTGATGAATTACACTGACTTTTTAAAAAAAAGACCTCTGGGATGAGTGAAGCTACACGTATATATTTGAATTGGTTGAAAAGTTGACCACCCAAGCTGATCCTAGACCAGAAGTTCTTAGCCCTGGTTTCATGTTAGAATCACCTGGGAAGCTTTCAGAATACACCTATGTCAGGGCATACCTCTGACCAATCAAATCAGAGTATCTGGGATTGGGGGGGAGGGGATGGCTATTTACAAAAGGGCAGCCAGGGTTAGGAACCTCTGCTCTAGACAATGGCCCGCCCTCCTCCTACTAGCTGCATTTTCAGTGTTCCATTGTATGCATCCCACATATCTAAAATTATACACGTTCCAACAAAGGTACTCACATTTATCCACTGGTTAAATTTAGCTGCCGCGGAGAGAAATGACAATTCCTTATTCATTTCGTGCGAGGGAGGGAGGGAGAGATGAGGGAGAACACGAGAGAAGGAACAATGAGAAGCACAATCACAGCACATTTCTGGGAAGCCAGCACCAAGCCTTCCCGGGCTGGGCTCCCTTTCCCTGCCAGCCTCCTTGACCCGACAGAAAGGGGCCCCAGCTAGTTGAATCTCCGTGTTGGCAGAGCTGCTCATTTCTTTCAGGCTCAGTGGTTCTGTCGTCCTCTCTATCTGAGGCAGAGAAGTAATTCTAGAAACTCCAAATGGAACAACAGCCTGAAGGTCTAGAGCAGTGGTTCTCAACCTTCCTAATGCCGCGACCCTTTAATACAGTTCCTCATGTTGTGGTGACCCCCTACCATAAAATTATTTTCGTTGCTACTTCATAACTGTAATTTTGCTACTGTTATGAATCGTTATGTAAATATCTGATAAGACCATCGGATTTCTGTGTTTTCCGATGGTCTTAGGCTCTACAGCAGCAGTTCTTAACCTGTGGGTCACGACCCACAGGTTGAGAACCGCTAGCAGGGTCGCCTAGGACCATTGGAAAACACAGATATTTACATTACGATTCATAACAGTAGCAAAATTACAGTTATGAAGTAGCAACGAAAATAATTTTATGGTTGGGGGTCACCACAACATGAGGAACTGTATTAAAGGGTTGCTGCATTAGGAGGTTGAGAACCACTGGTCTAGAAGAAAATGGCCACCCAACCCTAAGGAAGGTCACAGAGCTCAGTAAAGACCCCCCCTTTCAGAGACAATGTTGAGTAGTGGCTTAGAACATGGAGCCAAAGTTCCTTAGGCAGGTGACTTCATTTTTCTGGGCCTCAATGTTCTCATCTGTAAAATGGGGATAAGGAAAGCCCCAACTCATAGGGCCGATGTGTGAATTGGAGGAGTTAATGTTTTCAATAGAGGCTTAGAATAGAGGCTGGCACGCAGGACATGCTTCTTTGTAATGTATCCCAGGGTATTTATTAATGAACATATATATTGAACCACCATGACTGGTACCAGGATGGAATGCACAGAGGGTATGGGATACGGAAGGGAAGAGACGGCTTCTGCATTTGTCCTGGGGAAGTGAAGACTTGGAAAGATATCAACAGGGCCAGCAGGTCAGTACACTGGATGGTGATAGAGTAAAGAAAGCTCTGGACTTGGAGTTAAAAAAGACCGGGTTCTTTCCCTGAGCCGGCCATTTCCTAGCTGTGTGATCTTGGGCAAGCGCTGCACTGCTCTGAAAACTCACGTCTAATCTGAACAACGACTGTGGTGATGGCTTGCACCTGGGATCATAAATATTCTATGCACTAATGTATGGGAGAGCATTTTAAAATATCAAATGCCATGCAAACGGCAATTCCTCACTTAGCAGTTGAGGGGCCTGCGGCAAGTTTTCTTAGCCTCTCAGTTTCCTCCTCTATAAAATGGGCATAAGAATGGCAGCAACCTCAGAGGCTGTTGTGAGTTTTAAATGGGGTGCCTGCATGTTAAGACGCCTGGTATACAGAAGGCGTTCACACACATGCGCAGGCGCGTGCACCCCCCCTCCGCCGCCAGATGTGGTCAGTGCAGAGTGCTCTGGGTACCAACAGGGGGCATTCAAACCAGACAGGAGTGCACTGAGACCTCAGCAGAGGCCGGTGAGTTGTCCATTTGGGACGTTTGCAGATGGCAAGAGGTAGAATAACCAGAAAGAGAAGCCAGGACCGCTTGGTACACAGCAGGGGTCAAATAAAAGCTAGCAACCTTCAGCCTGCAGGAAACGTGTGACCCGTGAGGCACCCATACCATCTGGGAGGAGCAGCCTGCTCCCTCTAAAACCTCCTGGGATTTCCTATAAAATCACTCGGTTTGCATCCCAGCTAAGAGCACTTACAAAGCGCTGTGTCTTGGTCATGCTCTACCAGGGTTCATCTCAGCGGACTTACCACGGCCGCGCTCCCATAGCACAGAAAGCCGTCGCCTTCATAGCCCTCTCCACAAACACAGCTCCAGACGCCGGAAGTGAGCTGACAGGCTGCCTGATGGAACGGAGATGGGAAACAAGGGTTTGGTTCCCTAGCTGAAGAGTTAGAAATGAGCTACATCTCTGAGACATGGGCTTCATCTAAGGCAGAACTGCAAATTTGGGGTAGAAGGACGGTGGGAGTAACCTGCAGACCCTCCCATGTTGCAATGAAAGGCCCCGGTCTGCATGTCCGGTGCAGCTCTTACTTAGTCTCTCTTGACATCTCTGCCGGATTTAGCAAGTACAAGCAAGGACACACAGCTCATTGGAATTTCAGATACACAAATGTGTTTTAGTCTAAGTATGGCCCATGCTGCATTTGAGGGCAAACTTGTGCTGGAAAAGGATTCATTGTGTATCTGAAACGCAGAGTCCTGTCTTGTATCTGGCAATCAGATGTTGGTTCTTCCAAGCTTTGGAATAATGGAGTGTAAGTTATAGTAACGACTCCCATTCTGCTTAGGGACACCCTTTGGGAGTAAGAGAGATTTTGCTCATTTCTTGGCTCAGGTAAGAAATAACCTAACTTTCTCAAAAAAAGTATTTTATTTTTTTTGTGTAAGGATAAAAGAAATCCAGAAACTCACCAGGGGATGACATTTCCCAGTTTGTTCCAAGCAGGAGGTTATTGGTTCACATTCAAAGCCATTGCCTCGAAATCCAGTCTTGCACTCACACTCACTCTGCAATTCCAAGAACAGAGGCACAGGGGGTTATGGGAAGCAGCTGCCTTCCCTGTCATGGATGGACCTTGAGTGCTAAGTAAAATAAGTTAGAGAAAGAAAGACAAATATTGTATGATCTTACTTATATGTGAAATCTAAAAAACAAACAGGCCAGCTGCGGTGGCTCAGTGGTTGAGTGTTGACCTATGAACCAGGAGGTCACAGTTCAATTCTGGTCAGGGTACATGCCTGGGTTTCGGAATCGTTCCCTGATCTTGCAGGAAGCAGCCAATCAATGATTCTCGCTCATCATTGATGTTTCTATCTCTCTCTCCGTCTCCCTTCTCCTCTGAAATCAATAAAAAAAAAACACACCCCATAAACAAACAAACAAAGCCCCACCCTAAACCAAGCTCATAGAAACAGTGAACAGATGGGTGATTTCCAGAGGTACTTCTATGTCTAGAGCAAGCATGTCAAACTCAAAGGCTAACAACGGGCCAAATAAACAAGGTTTAAGTTTATGTGGGCCACAAAAAACAAAAGCTTCAATTTTCATAGAAACGTAGGTTTATTTCCATAGAGACATGCTGAATACAAAGGGCTGAAATAAATGAGTCATTGTTAACATAAAATAATGGAACACTTTAATAAAAATTAATATTTTTTCTTGAACATTAACTTACCAAACACTGAATAACTGCACAAATTAACCTTTTGCACTCGGATGTCGAGTGTGACTCGACACGGTTAGCATCGGTAGCAGCTCGTATGTTGAGCCACACTCGACACGTAGTTTCACCGCGGGGGGAAGGGAGATTTTTGTCTATTTTTCCAGTATCTTTTCTTGTTTTCATTAGCATGAAAGGACAAGTAAAATGTCAATGCCGTCTCAACTGATGCCAAAAAAGAAAAAATGAAAAACCGATAACGCATGTGAAATTTATTAGGAAACTAGTACATGATCTTGTTGGAGAATTCAGAGATGGTACACTAACTTCCAGGGGTAGATTATTATCCACTAACTTAGAGCAACGTTTAGATGGAAAGCTCCATATAATCACACCTCACCCTAACAAAAACACAAAGATTGTGTTGTTTGTTCTAACAGAAAAATCAAAGGAGGAAGAGAGACGATTTATATTTGCGAAACATGTGAATGTAAACCAGGTCTTCATGTGGGTGAATGTTTCAAAAAATGTCACACCATGAAAAATTATAGAGATTAAAATTACTCTTTGAATGTATCAATAATTTGAAATATAAAAAAATCCAAATAAATAAGTTTGTATGAAAATAAACTCCAGTTTTTTATTCTACTGCCGCGGTTTGTAAAATCTGGGGTATTTAAAAAATTAAATCCCGAGTAGAATAAAGGAATCGAGAAAAAAGCAAGCGAGTGCAAAGGGTTAATAAGCATAGCGCAAATAAACCTATTTTTCTTGTTCTCCGAAAGTGAAATATTTCCTGTTGCGCACACCAAACAAGTCAGGACAAGACGAATGACGTGGCAATCGGCTGCTAAAATATTCGCTGCTAATATTAGTGGAGAGAAATGGTGCGCCTGCGCATAAGGCGCGTAAGGGAAGTGAATACAACGCGATTACAGTAATTAGTCATTAGCAAACGTTGTAGTTCGTTATTAATAATTCCAATAGGATAGTGTAAAAATTAAGTTATGAAATTTTCATTAAAATGTTTCTTACGTACCGTTATGTTGGCTGGGCTGCAAAAATATTCATCGTGGGCTGCATGTGGCCCGCGGGCCGTGAGTTTGACATGCTTGGTCTGAGGGAAAAAAGCCATCCCAGGAATCTTGCTTCCCCTTTGCCCTCTACCATGTCACACCTACCTGCCCGGGGCCCAGGTACAGACAGGTTGCGTTGTCATGGCAGCCACCAGCGCTGGGCAGCAGGCAGTTGTTGACCTCTGAGCAGTCTCTTCCGTCGCCGGTCCAGCCCGGCTGGCACACGCAGGTGTGGGTCCCCACGCCAGTTCTGATGCATTCTGCCTGCAGAAGGGGAAAGAGCAAAACTTCAGAAACCTCAGCCCAGCTACTTGATTCCGAAAGCCAAAGAGGGTTTTCAGAGGTCCAGTCTAGAAACGCATTTGCATGGAGTTCAAGAAGATGGTTTAAAAAGAAAAGTCCTTGGAGTTGGCCAGGTAATGGCCACCACGAACATCCCTGTTATTTTCTTGTGCCAGGGACTGTTCCTAATATTTTGTAGGTGTGAGCTGCTATCCTGAGGAAGGTATTGTTATTGCAGATAAACGGAGGCTCAGAGGAGTTAAGTAACTTGCCCAAGGTCACACAGCTACAAAGAGGCACAGGCCCAGGTCTACATGATGCTGAAGCCCGCATTCCTCATCACTGTCCTTTTTCTTAGGAGGACCACACCAGGAGGTCGAAGGACGTGGGGAGCGGGAGAGAGGTGCAAGGTAAGTTGTTGCGATGAGGCTGCTGAGTGGGTGGGACGCATCCAAGGGGAGTCTCGAGGGCTGGGCAAGGCATTTGCGTCTGACTCCACCCTCAGAGCCAGGGGGAGTCACTGAGGGGCTTTCGGCATGGGAGAAGCATGATCTGATCCACTTCGGGCCTCTCTGGCTGCGGGTGGACGAGGACTGTACTGTGGGTGGTCAAGAGAGGCACAGGGAGGCCGGTTATTAAACGGTGGTGGGTAAGGGATGAAGGTGACTGGGGCCAGATGGTGGTGGAGATATTCAAAAGGCATCAGTGAGCCTGGCTGGTGTTGCTCAGTGGTTCAGCGTTGACCTATGAACCAGGTCAGGGCACCCTGGTTGTGGGCTCCATCCCCAATAGGGGGCATGCAAGAGACAGCCCATCAATAACTCGCTCTCATCATTGATGTTTCTCTCTCTTCCTCTCCCTTCCTCTTCCTGAAATCAATAAAAACATATTAAAAAACACACACCACCAAACCAAAACAAAAAAACCAAACAAAAGGCATCAGTAAAAGCAATGGTGGCTTTGGCACAACCTGACAATAATAGAACTTAGGGCAAGTCACTAACATCCCCAAGCCTCAGTTTCCCAATCAGGAAGATGGGGCTAACAAAATCGCTTCATTGGGTTGGTGGGAGAGCAAGTGGAATTGCATACAGGAAAGTTGCTAGGAAGCTGTAGCCTCTGAATCAGGAGTTTCATACGAATGATCTCAGTATCTGATTCTCAGGCTGTGGTTTTAGAGCCCACGTCCCCCATTCATGTGGATTGAGGAAGTGGGGCCTCCCGGAAGGTCCCGGCACCATCTTTCAAATTCAAGGTTCAAACAAATGTGCTTCATGCGATGAAAAGCCATCAGACCCTGCCTGCTGGACGGCCTTCCCTCAGGATTTCCTACAAAACCGGGCAGTTTGGAAATAAAATCCACCACTCACGTTGCGGCTGCAGCCCCCTGCGGTTAATCCCGTGCAAGGATCCATCTCTGAACAGAGGCTTCCGTCCCCTTCATATCCGGCTTTGCAAACACAGCTGCCAAGAAGAGGAGTTCACCCATCAGCCCCAGAGATACCGGCACCCACCACCCGAAGACGGTGGGCCAGCCAGGGGGTCAGGGCTTGACCTGTGCACCAGGTGGTCACGGGCACTCCTGGGGTCTGCAGTCAGACAGAACTAGGTGGGAATCCAGGCCCCACCTCTCAGCAGTCGTGTGACCCTGCAGGAGTCCCGTAACCTCTGGGAGACCTTGTTTCCTCATCTGGAAAATGGGTATAATCATACTGCTCCCCGCCTAAGGCTGCAGTGAAGATTAAATGAGCTAATGCATGTGGAGCATTTAGCAGGGCACTGACACCTTAAAAGGCTCAACATCTGGTATCTTTTCTGCTCATTCTGGGCTGGAATCTGCCTCTTTACAATTCTAGGTACTACCTCTGGTTTCACAGAGATCAACTCTTCCCTCTATTCTATGCTACAGCTCTTATTTTTTTTTTTAAATATATTTTTACTGATTTCAGAGAGGAAGGGGGAGATTGAGAGAGAGATAGAAACATCAATGATGAGAGAGAATCCTCCATCGACTGCCTCCTGCATGCCCCCTACTGGGGATCAAGCCCGCAACCCAGGCTTGTGTCCTGACTGGAAATCAAACCTTGACCTCCTGGCTCATGCATAGCAACAGGTCACATGAAACCTCCCCCCTCTCCCTTTTCTAGTCCCTCAGGTGTAGTTGTCCTCTCCCTACCCCCCGCCCCCCCCGCCCCCCCGCCAAACACAACATTCTCAGGTGCCTCATTCCGTGAGTTGAAATAGCTTCCTGACCCTCCCACCCTCCCAACATGCTCCACCGTGACACTGTCACTAGTAAGCACAGGGCCATTGGTTCACCCAATATTTATCAAGTGCCCCGTGGCAGGTGCTGGGACACCATGCGGCTCCATCACACCCCCATGTTCCTACTGCAAATTGTGTGCTTCACAGAAAATAAAATAATGTTTTTCATGTATCAAGGCCCCTAGAGGAACTAAATGCTTTATCTGGTGCCCCAACAAAGACATAGTCTAATGTATTCCAACGCTGACTAAGCTTATATGGTATAGACAGACCCACGTCTGTAGTCCTCTGTGGGTGACGGAAGAGGTTTTAAGGGTAGGGATTACTAGTGTTTTCTGCCTCATGCACCAATGTAGACAGACCCTAACTCACAGGAAGATGCATTTCTGCCGTGGACTGTGGAAGAGAGAGGACAGGCTCAGCACGCTGCCTACAGTCCAGAGGGGGAGACAGACCATAAACAGGTAAGCATATAACCATGCAATTACAAATGAAGAAAAGCGCTGTAAAAATAAGGCCAAGAATCTAGAGGCATTCGACATTCTCTGCATTTCCCAGGAGGTTGTGGGGGTGGTTACTGACTTTGAACCAAATCTGCCTGGAGAGGACATTTTCTCTCCAAGCCCATGGGATATGTTAACTTGAAGGAAACGAATAAGGAACCAAATGACCAAAGACCCAAGGACCTGCCAGATGCCTTGAACAGCGGAGTTGTTATTAATGGCCTTCGGAAGTAAACGTGTTTTTCATGGGTTGGAAAGCTGGTGGACAAGTCTTCATTTCCTTCACAGGAGTGATGATAAGAATTATAGTTCCCATGATGCAACATCTATCATGTACTAGCCCTGGTGCTGGGTGCATTTACAATCTCCACAACTGCCCTGCAAGGTAGGTAGCGTCACCCTTATTGTACTGATGAGGAAAGTGAGGCTCAGAGAGGTTAAGAAACCTGCCCGAGGTCACACAGCTGGTCACTTTCAATGGAGGGAGCACAGTTATTGGAACCCAGCTGAGCCTGAGGTTTTCTCCACAAAAGCCACACTGGCTGTTGGAGAGAACAGGCCTCAGTGTATGGGTTGGGTCTGTCTGCAGGTCACACAATGGCCACGGGCCTTTAAGGGTGGTACGCCTCTCCCCCAGACCTACCTTGCTGTCCCATTGCTGTATTCACAGGTGGCATGGATGTGACAGAACTGCACGTAGGGCCCACAGGCTGAGGTCTGCTTGTGGCAGAACCTCCCCGCGGAGCCCTCTCTGCACGTGCCGGGGAGGCAGGCCCCGTCACTGTCCACCCGGTTATCGCACGTTCCGTCAATGCACAGGCATTCTGAGAGAGAAGGCAGAGGGGCACTCAGGGCTTGGAGGACACACGGGGCATGGAAGACAGGACCACCTCTCCTCACCCCAATCGCTCCTGTCAGAGCAGAACCTGGGCTGAGCAGGGGAGCCTCTGGGTGCTGATTCTTAGGGTCCCAGGTGTTTCTCAGCGTGCCTGGGACAGCGCTGGCTGAGGGTGACTGTCCCATCAAGATGAGAACATCTTGGACCCAGGGCTCTTTTATATCCACACTAGAGGCCCGATGCACAAAAGTTGTGCAAGGGGCTCGGCCCTCACGGCCCCGCCCACTGGTCCTTCAGGAAGGTCGTTTTGCCATCTGGTCTAATTAGCATATTAGCTCTTTATTATATAGGATGTGTGGGGTGTGGTGGGGCCCAGGGACGGTTGTGCTGGTGTGAAAGTCCCCGAGGAACTCGATGGTCATCTCCTTCATGGTTAGAGGGTTTAGTCTGGAAATGTCTCACCTTTTTGTGGAGACATTTTGGAACAAATAGAAGTGATTTCTCATGCCGGTCTGGCCCCTGCTGCTAGCTTACCTATTTCTTCTTCACTAGCCTTGTTCTAGGCATTGGGCCAGCATTTAACCTGTACCACCTCATGAACAGTCACCAGCCTCAGGAGGTAGGTTCTTTTAGCATCCCCATTTTCCAGATGAGACAACTGAGGCCCAGAGAGGCGAAGCAAATGGCCCAACTTGCTGCTCATTCCCAAGCATGGACTTGAACACAGGCCTCCAAAGTCCATTTCTCTTCGTGGAGCAGGTGTAAACACAGGAGATTGCTATATTCACTGGTATTTCCACATGCCTGTTGTCATTTTAAACTTTAGCTGCTTACTTCGCTTTGGGTTCTAGGCATTTAAACATTGCAACATGAGCCAGCCCATCAGACTCAGGCGCCTATGCATGTGGGAGTGAATGATTCTCAAAGGCAGATGGCAAGGATTTGGGGACTTGAAACTGATCAGAAATGAAGGAACTTGCACTTTTCCCTCAGAAGGGATTGATTGGAAATTAGTTTGGGTGCTTGGAGTCAACATCCATGAAAGAGAAGAGAATCTCAGTGAGGGGGCTGGAAAAGCATGGCTGGATTAAAATAAAAAAGACTTTCCATAAAATTCTAAGCAAATCAGGGCGTAATTCAAAAGGAACAAGAGCCCAGAGAGGAGGCCCCCTGCCCGAGGCAGCCCCAGACCTGGGACGAGAGGCATTGCAGCAGGAAGCCCCGTGCCGACCCTGCCCCAGCCTCCACAGCCGGCCCCGCGGGCCTCATAAAAATGTCAACGTTGGCAGGCTTTGGAATCAACCCTGTTTTTCTTTTCTCAGAAATCTTATTGGGCAAAAAGAACCTGGGACTAGGGACAGCAGCCCTGCCGGTGGAGCTCTGGCTTCCTGCCCATTTTAAGAGGTAGTTGTGAGGATCAGAACAAGGCAAGAGAGGGGAAGGGTTGTGCATTTTGTAACAAACGAGTGAAGGTACGAACAGCAATAAGAATGGCTTCATTTACTGGTTATGGGTTAGGTGCAAGCTCTGTGTTGAAGGCCTAAATTATGATCTAACTTCATCAATGACCTGTGAGGTGGGCACCAGTACTACCTTCATTTTATCGATGGGAAAATTGAGGCTGAATGAGAGGCTTTTTCTAAGGCCCTATGGCCAGTAAGTAGCACAGTGGGGATTTAATTTGAGTTGGGCTGGACTTCACAGCCAGCTCTGATGCATTCCCTCTATTCTTGTTACATTCTAATCTCAGCTTAGAAGGATGTACCTAAATATATTTACATACCTAAATATACACATCACGTCATTTTAAAGAACACAATGCATTTTCTAAGATTGTATAACCTCATTTTTTCATTGCCTATTGTGGAACTTTCTCCATTTTTCTCTAAGCTTCTTGATATTTATGCCACTGAACTGAGAATAGCAACAGTAGCAACAATAACAGAGAATAATAAGAGAATATTTGTAGTGCATACTCTGTGCTAGGCATTGTTCCAGGACAAGTGCTTTCCATTTATAACTTGCACCAACTGTCCAAGGTGGTTAGTAGTATTAGCCCCATTTTATAGACAAGGATACTGAGTCCTTGAGAGGAGTGGTAACTTGCCCACGGTCGCACATTTGGCAAAGGTGGAGCTGATGGAAGTGGACCACTTGAAAGACAGGTAGTGAGTCTGTTTCTTGATCTGGAGCCCACCATCACTTTAAGAATGTGGAGAAACCTAGAGACTGGCTTTGAAACTGTGGTCCTTGGACTAGCAGTTCTCAACCTTCCCAGGGAATTTTTTTTTGCAAATACAAATGGTCAAATACCACCCCAGGCCCACCTTCTCAGAAACTTGGTGGATGGGGCCCAGCCATCTGGCATGGACTATAGTGTCAGAACCAAGCTGTTAACTCACTACAGACTGATTTATTTGCCTCTCAGCATAACCATTCTTGCTTGTCTCATTTTCAGTTCTTATAAGTGTATTTCTTGTATCACATGATCTCACTCATCTAGGGGAAATAATGAACAACATAAACTGATGAACAAAAACAGACCCGGAGACAGGGAAGCATCGATCAGACTGTCAAACCTCAGAGGGAAGGTAGGGGAGGGTAGGGGAAAGGGGGAGAGATCAACCAAAGGACTTGTTTGCATGCATATAAGCCAAACCAATGGACACAGACCCCAGGGGGGTGGGGGCATGCGTGGGGAGGGGTTTGGGATGGGAATGGGGGGATGAGGACAAATATGTGATACCTTAATCAATAAAGAAATTAAAAAAAAATTGGAACAACAACAACAACAACAGCAACAACAACAACAACAACAACAAGAAACGCCCTGTGATGAGGGCATTCACCAAGCAAAGGGGCCCAGGACACCAGGCCGGCCCACACCACGGGCTTGCAGGGCAGCAGGGAGCCTGGCTGAGGAGCGGAGGGAAGCCCTGGAGGTGCCACTTACGTTTGTCACACCGAGGTCCGTACTTGTTGGGATCCGAGCAGAACTGGCACTGGGAGCCGTGGAAGCCATCCTGGCAAATGCACGTTCCGTTGCCACCGAGGCCGTCTGTGCACTGGGAGCAGAGGCAGGCCCGACGGTCAGGACGACACCCGCCGCCCCCAAAGGGGTCCCCGACCGCTTCGCCACATGACCTGACTTCTTGGTACCAGGCAGGATAAGCTTGGGGTCCCAAGCCTGGATTTAGAACTTTAACCTTTTGCACTCGGATGTCGAGGTTAAAATTACTCTTTGAATGTATCAATAATTTGAAATATAAAAAAATCCAAATAAATAAGTTTGTATGAAAAGAAACTCCAGTTTTTTATTCTACTGCTGCGCTTTGTAAAATCTGGGGTATTTAAAAAATTAAATCCCGAGTAGAATAAAGGAATCGAGAAAAAAAGCAAGCGAGTGCAAAGGGTTAAGGGAAGTCATTCAAGGGAGTGGGAGTCACAGAGGTGAACTGGGAACCTCCAAACAATGCTTATGGGCCGGCGAGGTGAGGCATCGACCTCCAGAATGAAGGCTGGCCTTTCTCTCCAGGTCCTCGCCTGCTCAGCTCTGTGGCTTCTCACTGCAGTGTTTCTCCCTTCAGTGTTAATATGTTTGCCTCCCACCTCCCGGGCCAACTCGAGGCTAGATTTTGAACGATCAACGCTCATCAGAGCTGGGCTCGGTGCCTTCCCAAATACCCGGCTGTGGTAATTAATTAGTGCCAGTGTCGCCCTCCTTTCTTCGCCTGCGTGTGTCCCCACACGTGATTGCGGAGTTTCTCCTTTCCCTTGAAAGAGCATACTTTAAATGTGGATTTCTTAAATGCACAGATCTATGCGTTTTCCATATAAACCACAGCTACTTTTTTTTTTTTTTAACCTTTGTTTGTTTAGCTCTGGCCTCCAAGCTAGAGTTAAGTTTTGGCCTTTACATTTCCTTAGGTTTTGGGGTAGGTTAAAAAAAAGCAATCACTGGGCAGTGCTGTTTTTTTAAAGTCTCATAAAATCTTAGTCCTGGAAGGAATCTTAAAGATTCAGCCCACCCTACTGCCTCCTGTGGGAGGAAAGTGGGGTCCAGAGAGCCTTGCTGAGTTGCCCAAGGTCATGCAGCAGAAAAGCAAAGATCCGAGGCGACATCACTGTACCCACCGTCCCCTTCTGGGGCAAGATTCCTTCCAATGCTGACACCTGTTCTTTTAGTAACCGAGCTATCTTATTTTTACTTCCTGGGAATAGTGGCTGGCATTGCATCATTTCTAGGTTCAGTGGTTTTAAAGATAATTTCTCGACTTCAGAAAGGTCAGCCTCTGCATTCATGGAAAGCATGCACTGGGGACTGTCCTTTTCACCTGTCCGTTTCCCGAGCATGGGTTCAAGAAGCCTCCTGGACACTGGTTGCAGTTGGGCCCGTAGAAGCCTTTGCAGCACTTTGGTATCTGAGAGACAAAATGTGTGTTGCCCTTTAAGACCCAAGCAGAGTGCCCGTTCCTCAAAGGAGATCTATTTTAATTCCTGTTATTATCATAAACATCATTAGCTCCCTCCCCCATTATGAGCTCACTTTTCTTTTGCAGATGATGTCATGGCTAGTGCTCAGCCACCTGCTCGCCACAAATCTACTGAGGGCTGACCGTGGCGGGCAGCCTGGCACCGGCACCACGGACAAGGCAGATGAAGGCTGTGCTCATGGTCTGTGTTCTATCTAATCAGGAAGAGACAATACATAAAAGAGGAGAAGGAGGAGGAGGAGGGGGAAGAGGAGGAAAAGTAGGGAGAGAAGAAGAAGGAGGACAAGGAGGAGGAGGATGAGGAGGAGAAGAAGGAGGAGGAGAAGGAAGGAGGAGGAGGACAAGAGGAGGATAAGGGAGAGGAGAAGGAGGAGGAGGAGAAGGGGAGGAGCAGAAGAAGGAGAACAAGGAAGAGGAGGAGGAGGAGGAGAAGAAGAAGAAGGAGGGTGAGGAGGAGAAGGTGAGGAGGAGAATAAGGAGGAGAAGGACAAGGAAGAGGAGGAAGATGAGTAAGAGAAGGAGGAGGAGGAAGAGAAGGAAGAGGAGGACAAGGAGGAGAAAAACAAGGGAATTTCAGAGCATGGTCAGTACTGGGAAAACAGAGGACCATACTAAAGTGGTGGCAGGTGGAGGCAGAGGTGATGGAGATTGGGGAGGTCACTGTGGATTGGGTGTTGATGGAGGAGGTGACTGTTAAAGGGAGACATGAAAGATAACTCAGCTCCAAGAAAACCTGGAAGAGCATTTTGAGGCTGGGAATGGCCAGTGCCCACACTTTGAGGGAGGCATGAGGCAGGTCAGAGGCAGAGCGTGGCCTGTGTGAGGGCAATGAGAGTGTGAGCTCTATATTGAGAGCCAGAGGGCATCATGGGAGGGGTGGATGCAGGGAAGGGGGCGACCTGGCTGCCATGTGGAGAATCCACCCTTCCATTCCCTTGCAGGGAGACATGGCCAAGGCTACAAGGCAACCTGTGTCTCACGGAACCTGGGGCTCAAGAGCGTGGCCTTGGCACTGCCCAGCCCTGCTGGCTTCCATGTGAGCCCCGGTGGCCTGGATGAAGGCCCCAGCCACACAGCCTCCTCACCTTCACGGTGGCATTGCAGTATCTGGCACAGCCACTCTTCAAGCTCCTGGTTCTGCCGGTGTAGACACATTTGTGTGTGAAGAGTTCCTAGAAGAAAGCCAATGAGAAAAAGCATTGCTGTGTGCATTTCGAGGTCCTCTTGGCATTCCCCAGCTTTTACATATACTAGACGGTCTACTACCATTTTACCATCAATGTCAGGGATGCTGTAGACCACACTGGGCACAGGTGGGTCCCTGTCAGGGTGTGGTCAACCTCTCTTTAAAAAAAATATTTTTATTGATTTCAGAGAGGAAGGGAGAGGGAGAGAGAGAGATAGAAACATCAATGATTTGAAAGAATTGATCAGCTGCCTTCTGCATGCTCCCCACTGGGGATGGGGCCTGTGACCTCCTGGTTCATAGGTTGACGCTCAACCACTGAGCCATGCCTTCTGGGTGGTCACCCTCTTTAGATACTGTTTCCTAATACAGGCCAGGGTTAGCACAATGCAGGCCATGTATCTTTATGCCCCTTATAGTGCCACGGCAGACATCGATAATTGATCAGGGAACACTTTCCTGTGTATCCTGGATACAGCTTAGCCTCCCCTTTCAACCAACTGCCACCCCTAAGCTCCTCTTACATAGAAATTTTGGAGTCAGTAAAGAATCTATCTCTAATTTTAGAAAGACCCTTCCTGCCCAATAGTGACAATCTGGTTTTTCTCTTGGAGGTGGGGGCAGGTTTAAATGCACCTTTCATTCTCTAACCCCATGCCCACTCATGATTATCTAGAACTACAATTTATTGAGAATGTACTAGGGCCGGACACATTACATACATGAGGTCATCAGTCCTCAACCCCACATGGATGTTTTTCATCCCTCTTTCCTAGACAAGGAAGCTGAAGCCCAGATAGGTTGCCATTTTCCTAAGGAACACTGCTACGAAGCGGCAGGTCCAGAGAACGGGACCTGCCTTACCATGCACTAACTTTAGGATATCACAGGCAAGTCATGTAGTCTCTGTGGGCCTCAGCTGCCTGATCCTTGAAATGGGACAATAATGGTGATCTCAAGTTTTGTCAGACGCATTAGTCCCTGGCTCAGATTTTATGTTCGATAAATGTTGATTGTGAGCTTGCTCCTTCCTCGTAGGCTCTTGCTCAAGGAGTTAGCATTGAGAACACCACAGACTATAAAATCCCAAATTCTGAGATACATTTATTGAGGAAGGAGTATTCAGTCCTCTGGTTGGATCGCAGGATAATTAACCAGGTGCTGATCCTGGGAGCCTGGGAGGGGCAGTTTGGAGGCTCTTTCGGCTCCAACCCACATGTCTCATCTCTTTTTCTTCTCTTCCTCCTCCTCCTCCTTTGGGCTGAGGCAATGTGGGTTCATGGTGCTGCCACGTATCAGCCGAGTGACCTTGTGCGAGGTGTTTGCTATTTCTTTGCCTTAGCTTCCTGGTGACACGATGGTTATGATAATAATATGCCTACCTCCTAGGCTCCAGAAAGCTTTGAGAACAATGGCTGGCACCAGCAGTTGCTGTGATACTGGCCAACACGGTTTCCTCTTCCCCATCTCTCTCCATATTCCCTGGTTGACAGCACGCTGAAGGACGCAGGGCTGATGGCTTCATTAAGCAAAATAAATATCCGAACACCTGTGCCTATTTAATTTTAATGTTTTGCTATATGAAATGCTTCACAATAAGATTGCACCGAGAGCTCATCACCCTCCTTAGTGATTTATTCTCGTGTTGAATGAAACTTCTGGTTGGGAAGTTTTTTTAGTTTTTTTTAATTTTTTATTGACTCCAGAGATGAATGGAGAGATAGAAACATCAATGATGAGAGAGAATCATTGATTGGCTGCCTCCTGCATGCCCCACTCTGGGGATTGAGCCCACAACTTGGGCATGTGCCCTGACCAGGAATCAAACTGTGACCTCCTGTTTACAGGTTGACACTCAACCACCGAGCCACACGGGCTGGGCAGGGAAGTTCTTTCTTAGGATATATTTAGGGACAGAAATTTCCCTCATCAACTTGACCTTAGAACATTTGGCTTTTGCCACCAATAGGACACGTGGCATATGGATTGTGAATTGTACAGTAGTCTCTTTTCCTTTTAGATCAGAGCTCTCAAGACAAAACCAAAATAAAACAAACTATCTTTTTCATGTTTCTGCCCCCAAAATAAACACTATGAACCTCAGTAGATGTGTTTAGAATTCAATCAAACTTGAAAAGGTTTTGATGTTTCTAGTATCATTTTCTTAATATTTTTCTCTAGAATGACAATTGGGAAGAGCAAATATGAATAAAGAGTGGCAGAACATGCCATCCCAAAGTATGCCACTTTGGGATAAGGATTATTTTGAGCTAAAGATACCTGAAAGACAGCAGATATCTCTTTTCTTTCTGGAAACTGTGGGCCTTTGTTGCCTAATCTGTGAAATGGGACAATAATGGTGATCTCAAGTTTTGTCAGAAGATAAAACTATGTGAAAGATGCTCTCTCTGTACCGGAGAAAAGAAATATCTTGTCACCATCGACAGGGAGTTGAAGCCAAGAAAAATCTGTACACACAGACCTTGTAAAAAGAACTGCTCTTCGTCCTGGCTGATTTTGCTCAGTGGTTAGTGTACTGTGGATTGAAGGGTCTCGGGTTTGATTCCTTGGTTGCAGTTTGATCCCCATTTCGGTTGGGGGAGGCAACCAATCAATGTGACTCTCTCACATCAATGTTTCTCTCTCTCTCTCTCTCTCTCCTCCTCCTCCTCACCCTTCCACTCTCTCTTTCTAAAAACAAACAAACAAACAAAATCAATGGAAATAATATCCTTGGATGAGGATTAAAAACAACAATTGCTCTTCCTTTAGCCTCCCCATACATTTTAGTTGCTTTCCCCAAATTGCCATTCTCCGTTCAACCTACTATATAAGCACTTGGGTTTTGCCACTTGTGTGGGTCTTCATTCTTCTATGGAGGCTCCCATGTAAGCGTAGAAATCTGTGTGCTTTTCTCCTGTTAATCTGTTTTATGTCAGCTTAATTCTGAGGCCCAGCTGGAGACTCTTAGAGGGTGGAGGTAAGGTTTTGCCTTCCCAACACAAACGTTGCATTTTGTTTAAGAGGGAAAAGTAGAGAAGGAATAAACCTTTACTGAACGGCTACTTGATTTAGGCATTGTGCTTGGGTTTTTAACCCATGATAATTCCATGGTGTTTATTATTATTATTAATTATTATTATTTACAGATGAAGAAAATGAGAGTTAAAAAGCTTAAGCAACTTACTTTGGGTTAATGAGCAAGGATTGAAACACAGGCAGTAGGCTAAGAGCTAATCTCATTTCACCCCAGTTGGAGTTAGCATCTTTTCAGAGGAAGGTGGAAAGGATGAGAAACCACATCAGTGGGGTTGCCTGGGTGATGTGCGTTTCCATGAGGCTGTCACACTCACTGTGGGCTCGGAGTTGGCAGGACATTTGCTCCAATAGATGAGGGAACAGCTCACACATGTGCCCTGGAAGGAAAGTCAGCGGATCAGCACAGGTGCTCCTGCAGGAGGGAGCAGGGGACTGCCCTGTCTGGTCTCATGCTTCCTCCCTGAGAAGGGGGTTCTACTAGAGTAACCCTCCCAGCCTCTTTCCCCGCCCCCTTCTGACTCCTCCCCATAGAAAAGGAGTAAAGGTGGTGCAGGAGGGTTTGGGGAGAAGGAACTGAGCCTGCGCAGTGCCTTCCTCTCCTTCCTTTAGGGTCAGACAGATCAACTCTCTGTGAGTAGAGAAGCACCTGACCCACAGGGGGCACTGTAGTTGGCCATCTGTGCCAAGGATGAAGGATTAGGATGAAGTCCTTGTTCTCCAATGAGCTTAGCAGTAATGAGGATGAACATTGAAACTCTGCCTTTCATTCTCCTGGGCTGCTCACTTCAGTGATTCAGGAGCAAGGAAAGGGGTGTGTGCCTCCAAATCTTTCCAGATCCATTCTCTGAAGTTCTCTACTGGGCTCTGTGCGCCAGCAGGTAGAACTTGGAGGATGGTCTCTTGGGCTTCCTTGGCTGCTTCTGACTGGTCTTGGCCAATGGGAGGCACCGGCAGGATACTGATCGGTTGGAGGAGAGCGAAGTCAAGGTATTTCTTCCCTGCTCTCTGTGTACTTAGGCACCATTTCTACAGTTCCTGATGGCGTCACTTCCTCCGCTCTTCCCACTCTCACTGGGTGCAGGTAACCCTACTCCCCTTCTTGACCCCCCACTGTGACTCCTTTGCCTTGGAGTGGGAATGATTTCCTGTCATTGTCTGTCCCTGGATGCCCCAGCATAACTTGTTTATTTCCCTAGCCCTGCCCATCTCTCTGTAGTAGCTTCTTCATTAAACTCTCTCCATTTGAACCTTTGGGATACATTCTGTTTCCTGCAGGGACCCTAGACCCTGTCAAGTACACAGTGCTATTTATTAAGCCTTTAAAATCCAAAATACATGTCCCCAAACCCAAATGTACATGGCCAAAGGCAGCTATGGGTTCATCCTGGTGAAAACTGAGACTTCTAGAAGGTGCCAGCAGCTTCTATTCTCTGCTAGCAATAAATACCTTCCAGAGAATGCATTTGTGCTTTTAATAGACAATCAAAACCACCCTAAATCACATGGAGCAGATAGATTTGACTTTACACCCAGAGAAAATAGAAGATTCCATTCTAAGGTGGCTAATGGGAAGCTCTTTTCCCCATCTATGCTTTAGGCCGCGGTTCAAACCCACATGTTGATTCTGTTCGTTGGGGAGATGAAGAACAAACTTTTGAACAACCTGGAATTAGGCAACCTTGAACTTATGGCTGCCCTTGTTTTCTCCACAGAATTCCTTCCCTGAACTTGAACGGCAGCTGCTTGGGGTGGAGAAGCTCCGAAGGAGTCTAATTATCAATTCCGATTCATTCTTTTCTGCAGAGGCCCAATTTCCCTAATATTTTTGCCTTTGGGTCAGGAGATGAGACTTTCCATCTGTCCTTTTCTGATCTTCATCTTGGCCTAAGCCAGGTGACACACCTGCCAATATTTATTTCAAGGATTGAACCAAACACCTAAATTGCTGCCAGGGACTGGCTGGGAAAGTGACCAAGTTTCTGCCTCTTTAAAAGTGGTGTTCAAAGTTGAACTAAATCCCGCAGATGGCATGTGACTGGCATGGGGAACCAGTACCATCACAGTAACTAAAACATATTAGAATCATTATATTAATTAAGAAATCTGGAACCAAAGGAATCAGCCACAAGTCTGTGCCAGGCACTCATCTAGGTACTTCCAGCCTTCATGATAAGGAGAGGGATCAATACAATAAAATCTATAAAAACAGGCCATTATTCCTTGTTCAATGCCCATGTTCCAAGGATATTGTGAGGACAATCATTGAAGCATTATTGAAGTGTCCTGAAAAGAAATACTCAGACGTATTATTGCTGTGACTTTGGGGTTGTGGTTTCCATGGGAACTGAAAGATCACATGTAACAGCAAGGTTAACATTTGGGGTGCTCTGATTAAAACCAGCTGAGCCAAAGAAAGTTGCTATGGAAACAGGAAAGGCCATTAGAAGGTACATAAACTCATAGGCAAACAGGAAGTTTGGTATTTGAAAAGAAGTACAGAAAGATGGTTGATTGGCTAGGCCAGACATCCACCTGAGAAGAAATTCTATTTTAAATCCCTCTTAAAGTGCCTTGAAGTGTGGTGGGTTGAATAGTGTTCCCCCCCAAAAATTGATGTTTCCCCAAATCTCTGAATGTGATCTTATTTGGAAACTGAGTCTTCACAAACGTAACTAGTTAGGATGAGGCCATATGGATGAGGGTGGGCTCTAGATCTAATGACTTGTGTCCTTACAAGAAGAGAAGGGCACACAGTGACACAAACAGGAAAGAAGGCCAGGCAAAGACGGAGGCAGAGATTGAAATGACGCAGTTACAAGCAAGGAATGCTGAGGGTCCCCAGGAGGCACCAGAAACTGGAAGAGGCAAGGAAGACCCCCACCCCCACAACCCCAAACCTTCAGAGGCCCTGCTAATACTTTGATGTCGGACTTCTGGCCTCCAGAGCTGTGAGAGAACACATCTCTGTTGCTTTAAGCCGCCTAGTTTGTGGTCATTTGTTATGGCAGCTCTAGAAAACTAATACACCTAGGCATCATCTATCACTGTGGAAATTCCCCCAAAGGAAACAGTTCACGCCTGCCTCTCTATGAAGACAGAAACCCTCTGAGTTGAGGCTCCTCAGAACGGTGAGAGCTGGGAACGTTGTCTGCTTTGTGGGGCAGGTTAGGGGTTCTTCTATACTGTCCCAGTTTTCTTACCAGTTTCATCTCTCTCTTTGCTTCGTCGCATCGGTGGGGCAGAATTGGGACGATGGAGGGAGGAATCAGAACTCCAGTCAGTGTGTAAATTCGGCCATTTTTGGCAGCGACATCAAGTTCTTCCATTGCCACATCATTTGCCAGAATCTGCCCCTGGAAAGAAGCAGTGGTATCTTCCATTCTGTCCTGCAGGGACACCAGTGGTCCCCTGGCAGGTCTGAATGGTGGCGACCTCACCGGAGACCTTCAACTTCACCTGACTTTTCAGTGAGTGGAAGACTGCTATTAGAAGGGCTTGGCTGACAGGGAGAGATGGAACTGTTAAATGAATTCTTGACTGATGCCAGGCAAGGATGTCCTTGCAGAAATAGTCCTTGACTAGGGAAGAGGTATAACTATTCCAGCTCTACAATATATTTGCTATGACATCTTGGGCAAATTAATTTACTTCTCTGTGGTGATCCATTCATTCAGATACATTTACTGACCTTGTGATATATTAGGTGAACAAATCTAGGCAAGTTCCTGCTTATGTTGTAGGGAAGGGAGCAGAAAATGAACAAATTAGTGAAAATGCTGATCTCCACCTTTCCCTACATCTGCTCCACCTGCAGTGCTCATGGCAACTTATCTTTGTGGTTGCTCAAGTCAAACCTCGGGGGTCATCCTTGGCTTCTTCTCTCTTTACTCCCAGCCAATCCATCAGCACATTTTGTTAAGTCTACCTTTAAAATGCCCTGAGAATTTAACCACTTCTTATCACGTCCCTGCTACCTCCCTGGTCTGAGTCACCATCATGCTTCTCTGGGTTATTGCAAATTGCCTCCTAACCAGTCTCCCAAAATGTATGTCTGATGATCATGTCATTCCACTGCTCAGAATCCTCCAGTGGCTTCTCATCTCATTCAGAGTAAGAGCCTATGTCCTCACCTTGAGAGCTTAGGCCCTGCATGTCCTGACCCAGCCTCTCCTTCTCCCTCCTTCTGCACTGATCTCCTCTCCAACCTCTCTCCCTTCAGCTCTCTCTGACAGAGCCACACTGACCCAGCCCTTCCTCAAGCAGGTTGGGCACGCTCCTGGCTTTGTTCCTTGCACTTACTGCTCCCTCTCTCTGCAATGCTCTTTCCCAAATAGTCACACTGCTTCTCCCTTCACTTCCATCAGGTCTTTGCTCATATGTTTCCTTCTCCACGAGGATTTCTTGGGCACTTTATCTAAAATGTCAGACCCATTCCTGCAGTCCATTCCCCGTCCTTGCTTTGCTGGTTTTTGCCTTAGCACTTCCTATTCTCTCATATATGATATATTTTACTTATTTGTTTATTGCCTATCCTCCTACTTACTAGAATGAAGGTCCCACACAACCAGGGACTTTCATCTGATCATTGGTTTACCTTCAGGACATAAAATAGTGTCTGGCACATAGTAGGCACTCAATATATATCAGCAGTGAATCAAGAGGAGACATAATCTCTACCAGACTTTTGCTGATATTATTACCCCAGGGAGTTAGCTGAATAATGCTGCCTTCTTTGAGTTTCTTAAGTCAATCATGTTTTTCCCACCTCAGGGCCTGTTCACATGCTCTCTCTTCTGCCTAGAACTCTCTTCTCTGCCCAGGTCCAATCTAGTCACCTTTTGAATCTTGACCAAAGCCTCACCTCCTCACTACGAACCTCTGGGCCCCCAGACTTGTTCAGACTCCTCCTGTTGCATGCTCTCACAGTCCTCTTAACTTCCAATTGGTGGCACTGATTACAATTGTAATTAAAATAATTAACTGGTTGCTAATAGTTGTTAACGTTTCTTTTCCTTGCTTGGATGGAAGCCTGTCTCTTTCCAAACTGCTTTACCCTTGGCAACTAGTTCAGACTCTCACACATGTAGCTGCGCAGCAGGTATCTGCTGACAAAGGCAATACCTGAATGAAATAATCGTAAAGGTTTTAAGCCTGTGATTTAGTAAAGAGGTAGGATAACCTGAAGAATAATGAGTAGAAGAGCGAAAACGCATGTAAGTCACCAGTGGTAGAGTTTTCACCTACATTGCTGGTTGTGTTAAACTGTATGATCTGGTTGGCCATGCTCCTAATGCGAAGGGTGGAAATGAGGGTGGCCACTTCGAGCTGCAATGAGAACAAGAGATGGAGACATTGAGAGCAACACACAGAGTCCTGCTTTCATAACGTCCTCACTGGAAAACACAGCCTGCAAGTTCATGAAATAAATAATGGGAGCTTGGATGTCATGTGTTTTTGTGGCTTTGAAGATTTCTTTGATAGCAGGCTCGTTATCCACGGCTAAGGAAACGATCAGAACTACAGAAAAAGGACAATTGTCACATATTTTCTAGCATCCATATTGCAAATTTAAGATTAGGTCAGATATCTTGAAAGCAGGGGAAAAGGGCAGGAAAAGTGGGGCCCACCTGGGTATAGGGGACAATGTGGTATCTGACGAGTTCCAGAAGCTTCCAAGATCCCTGTGAAGGAATTAAAATACTTCTTTAGTCAATAAAGAATACACAACATTTCCTACCCACCCACCATCTTGTAGGACCCTCCTCACATGACTTTGGACACTTAGTCAAGAAAAATAAGTGACCCATAATCTCTTTAGTGGGAAATCCAGGGTGAGAAAAATACCCACTCCCTGATATTTAACATTTCACCGAATTCCTACTTTAGCAGAAGCTGTTCTTAAAACACTATATGTACATCTCATTCAATCCTCCCAACAGCCTTGTGAGGTGGGGACTACTATTGACCCCTTCTGTGTGTGATAACACTGAGTTTTAAAGTCATGCTCAAGGTCACAGAGCCAACTTAGGCTATAAGACTAAGAATTAGCCCAAGCTCTCAGTCACTCTGCTCCTGACCTCTCTCAACACCCAAGGCTACCTTCTGGATTTTCTAAGACAGCCTTAGTTTATGATTCTGTTTCACTCCTGCCATAATCACACATGAGATGGTTACTGAGGACTAAACAGTCTTTGTTTGCATTATCTGGTCAGGACTTGCCCTTCTGAGCTCGAATGGTACATGAGCATTTCTCCTGTGAAGTCCTTCCCAAAAGTTCCCATGCTTCAGGACACGGAAGCAACAGTGGAGAAAAAAGAGGGTCTTGGGCTATAAACAGGATGAGCACCCCCGTAAGGGAGTCCTGGAGAGAGCATAGAGGTGAGGGGCCTGGGGCCCACTCTCTTTGGGGGAAGGAGGCGGTGGCAATGGAGGTGGTCTGTTGCAGAATGTCGTGATCTCCCAGCTGAGCCAGAGTTAGGGGTTACAAGCTTCACAGCCCTTGTGCTTCTTAAGTGGCACAGCCATAGTCACTAGGTCAGTGGTCGGCAAACTCATTAGTCAACAGAGCCAAATATCAACAGTACAACGATTGAAATTTCTTTTGAGAGCCGAAAACCGACTTCTGCGCATGGGCCACGAAGTTTCAATCACACTGTACGTGTGCGCCCGCACGTGGTATTTTGTGGAAGAGCCGCACTCAAGAGGCCAAAGAGCCGCATGTGGCTCGCGAGCCGCAGTTTGCCGACCACTGCACTAGGTGAACGATCACAAAGCAAGATCATAGTAATGCCCCCAAAAGAGGCTGATCAGTCTAGGGACATGTTCCAACAGCATGAACATGATCAAAAAGAGTTTTATTCACCCAGACTCCTCTCTGCATTTGGCCTTGGTCCCTGTGCCAGGGAAGCAACTTGTAAGTAGAGGGACCATGTATCCTGGTTTGTCGGGTACCACCCTGGTTTATACTTATTGTCCCGGCAGCCCCAATCACTCTCAAGAATTGTCCTGGTGCAAATGATAAATTGCATGGCTACCATAGCTATGTCAATAGCACTATGTGCAGGGCACGGTAACCAAAAAGAGTGTTGAAGTTGACCACTGTCTGCAGTACTGGTTCTGTTACTATGTGACCTTGAGCGTGTTGCTTAGCCTCTGGGTTTTAACTTCCCCTTTGCACTACTTTCTGGTACCCAGAAGTGAGACTGGCAGGCAGAAGCAATGCTATTACAAGCGAGATGCTCAGTGGCAAAAGGGGTGAAAAAAGTGGGGACCACTGGGGAAATGTCAGACTGAACTGGACTGCAAACTCCTGGAAGGCAGGAACTGGGTCTTTGTAGCTTATTAATCATGGTGTCCCCAAACAGCACAGTCTGGGGCACATGCCAGGCCCTGCATACATGTTTATGACAATAAATTAAAAGGAGGAGGGAAGGGTTCCTAGGAAGAGCACTGAGCTGGACCGCAGGACCCTGAGTTCTAATCCTGTTTCTGCTTCTGGGTGACCTTGAGCAAGCCACTCAACTCCTCTAGTCTCAGCTGCACTTGCAAAACAAAGGGACTGGTATGGACTCCTTTCAGCCCTTTAATTACACATGGAGGGCTATTGACTGGGTAGTCCACTTCTAAAGTCTCCAGAATTAATTGGTGTTGGATCCTCTACAAGAAATAGGAGAATGAAAGGGACAAAGGCATTGGTCAGCATTGCTCCACCACTGTGTGTGCTGCTGCAGTATCTGGCTGGGGGCCGCCGCCCAGTGCAGCTCAAACTTGCAGGTGCTGTTGGGGAAGAGCCTTTTGGTGAAGTGTATTCCTTCCCTTATGAGGACACTCACTTCCTCCCTGCTGCTTTAGGTAACAAAAGCAACAACAAAACCCACCAAACTTTTGGTGCCAGGGACAGAAAGAGAGTTTTCTATCCAACTGTGTGACCTTGAACTCTGTATATATCCACTTCCCTTTGCCACATTTAACTTTCAAGGTGTCTGAGAATTGGCAAGGGCAGTCTCGGCCCCCTTGGCTTTGGTTTCTGTCTAGTTCAGTGATGAAGCCGTACACTGGGGCTTATCATCAGTAGCTGTGGTCTCTATGGGGATGGGATGATTTGGGGACTGAACATTATTTTCAGGAGAAATGGAAGGATACACTGGAAAGGGAACATGGCATCCCAAATGAGAATTGGAAACCGCTCTTCTAATGAGATCAGTGTGTTTTCCATTTTATTGGTGTAGCTGATGGGACTTTCACTGTCTCTCACTGTGGTTCTTCTTGGAAGATACAACTAAAGGATGCTATTAAGATGGATGGAGACAGAAGGAGCATGCCAAAGGTGGGGGACATTTTAACCCACATGGGCTCTGCAGCTGAGAAAGAGGCAGAAATGGTTCTATTCCCCACCAAGAAACTTCAGCGGAAAAACAGTTTATGACTTAGGACAAAGAGACATTGAAGTTGTATATTCTTTGCAGGTAGAAAAATAATGCCTTTGAGAGAAAAGAGACTGAGAGCCAGGAGCAGTGGTGTATTAGTAAATTGTTTCCATGGAGAAAAAAATAAGCCATGATTTATAGCATTGGCCAATTTCTATGGTGTAAACTACCTTGGGCTGTTTTCAAGCTACCAATGTGATCTCAGTGGGTGGAGCTGGGAAGAGATACATATAGTCTACTCTCAAGAGCTTGAGTGAGCCAGCTTCAGATATGCTTTTTTTTTTTTTTTTAAAGAGAGGAAGAGAAAAAAGAAACATTGCTCCATACGTGCCCCAACCAGGAATGGAACCTGCAACCGAGTTATGTGCCCTGACGGGGAATTGAACCTGCAGCCTTTTCAGTGTATGGGAAGATGCTCCAACCAAGTCACCTGGTCAGAGCACCACTGGAAGGAGGGAGGAGAAAGAGAAGACCTTTCTGAGCAAAAGTACCTGACAGAAAAGCAGGAAGGTTGTTTTTATTTTTATTTTTCCTATTCTAGTTAAAAGGTTTTGTTTTAATTTTAAGTGTACCTGATTAGGTGTCTGAGAACTCCTTTATTATTATTTTAAAACCTGTACCAGAAGCTCATGCACTCAGAGAGGCCATATAATCTCAGGATTTTAATAATCTCCCAGGGGAGCAACATTACTTTTTTAGCTGTAACATTAGGTATCAGTGTGAGTTCTAAAGAAAGGTATAACAGACTTTTTTTCTCTCCAATAGCTAAGTTTCAGAAAATTTGAGCGTGAATCATAAGTGTAAAATAACATCCTATTTTTAAGACACTGGAAATATAGCATTTTAAATGCAAACCTATAGCACATCCTTTAATATGTTGAACATCTGTTTGCAATGTAAGGGAGATCACCTTCTGATTTATCTCCTCGAGGCATATCTTTTTAATCCAAAGTTTTCTGAAAGTAAGATACCCTTATTTGCCATCCCTAGTTTAGACAAAGCCTGTATGGACACAGACTGAGGAAAATATTCTAGAAAGGGCTGTATCCAACTGGACCTCTAAACCATACACACAAATTTCTGGGTTCCAGAAACAGTGTGGCCTGGGCTGTCTGAGTTAAAGTTGGTGCTTCCCAAAATGTCTATTTCTGGCTTCATTCCAGTACCATTGAATCAGAATGCTTGGGGAAAGTTCTGGATGATTCCTACTTCACAAGCTCCATAGGTGATTTCTAACCACATTAAAGTTTGGGAATCATTAACCTAAAATATCTGGGTCCCCCATCGTGTATACTCGGCACTGGACTGTGTGAGGTTGTAGGCAGTCTGGCCCCGTTGCCAAGACAGCGGCATGATTTCAGGACCCTGGAAGAAAGCTGCGGCCCTTCCACCAGTTGATGTTCTAATGAACAAAATTCCATAACTAGCTGTTGTTCTCTTCACCTTGAGGCTGTTATTTGTGGGAAAGGAAACACTTTAAATGCTTTTAGTTATTTACACCTTAGTGTGAAGGAGTAAAAAAAAATCTCCTTCCTAGAGAAGAATGTGAGAGAATGAAAAGTTATGGTTTATAAAGAGAGGGTTATAGTCCTGGCCAGTGTGGCTCAGTGGTTGAGCGTCGACCTATAAACCAGGAGATCATGGTTCAGTCAAGGCACATGCCTGGATTGTGGGCCTGATCCCCAGTAGGGGGCGTGCAGGAGACAGCCGATCGATGATTCTCATCATTGATGTTTCTATCTCTCTCTCCCTTCTTCTCTCTGAAATCAATAAAAAAAACAAAAACATTAAAAAAAGAGAGAGGGTTATAATGGAGAGAGGTTAAAGCAATAAAAAGGAAAGGCTGGAGCATCTAAAAATAACATTTATGCCTTTTAAATTTAGCCTAGACCTGGTCCAAAGTGGCCTGGATTAGACTTTATTTTCTAGATGGTTTTAGAGTTGTAGAGAACTTAAAATATTGATTTTGCTACTGAGTAATATTAGAAGAGCCAGGAAAATCAAACCAACCATTTAGATATAGGGTTGCAAATAGATCTTATTTCCTATGCTCAGTCTGGTAGTCAATCAGACTACTTGGAACACTACTGAGGAGGATTAAGCCACAGCAACACCGGGCTTAGTTCCAGAGAACTGTGATTGATTAATGATGTCTGTCTTGGTTGTAGGAGGGTAGGTGGTAATATGTATGCTATTTATTTGCCATCCCTAGTTTAGACAAAGCCTGTATGGACACAGACTGAGGCAGTGGTGCTGCCATAATACCACGAGAGTGAGTAGGGTACAATACCTCTGGAGAGAGGAGATAATCGAGAGTGCCATCCTTCATGTTACTCCATACTTCATTATTTGGGACAAAAACGGTGTATGGTCCACCAACTCCATCTTCATCTAAGGCATGTCCCACGTTGGTTTTCTGCAATTAAGAAATAAAATTTTATAAACTGATGAACAAAAATAGATTCAGAGACAAGAAGCATGGAACAGACGGTGCAATCTCAGAGGGAAGGTGGGAATGAGTGGGTGGGTGGGGAGAGATCAACCAAAGAACTTGTATGCATAACCCATGGACTTAGACAATAGGGTGGTGAAGGCCTGGGGTGGGGGATGAGGGTGGGCTAGAAGGGGTTAATGGGAGAAAAAGGGGACATATGTAAAACTCTCAACAATAAAGATTTAAAAAAAAAGAAATAGAATTTTATATCATCAATTATCTCTGACAAACATTTGAGTAATTACTAAAAAACAACATTTATCATTGACACATCAGCTAATTTTACAAAGGACTGGGCATAAAACATTTTCAGAAATCCATGAAAAGTACATACCTCTAACAAGGATCTGAACTTGCTGTATCTTGGTTGTAGCATTGTCATTATGGTTTGCTAAAAAGAGACACTTTGTTTAAAAATTAGTGAAAAAAAAGGTGGTTTAGGAAATAGGCACCCTATCATTAAAAGACTGATGACAGAGTTTATGTGTAAGTGTGGGTAGATAAAAATAAAGACCTGGTCAACATTATATAAATATTTCCTGTTGTTATTGAAACAGTGGTTCAGACCTGCACATTCTGCAATAGCATTTAGCCATCATCAAATAGGTTAGAGGGAATAAATATTATTGAAGGGAGACTGTCCTCCTCCATCAAGCATGAAGGATATATTTTCAATAGTCACTGGACTGAACTGTCAGTTGTGGCCATAAAAGAGGTCACAAAATCAAGACCTTTCCTACACCTACTGCAGGTCTTTCTCTCTGCAGAGGTATCCAGAATTCTGTTGAAAACAAAGTATCCCATCTTTCCCATGGTTGGGGTCCTAGTACAAGTGAAGGACAAGTATATACTGCTGGCATGCATTTTTCTTTTGGATGTGAAAAGGAAGATGGATTTGAATCGACGTCACTTTTAGCTGAAATATCTTACCTCTGTGTTGCTCTCAAATGTGGGCGTCATCTTGTCCATGGCTCTGTCAAGAATGTGCAGGAGCCCATTGGAAGCAACTATGTTCCCCTCTATAATTTTTACCTTCTTTTTTCCTCCATCGAGTTTAAGCTTTAGTTGATTGTCCTAAAACACCAAGGGAAAATAAAATAAAGTTAGTGTGGTGGCCTCGAAGGGGTGAGCGCTGGACTGGAAGTCAGAAGTCCCGAGTCCTTGGGTCCTGCCATTTATTGGCTGCCTGATCATGGATAGGCCACTTCACTTAAAATAGGGAGGATGGTATCTGCTTGATTGACTTCACGGCCTTTTCATGAAGATCAAATGAGATAGCTTGTGAAATCAGTGATGGCTATCACATGCTACATGTCAGTCAGGCATTGCAAGTCTCCCCCAATAGAGTGCAAGCTCCAAAAGGGCAAACCTATTCAATGTACTATGAACACATCATCTATTTTAGTGTCTTGTACAGAGAGGGCACACAGTACAAATATTTGTTGAGTAAGTAAGGGAAGCTAATTCCTTCTTCCTCCCATGTAGCTCCTATAAGTTATTTGTTGAATGAATAAATGAATGAAGGCATGCATGTCCTTGGGAGAAAGAAAGGCATCTATTATCTATCTATCTATCTATCTATCTATCTATCTATCTATCTATCTATCATCTATCTATCTATCTATCTATCTATCTATCTATCTATTATCTATCTATCTATCTATCTATCTATCTATCTATCTATCTATCTCTCTCCCCCCTTCCTTCCTCCTTCCCCCCTTCCTTCCTTCCTTCCTTCCTTCCTTCCTTCCTTCCTTCCTTCCTTCCTTCCTTCCTTTCCTTCCTTCCTTCCCTCCTTCCCTCCTTCCATCTACCCACCTATACTCACACACATAGTACAACATATTGGTTAAGGAATCAGGTTTTGGAATCAGGCAGACCTGCACTTGAATCCTGGCTCTGGAAAAATGTCCTTCCCAGGGTTGCTGTAAATCTTACCTAGTGTAAATGAAGATTGACCCTAGTTCCTTCCACAGAGTAACAGCTATCAACTATTTGGTGAAACATAACTGTATAGTCCATAATGCACACATGCACATTCTGTTGATTAATCATGTGTACCTCAGCTCAGTAAAGTCATAAAAAGAGCTATTTATGAAAGGGGAGTAGGATGGTTTTATTTAAAAAACAAAACAGTCTAATGGCATTAGGAAAGGTGGAATATTATGCTGGAGAGGATGGATAAACTCCAGCAATCTAAAACAAACACAGTCCATTTCCTTTTGCAAGAAGAATGCTGATCTGGCTTCATGCTGATACTTCCAGAGAACAGGCTGACTGCAAACTTCCTCCTTCCTGCTGCCAGTTGAATGATGATTGCCTTGAAAACTAATTCAGACCAGAGCAAAATCAATCACTTTATACCTGCCTGTTTATAACAGTCCACCCCACTCCTACCTGACCCTTTCTGGTGTTGCTCGCCACTTCTTATATAGGAAATTTTTTTGACAAACACAAAGGGAGGGCCAGCTGTGGGCACCGACTCAGTGGACAGTTTCCTTCTGGGAGTGAACATCGGAAAAACTCTTACCTTATCGCCATTGAAGATTTCCCCTGACCTCCCCGTCAAGGTGTAGAATGTGTCTGTGTTATTCATACGCTCAGTGTTCATCTGCCCAGCAATTATGTGGAGTTTCACAAAGTACTGAGTAGCCTTATTATCCATCAAAAGCTCTTTAACCTAAGAAAAGAGAGCCGTTCCTTCAGTTTCCATTGTTGGAAGGAGAAAATGAGGCTTGTGATTCATACATTGACTTGTTCATCAAAGACATCAAAGTCAGTGCACCCTCACTCGCATTTGGGCTCTTTCCCTGAGCGCAGCTGCCCTGGGCCAGGCCCTAAAGGGAGTGGGAAGCTGGAGAGTGGGAGGTGATGCGGAGTATTCTCTCCCACCAGGGAGGTGCTCCAGCCTGGAAACCGACACAGTGGGGAGAGCACAGCACTGGGGCCAGGAGGGAGACAGGCACCGGGAATGACTGGGAGCCCAGGAAGCAGATGGAAATGAAGTATGACGTAGGTAAAAAGAGCAGGTAGAGTGGACCAGTGGAGCTCTTGAACAGTAAAATTAAGATGCTTAAAATCCACCGGACCTAATCTACATTTTTCAGTATATCATCAATAATCAACCAACAGAGATTTTTGAATTAACTTTGTGCACACTGAATCTGTAGATTAAACAAGAAACCACATGCAAAGTGCCCAGCCCAGAGACATGCAATAGCTACCAGTTCTCCCACCAACAGGAGAGAAGGGAGGGCACCCCTGAAGATTAATGGTAGACTCATCTCTGATGGATTAATGGTGGTGGCGTAGTAGGGTAGAAGAGTCTGGAACTTACTGGGATTTTATTCAATGCAGCAAAAATCACCACAAAATATCTTAGAGTAAGATAAACCGATTTTATACAAATCAATATGTCCATTATCTACATGAAACCAAATCTAACTGTTTGATAGCATCATGATGGGGCACCTCCACCAGGCACTATGAGTTTCATTCCCACCGGATGACATTATCTCAGACAACAGTTGCTCACATGGAAGACTACCA
This sequence comes from Eptesicus fuscus, assembly GCF_027574615.1. NCBI lineage: Eukaryota > Metazoa > Chordata > Mammalia > Chiroptera > Vespertilionidae > Eptesicus > Eptesicus fuscus. Next base: position 94,610,393 of record NC_072479.1, on the reverse strand, counting down.
TTTTCTAGTCTCCCCTATCACTGTGATCATTTATAAATCTAAAGAAATACATACCTAGCTAGTGCATTAGCTTAATTCTTCCTGTAGGAAGTGAGAAGTTTTGCATCATGCAAATGTTATGTATCACATGACTCTAGATAAGGACCCTCAGTGATTACTTTGAAGAGATAATGACTGAAAGGGGCATCAAAGGTCTTGAAGGGAGCTGGTAATGGTCTTGCTGGATACACAAGTGCCTTCACTTTGTGACAATTCATTGAGTCATGCGCTCATAATTTGTAAACTTCCTGTCAGGATGTTATATTTCAGTAGAAGAAGTTTACCAAAACATCACCATCCTTATCACAGTAGCTTTTATTTTAATGGGGGTTTCCTATTTAAGTAAAAGAAGGTATTGCCTACTAAGAATGTTTTTGCATCAGCTTCTTGATGTAGGCTCATTTTAAATACTTACATTGAATCCTTTGAGTCCCTTGTCTGTTGGCAACAGCACAGTGAATGGTCCCAGGTTGCTGAGTGGCCAGGCGTAGGCTTTGTCTTAGCAGTCGAGACACACAGAGAAAACACAAATGGGTCAATGGCACATGCAGAGTAAAATTGGGCAATGGGCCTTGTGATCCTTTTACACCCTTGACTCAAGAGCTTCTCTGTGCTAAGTGGCATGCGCAGGCCCTTTGTAAACTGGGAAGCTGTCTAAGAATGTAAGGCACCATGGTGCCATGGCCCCCAAAGGTTCCCCATAATGGTGTGATTTTTCCTGCAGCCACGGTCTTGGCATCAAGGACACCCTAGGATGAGAGGTTCTGTGAGGGTCATGTGACCAAATCCTCAGACAACCCCACTCAGCAGGCCTCTGACCCTGTGCCTGACTCTCTCAGCTGTCACCGTTTCAGTGAACAAAGCCCTTGTTCCATCCAGAGCCAGCTCAGAAGAGCCTCATGGGTGGTTTACTGCTCTGCGCTTGCCATCTTCAAATGGTTAACCTTTTTTAAAAAAATCAAAGGTCTCTGCCTTTCATGTTGCAGGGGACCCTGCAAGTTCTATGGCTGGTTCTGTTTCCATGCCCCTGGGGAAGCTGAGACAGAAGATGCGCTCTGTGCTCTCCCACAGGCAGTAAGTAATGTGTGTACCCACACTTCATAAATGGGGCAGCTGAGAGGTTGACTGGACTCTGTCCAGGGAAACGTTTGAGGGCCTGGTCTGCAAAGGACATGCTATCACTCCAGTCCACTCTCATTTGATATTGTGAGTCCTTTGAGAAGGCTGTGAGAAGCCTGGCAGGTTGCCTCCAATCCCTGTGGCATGCCAGTAATGCCTCAGAAAGAACAAGGCATTTATACAGGGTGTACATTAAGATTTATGCCAAGAACATTGGCGTTGGCCCATGGAGGACATTTCTCTGGCTGTGCTCTTTCTGGGAAAACATTTTTGGTGACTGGCAAATTCAAGATAGGGATATTTTAAGGCTTCTGTTGATTGGTCAAGTCTGTGTTTTATTTTCTGTCTATTGGCCAAAGTTGTGTTTTATTAAAAGTCTTGCCTAAGGCTGCAATCAGCTATCGTATTTGATTCTAAAGGTAGTTGGGGTAATGACCTAGAGGGCATTTGGAAATGCAGGAGGGTGTTTTGGGCTGTCACCCTTTCTGGGGGATCAGTGGAGAATGTGTCACTATGGACAATTAGTGGTTGGAGGGCCAATGGTGCTACATATCCAGCAATGCGTGAGTTGGTCACACACAATCAAGAATATTCCCCCAATTCACACAGCACCTCCATTGAGGAACATAGACTTTGCCTCATGGGCTTAGTCACTCTCTATGCCCAGTATTTCCTGCCAACCTTGTTTTGTACCTGAAGGACCCATAAAGTCAAGGGAAAGAGGATGGCCTCCATAGTCAGATTAGCTGTTGCCCTGTCCTCAGTTCTCTGCCTCTTAATTATTGCATTGTTGGGTCTCCTGCCACTAACTGCCATCTCCTTGGAAACAGCTGCCTGTCCTTTCCTTCCCACCTGCACGACCCCTCCTAGAAGGGCTGGTCCCAACAGAACAAGCCTTGCCTAGCCTGCCCACCCCTTTTTGAATGACTTTATCTTACAGTCGCTGTTGCCTGAAAGGTGGCTGCCCTGTATGTGGAATCTGCACCCATAGCTTCGTACCCAGAAGTGAGATGAAAGAAGTCAGTCTTCCTTGCCATTTTCCTCTGGGTTCAGTGTTTAATTCTCTGAGTCGCTCCATGATGTTTCCATAACACGTTGAGCCATCACCCACGTAACCTTTCTGGCAAGTGCATCTACAGAGAGGGTGAAAACACAGTTGCAGGGTCTTAGAGCCAATGAGAGGTGAGATCCTACCATCCAACTCCCTCATCTGATCCTTGTCTGCAACGATGGGGAAAGCGATGCCCAGGGATAGGCCAAGAGAGGAGACGCACACATAGAAGTGAGCACTCCTAGTGCAGTGGCTGACATAGAGTAGGCCCACAAGAAATGGGTAGTTAATACATTATGCATACCATTAACACTAGACATATTTGTATACTCGCAGTATTTTTTCAAAGTGTGATCAAGAGACCATGTACATCTGAAGCACATGGAGTGCTTACTATAAATATGGAGTCTAGGGCCCCTCCACAGAACCACTGAATCATAATAAGCTACTAATATAAGCTTCAGATAAAGATGCAGAGCCACTAATCTGCTTAGAAGACTCTTTCCCCTCCCCTCCCATCTTAGCTGAGCTCTCCAATCAACTGTCCTTTCCTAAGGGAAATATTCCTCGATTATCCATCCCCTGTCCAACCCCCCATTGTAGACCAGGTTCCCCGCAGTGTGTACTCTCATGGTCCAGTAGCAATTCTATCCTAACTGGGTGGTTATTTGGTTAGGATAGAATTTGAGAAGAGAGTGAGGGCAAGGGCTATGTGTGTATTTATTCCTTCCCTGTTGTAACCCCAGGATCTAGCGCAGGATGTGGCCTATAGGAGGTACTTAATTAATAGTTGTACAATAAGCAGTCACTGAATTAAAATAAATACATACACAATGAAAGTCACAGACACTTTACACAATGGTTTAGTTTCATAAAAGAGTTAAAGATGCAATTAATGATGCACTAGCCGTAGTGTGCTGGTCAAAGTTGAATGACCAGGTCTCTGGGTGGGGGTGGGGGATGAGAAGAGCCCTAATTTGTAGCATTTGCCAATTTCCATGGTTCATACTTCCACCTTGGCTAATCTCAAACTACCGAGATGATGCCAACCAGCTTGCAAAATCCTGAAAATTTAACAATCTGCTCTGCTGAATCAGTAACCCCTGAGACTAGTACACCACTCAGCAAAGGTTGGCTGACAGCTGGCTGAAGTTGGCAAGGTGCATAGGAAGGTGACGTTCACCAGGCTCCTGGAGGTAAGTGAGGAACTAAACATGAGATAGGGAAGAACATGTCAGAAAAGAGACATGCAGGGATACTGTGATCATACCATTTCGCAGATCTAACTAATGTTTAGAAGAGGATTCCAAAGAACAATTATACACCCATCAATCCAGTTGTGTTTTTAAATTTGGTCCCGTGGCAAATAGGTATATTTTCAACAAGTTTGCTGAACAAACATCTCAGAATCTTATCACCCCTTTGCTTGGATTGCTGCAATGACTTCCTGACTGCTCTTTCTGCCCTTCGTTTTCCTCCCCTCAAATCAGTCCTTCATCCCTCCACCCTGTGTGGTCTGTCCAAAAGGGAAATCTGGCATCCCTGTGCTTAAAACTCTCAGGGCTCTCATCACCTCTAGGATAAGATGTAAGTGCTTAGCAGGGCTGGCCAGGCCCGCTTCCTGCCATTCACTGCAATTTCCAGCTCCACCAAATGGCTTTAAAAACAAACAAACTGGGATGCTCTTCTGGCCACCTGCCCCGCCAGGAATACTCTCCCAGCCTCACCTTATAGCTCAGGTGCGGCCTGCTCTAGGCAGCCTTATCTGACCTCCTGACTCTCCCCTGCCAGGAGCATCCCCATGGCTATTTTACAGTAGAGACTCGAACCCAGATCTTTAAACTCCAAACACTATCTTCTTCCCACCCCACAAGCTGCCCCGGCCTCAGGAATTCCCACACAAATATTTTTACTTAGAGTAGACCCCTTCCACAGTAAACCTGGAGTCCAGGAAACTCCCCTATGTTTATTCACTTTCCCTGGCCTTGTTTTGCACAGCTAACGAGCAATATTTCACGGGTGCGGAAACAGGCATATACACTAGAGGTCAATCTCTGGAATTGCAACCTTTGTTTTCCCAGTGACCGTGGTTTCCTTCTCCCACACGCTGACCACCTCATGCCACGTTAGCAGGCCGGGTCTGTGTTTCAGATTGTTCTCCTGGCCATTAGGAAGGAAACAATTTTTGAACGATTCATCGATTAAACAAAGATTTATTGAGTAACTACCATGCTCCTTGCATTGTGCTATGGGGGTGATGTGGATATAGGCGGAATAAGACATATTTCCTGCCCTTCCAGACGCTTACAGCATTGACTGGCCACCATGTTCACCACTTGGAAAGAAGGTGGTGGAATTGCAAAGACTTACTTGGCTTGGCCTGGTGCGATGGTGGAGCAGTTGGCGTTCCTGTGACAGGGGTTGTTAGATTTGCAGATATCGGTCACACTGCACCCCACGCCGGGTACAAAGTCATGGTAATGTTTCTTACACTCACAGTGAGACTTCAGGGGATTGGGGAGAGACAAAGAAATAGGGTTCTAGTTAGTCACCAAAGCCAACATGCTTCTTAAATTCATATCTTGTGCCAGAAAAACCCACTCGGGGAAGTTGCAAAGTATGGGCTTAAACTACAACTTTGACAAAGTGTCTGGAATTGGAAACCCTGAGTCTACATCATGTCTGTTTGGAAACTCATGCACCTTGTGTGTTCTTTACCCTTCAGTTTCCTTGTGTGCTAACCCTGGGCCTCGCTGGCCTCATAGTTCCTGATTTTAGATCGTCTGCAGCTGATTAGGGAGTGAGGCTCAGCTGGGAAGTATTGCTGCTCTAGAACACTGGTTTTCAGCCACTCAACTCAAGTGACATTGGGTGTATCTCTGGAGATTTCTGATTTTCACAACTGGACAGGGGGCAGTGTCACTAGAGGTCAGGGATGCTCCTAAACATCCTACAATGGTCTGGGGGCTCCCTCCCCCCCAACAAAGAATTATTCAGCCCAAAACATTATTAATCCTGAGTTTGAGGAACCCGCTCTGGAATAATGGAAATACTGAATGCACTGCTGCCGTGTGAGCCACGGAGGGTTTCTAAGCTGGAAAATCTGCCTTGAGACACATTTTTAGGAGACAAAGCATATTTTAAACCTCACTCCCAATGTCCTGGGGCCTTGGTTCAGGGTGTAACAGGACTTTGCCCACAGGGGACCTCATTTCGGGGAGGGAGTTCAGCCCTTTAAATTTCTTGTAAACCCGCCTTAGAAATTGACAGTAGAAACATCGTGTGATATATTCTTCTTCGTAGGAGATAAGGTTGCACAGATTCTGTGCAGGGAATGCCAGGAGCATTCCCGTGGGGCGCTGACTAGACAGCTGGGGACCCGTCACTGTGTGGGTTCCCACCCAGGCAGCAATAGCCTGTGTACGGATGGATGAATTTCCTCCATGAACACTCAGTGTGAGTTCTGGGGGCAAGAGGCACTGCTAAATATTCGACAGATGGATGAGATATTAGGAAAAGGCTCTTTCAATTGGAATCCTCAGTAAGGATCTCCTGGCCAGGCTGCCTTTTCCCAGTCAAAGCCATGATGTGATTTAGGGGGTCAGGTTCTCACCCCAGAATCTCCTCCCTGTTCCCTGCAATCTGTCAGTGCTGTGCCTTTGGGACAGAGTATTTTTGGTTCTAAGAGTCCTCTCTTGAAAAGAAATGAGAGGGACTGGAGGATTGTCAGTACAAGTTCATCACATAGTCATCCAACACTTGGCTCACAGTTAACCTGTTGATTGAATTTGAGTTGTGTATATACACTGAGTGGCCAGATTATTATGATCTCTGAACACATAATAATCTGGCCACTCAGTGTATATCCTATATAATAAAAGGCTAATACGCAAATTGTCCCCTCAACCAGGAGTTCGACCAGCAGGCAGGCCGGCCAACCGCCCATGTCCCCTCCCCCTGGCCAGACTGGCCAGACCCCACCCATACACGAATTCATCCACCGGGCCTCTAATGTGTGTATATATATATATATATATATATATATATATATATATATTGAGTGGCCAGATTATTATGCGTTCAGAGATCATAATAATCTGGCCACTCAGTGTATTTGTCAATGGTCATATAGGACTAGGATAGAAGAGGATATAGGACAGTGAAGTTTTGACTGGGGAGCTTGGAAAGTGTGAGTGTAGAGGTCGGACTGGGGAGGGGACATGCCAAGTTTATTCCTAATCACGTGCAGGTCTGTCTGGAGAGGAAGCCCAACTGGACATTGAAAGGAAGCATGGGAAGGGCACGGAAGACAAATTGTAGCCATTTTGCCTACGGGGGGCTGTCCTACTCTACCTGCATCAGCTCCATGCATCAGCAGCTCACCTGTCCTGGCCCATCATATTTGCACACTGTGGACTTCGTAGGGCAGTTTCCGAAGTTGGTTTGGCAGGGGTCGACTGGTAAGCACACCTGGCCATCCCCGTGGTAGCCTTCTCGGCAGGTACAACTGTGCTGATTTGGTCCCAGGAACGTGCAATGAGCGTGAGGGTGGCAGACATTTTGTGAACAGGGATTGATGGCTTGAGAGGCAATGACAAAAGAAGAGGCAGTCACCAAACCCGGGATGGAGGACAATTGAACTGTGAAGGGACTGCCAATCACAGCTTATCAAAGCTGCACAGGCAATCCAATAGTTTTAAGAGAAGGCGTAAGAAATATCTTGTCTTACCTTACCTGATCCCCCTCACCTACCAAACAGATTTACATATGGCCATCAAAGATTATAACTATAAATATTGTGTTGATATATTATTATGCCATGTGATGTATTGATTTGAATATAAAAGAACATGAAGGAAAGTACTAAGGCTTATCGAATTTATATATGTGCTGGGTTCTGTTCTAAGCATTTACCAAACATTAATTCAGTTAATCTTTACAACCCTCTAAAGTTGGTACCATTATTATCCCCATTTGATAGATAGGAAAATAGAGGCACAGGCAGGTTAAAGAATTTGTCCAGCTAGTAATAGGCAGATCTGGGATATGAACCCAGATAGTCTGGCTCCAGTTTCATGATGGGCATTTTGCTTAGAATTGTTGATATTTTTCATTCAGCAATATAGAGAGAAATAGAAGTGGGAGGTTGTGAGTTGCCCTCCCCCCTTTTTTCCTGTTGAATAACCTGGACATCTCAACCAATAAACTTGCAGGATCTAAATTCTACTCACGCTCGCAGTATTTGCCATCGCCTTTGTAATTGGGAAGGCATTTGCATTCTAGCTTTGTTTCATCTTCGCTGGAAAGTGAGCATCTGGAATTTTCTGGGCAGAGCAAGGCTGCGCATTCAGGGATGGCTGCAAGGGAAGGTTGTTGAGGTAACTGCATCAGCAGAAAAACCAGTTATAAAAAACTCCACAAAAGCAATATTCCCCATTATTAAAAAGGTAACACAGATTTGCTGTACCAATTCAAAAAATACAGAATGCATGAAGTAAAAATTAACTGTCTTCTTATTTTCACTATCCCATCTCACTCCTAAAATAACCATCATCAACAAACAATAACATATATTTATTTATTTGATTTTTAAAACCAAATGGAATCCCTTTAAAATCTTTAGAAACTTGTTTTTTTAACAATGTACTATGGAGGTCTCTAAGGATATACTTTAATGTCTAATAACTGCATAGTATTTTACAATATTGATGGGGCATAGAGGGTTGTTAAAAACTATAAAGAGTCTGACATATTAGCCAACGTGCAAAGCTAACAAGTTGGCCGATTCAGTTCCATGGATGATGGTAGAAGACAGGAGATTCCTGGGTCAGAGATAAAGGATCATTTATTACTCATAGGAAGACCAAGAGTCAGAATGTCAGCATTTTTGCACCAGGTCTTCTAAGCCCCAATTCCCACGGGGCAATGCAAAGAGTCCAGATGTATACCTGAATGTGCAATGGATTTTATTACAGGAGAGGAGTTCTGATCTTAGGGAGCCTAAGGTGTGTGTGTGTGTGTGTGTGTGTGTGTGTGTGTGTGTGTTTGTGTGTGTGTGTGTTTAATGGTAGGAAATGTATTAGGTAGGGTCCAGGCACGAGACAGAAAACACACAATAATTTGAACAGGGAAAATTTTAGTGTAAAGAATTATGAACAGAGAATTAAAGTACTGGGGATTCCTTGTGAGAGTTAAAAAAACACGCAACTAGAATTCTAAAGAATAAAGGAATAGCAGAAATATAAAAAACAACCACTACCCTTGGGTTGAGGTAAGTACCCAACTTAAGCCCTCCCTCCAGGGCTGAGCTGCTGATGTCACCGGGAAAGGCCTGGCCTTGACCACTGGATGGGGGAGAAGGTGCTAAAATGTCTTGATGGCGAGGTTTGCTGGAAATCTTCCCTCTAGGGGAGGCCATCCACAGGGAGGTGCCAAAAGTCAGGACTCACTTGGTGTTCTGGGACCAGAAGCTAAGAGGCACGCTCTCAGAAGTGCAGTGGACTTCTGTGTGTGGGTCAGGCCAGTGGCTTCCTGGGTCAGCTGTGCGGGATGAAGGGGAGGTGACCAGCCTCTGATGGCCAGTCCTACAGAGCCATTGGAACACACAGGGCTGAGGAGGAGGTGCACAGAACAGCATTCCCCTGGGCTGGGCACTGGCCTGCACTGTCTGAAATGCATACACCTGTGCCTCTTTGACCTGGTGTGGCATTGAGGAAATTGGCGGTACTTACGCTTGTCGCAGTGGGGGCCGGTGTATGCAGAGTAGCACTCGCAGGTTCCATTGCCGTCTAGTCCGCTGTTGCACACTCCATGCACACAGCTGCACACTGTAGGCAGGAAATGGTTTTTTTTTAGTCCCTGATACAGACATCTCCTAAAGATTCTGGGTGGATAACATCTTCAGATAGTGTTTATTGAGAATCTGCATGATGATGCAGGAAAAACCATGGGTGTGAGGTCTTAGAGACCCTGGCTTAATCTGGACTTCATTTTCTTTTTAATAGCTTCAATTTATTTATGTATAACATGTAGATAATGATGTGTACATCATGGGCTTTCTACAGACACACCTGTTTAAAAAACCTAACCAAATACTGGAAAAGCAAAGATCAATAAGGTTTAAAGTATTCCAAACATCTACTAAGCCATCAACTCCTTTCTACTGTTGTTATGTGTCTCACCTTGATCCCCTACTCTTATCTCCACTGGAACTGCCCTCATTTAGGTCCTTACCATATTTTGCCTGGATTATTGCAGTACCATTTTAACTGAATTCAGTCCAATTTCTCATCTCTCCATTCCATCTATTGTATTTGTTCAATAATGGTATCATAATGACTTTCTCCAAAATATCTCAGTGACTCCCAATTGTTAACCAAATGAAATCTAAATTCCTCTGCCAAACAAGGCTTTCTCCAATCTGACTTGAACCTCTTTAATTTTTTATTTTCATCTTCCATCACTTTATTTTAGACATTAGCACATGGGATAACTCAATAGTTGACCTTCCTTCCTAAAAACATGTATTGAGTAACTATTATGTTCAGGGTGCTGTGCGCAGGATGAATGACCCAAAGTCCTGCCCTCAAAGAGCTCACAGTGTAAGGGCAGAAGAACAGCCCATCACAGTGCGGGTGGGAAGTGCTCTGACGTATAGGTCAATGGCAATGGGAGTTGTCAGGGAAGAGATGGTGGGGCGGTCTAGGGAAGGTGGTGCCTGGAAGAAGCAGGACCTGCATCCTGTGCTGTCCCACCCCCATGCCTTTGTCTCCACTGTGCTCCCTCCCACATGCCAACGGGAATCCTCCTCATCCTCCAAGGCCAACCGAGGCCCCCACCTCTGCGGTGCCATCTCAGAGCTCCCCCAGCAGAATCTGTGCTCTGGGACCAGCGGCATGTTCTTCGTGTCCATGATCGCGTCCGACTACAACTATGAATTTTGTTTATGCCGGCGAGCCAAAGGCCACCAGGAACACGCCAGGGGTCACACCAGGTCAGCTGCAGGGGCAGGGGTCACTGGAGAGAGAGTGGGAGCCTCTCGCGTTGCTGGGACAGGCAGCTGCTGGATGGTTCTCCTGGCTGCCTACTGACACGGTGTCTTCTCTGTTCAGACGTGGTTACGCAGTGGCCTGGTTTTTGTCTTGTTTCACACGGAGGTAGCGAATCTCTGATGGTGATATTCTGAGGAATTGCTCATGCTCAGCAGGGCAACACCACAGCCGGGCTGGGACCCACGAGGCTGTCGGGGCTGCTTTCCTCTGTCTCCATCTGTATATTTCTCTCCCCTGTTAGATTGGAGCCCCTTTCCCTGCCTGTGCTTCCCCATGACATCTTTTCCAGAGCTCATGACCATGCCAACAACCGCACAGCTAAGATTTCAATCGAGACAGCATCCTGCAGGGCCAGGAATGGGGTGAGGAGAGTGAGGCAGGTGCAGGGTTCAGGGTGCAGGGTGCAGGGTGAGGAGAGTGAGTCAGGTACAGGGTGAGGAGGGTGAGGAGAGTGAGGCAGGTACAGGGTGAGGAGGGAGAGGAGAGTGAGGCAGGTGCAGGGTGAGGAGGGTGTTCTCTGAGTGTTGTCATGTGGCATGGAGGAGGGTGAGGGGGTGGAAGGGGAATTTGAATGGGACTCAGCTCCTGCTTCCGATTTAGATGCTCCCTGCAAGGGCTGTCCTTGTCGCTAAGCCCCCGCCCCCCCGCCCCCTCCTTCCCCCTGGGGCTGGCTGGTGTGAGGCCAGGAATCTGGCACCAGCCTCTCCCCGTGTTCTGGCTTCCAGTGCAGCCTCTGTCCTGGGTTAACTGGCCTGGTACAGCTCCGGGGAGCTCCTGACATGCACTGCAGGGCTGCCAGCCTCTGCCAAGTGTCCTTGGGAAGGAGGAATGAGGCAGAGGGATTCCCAGATGCCATTTAAAGAGCCCCTGGTATTTGTTTCCAATCTCTAGGGACACTCAGAGCTTGAGGTGTGTGACTTTGAAGTGGTCAAAGCCACAGCCATTTGGGTCAGAGGGACAGTGCACAACCCCCCCCCCCCCCGTGCTGGGCCCCTTGGCAGAGTGAGCTGCTCCCTCCCCCGTGTTTTTGTAGCACCCCCTGATGCTGTGCACACTGGACCCTAATTGTCACCCGTGTTTCCAGCTCCTTGGGGGTGGGGACCTAATCTCTCCCTTTTTTGGATCCCCATCCCCTGTCAGGGGCCTAATGTTGGGTCTTGCCAGGGGCAGAATGGTGCAGGGCTGGGCACCCACACTCTGGAGTCAGACACCTCGGGTCCAGACCTGCCTCTGGCCCTGTAATAGTTGCGTGACCTTGGGAAACCTCTCTGCTTCTTCATTCATAAAAGGCAGTACCTGGCTTGAAGAGTTGCTGCGAGCATCCAAAGAGATGCCTCTTCCCACGCAGCCTGGCACACAGCAGGCGCTCAGCAAATGCCAGCTACTGTCATTAACAAGACATGACTGTGGGACTGACTTGGGGGTCACGTTAGAGGAAGTGGGCTTTGCCTTCTGCTCCAACCAGGAGCGAGGCCCTGAGTGGGCTAGGGCCTTGGCAACGGAGATGAACTCTCTCGCAGATGCAGCTCTAAATCATGTCTAAGTGAATCAGCAGGCGGGTAGGAGGCTGTTCCTGCAGCAGGTTAAAGCCAGCGTTAAAAATAAACGGCAGCTAAGAGAGCTGTCCTACTTCCAGCAGCCGCGCCTCCTCTGAGAGACCAACGCCCCCTTGGATGCAGCAACACTGGCACCCAGTGGATGCCTGGCTGAAGAGGTTTGCAAGTTCCCCTAGTCCTTGCCAATGGGAAGTGACCAGCCATCACTGAGCCATTGATTGATTGATTGATTGATTGATTCATTCATTCCTAGGTGAATAAGTGTTCCCCTTCCTGTTGTATTGCTTTTGTCCTCAGTACTTGCTTCTGTTGATTGAGCGCTTATGCTATGGTGCTATGAGCTTTGCTACATTGCCAACCCTGTGGAGCAGGTATTCTTATTCCCACTTTATAGATGAGGAAGGCTCAGAGAGGTTAAATAGCTTGTCCCAGGTCACACAGCAGTGGATTTCAAACTCGGGCCAGTTTGATTTCAAAGCCTGTTCTGGAGCTGAGCTCTCCAGTGTGGTCGTCACTAGCCACGTGCGGCTATTTAAACTTAAACTAAGCGACATGAACTAAAATGTAAGGTTCAGCACCTCAGATGCACCAGCCCCATCTCAGGTCCCCGATGGCCACCTGTGACCAGGCGCGCTGTGGGGCAGCCCAGACAGAACAGTTCCATCGCCACCTGAAGTTCTACTGGAACCCAGGGTTTGGAATTTTTCCTCCCGACTCTCAGTTTAGGTTTCGTTTTCTTAACAACTTAGGTTTCTAAACCAACTCTCTCCCTTTCACGTGCCCTTTCTCCACCGCACCAGTAAGTGTGAAGAAATACCCCTTTATTTAGAAATGTTTGGGAGCTCCGTGCATATCTGTGCTCATTGGCAGCCAACACCTGTTTCTTGAAGGCAACATGAACTCTTCTTCTTTCTAAATTTTCATCCCAAAGCACTGACTTTGCTTTCTTGGGAAGCAAGCAATGCTAGATGCTGCCTTTCTTCCTTCCCATCTCAATATTTATTTAAAACTAGGACCCCAGTGCACGATTCAAAATCACGTGGCAACGCCCACCATCGAGTCCCTGGTCCGGCCCTGCCTCGCTCCCCAGGCCTCCCAGCAGCCGTGGCCACTGCGGGTCTGGCCCTGCCTCCCTCTCTGGCCCTTGAAGCAACCCCGGCGGCTGCTGATCAGGCCCTCCCCCAGCGCAGGCATGCAGAGATCCCTGCCGCCACCCCCCGCACACTGTGCACGCACAACCTCCTCCTGTCCGGTCAACCCATTATGGCATCCTGGTTAATTAGCATATTTCTCTATTTTATATATACATATGATTTAAATTCTATTATGGTTCAAGGGATGAGGATGTGGGTATTTTTTTTGGGGGGGGCATCCTTCATTCTGCCTGTAGCACTATGACTCCCTCCCCCTCGGGTGAGATAACTCCAAGGTGAGTGTTGGGCACTGATTCCGGAGTCCCCAGGTCCAGGGTATTAACCAGTCATCACACTGCTCTCTGGCCTGACAGCACACCCTTTATTGCCTCTGTGTCACTTTCTTAGTGTTTCTGCCGTCACCTCCCAAATATGCTACTTGTATTGGAATCCTTGTTTCAGGGTCTACTTCTGGGTGAAAGAAGGAACCAAAAATAAGAGACTAGACCAGCCAGTGTCAGGTTTGTTTGTTTGTTTGTTTAACCTGCAAAATGGAGCCAACCACCTCTGCTCACCTCGGGCATTTCTTTGTGAACTCCCGAAAGGAAGGGACAGACCAGAATGTGGTGGGATCTCTGGTGGAAGTGAAGGCCCCGAGGAGAAGGTCAATGCTGAGACCAGGATCCGGAAAGAGCTCATGGAGAAGCTGGGCAGGCAAAGAGCAGGGGATGTCTGATCCTGGAGTCTGGAGAGATGGAGTTGTGTGCCCCCCAAGTTTGCCAGAAAGCATTACTGGTGAGTAGCTGACTGCAAGTGCTAAAAACCACAGGAAACTCTTTTTTTCAAAAACTGAGTTCTATCAGATTTGTTACCAACTCTTTGCGTTGCCTTTGCAGACTTGGTTATACATAACTGTTCAATGTTTCCCCCCCAAGGAACAGTCTTTCTGGGGTCTGCAGCTGTTTGACTTTCTATGTGTCCAAATGCATTAGACTACACAAGAATCAGACATACCTCCTGTACAGTTGGGTCCAAATAAGTTGTCATCAGCACAGGTTTCACAGGCTGTTCCACCAAACCCTTCCTGCAAGACACCCCAGGGAGATGCCGTTAGACCCAGCATGATGGGTGTCACCCGGGAAGCCCTGGGCTTCTCACTGGTGGTGTGGTCTGTGCTTATTTCTCATATATATCTCCACCCCCCCTGCCGTGCTTATTCTGAAGCTCCTTCTTTGTGTTTTCCCTTTATTCTTTGCTGTTTTTGTGTTATAAGGGTACCTCAATCCCTGCATCATTTTTTTTTACAGTGAGTCCAGAAGAAAGCTGCTTTGTTAATCCAAAGATATAAATAGCGAGCAAGTGGTAACAGCCCCGTCATAATTTCACCCAAGGGCGAAACGAAAACTCCTTCAGTGTTGCATTGCTGAAGACAGCCCAGCTCAGTCATTTTCAGAAGGATTTCTCTGTGTTTCAACCAAAGGCTTGAAAATTGCAAAAAGTCATTTTCATGGGATACCAAAGAAATTCTTCAATGGCAGACCCCGTGCTTGACAACCAGTGGTGTGGATGAGAGCTAATAGTGGTGATTATTATCAATAACAACAATTTCTATAGCCCTGTGCAGTTTCACAAAGTATCACATCTATGACCTTATTTCACTTTTCGACAAATGTAATCACACAGGATTACTATCAAACCCATTTTATGGATGGACACACTTAAGGCTGAGCAGTTAACTGATTCACTCCAAGGCCTCCAAGCCTCTGATAAGTAATTTTGCTGCAGATTGTCTATTCTTTTTACTAGTATCGCTTCTTAGAGACTCATCGTGTGTGTGTGTGTGTGTGTGTGTGTGTGTGTGTGTGTGTGTGTTTAAGGAGGGACAAAAGTTAAGGAGAAGGAGCAGAGTCAGGGAGAACACGTTCCGGAACTTACTTGGCATGAGCAGCTTCCGTTTCCTTCCATGCCTTCGTCACAGCTGCCCCTGCCACTGCAGGGGGACCTGGCTCCTCCTGGGCACTCTAGGGAAGCAAAGGGTCCAGCTTCATTCATTTTGATGGTGCACAGACATTCCGCAAGGATGCATTCAGCACCTACTATGTGCCAGTCAGGGTGCTAGTTGCCAGGGACACAGAAAGAAATGAAGACTCTGCTGGCGTCTCCCGGGGTTACACAGAGGAGGCCAGCAGCCCAGTGTCATCTGGGACTGTCACAAAAGACATTCTCAGCAACTACACTTGACAGAGAGATTACAGACTTTGCTATGAGGGCACATTTCTAATGCATTGTGACGCTCGGGAGCTGATAAGGCTATTTTAGGTCATTATCACATTTCCCTTTGCTCCCTGCTACTCTGGTGGTCCTTGCACTGTGACTTCCCTCATGCGGGAGGCTTGCCCGTTATAAGCTGTCAGCAAATCATGGGCTGTCTGTTTCTTTAGAGGAAGATAATAAACTTCCTGCCAGTAGGAGGCCAAGGACCTCCCTGTAACTTTATCTCCCAAGGTGCCTCCTCCATGTCACTACCTTTGTTTAAAAGCTTGGCTCACAGCCCGGCCAGCATGGCTCAGTGGTTGAGCATTGATCTATGAACCAGGAGGTCACAGATTGATTCCTGGTCAGGGAACATGCCCGGGTTTCAGCTCAATCCCCAGTGTGGGGCATGCAGGAGACAGCCGATCAATGATTCTCTCTCATCATTGATGTTTCTATCTCTCTCTTCCTCTCCCTTCCTCTCTGAAATCAATAAAAATATATTAAAAAAAATAAAAGCTTGGCTCACAGCTAGGCAGAGAATATGTGCTAGTATTGCATTTACAGCTCTGGTTGAAACTGTCTGTCTGGGAAACTGATATAAAACAGGTTCCTTATGTAAACTCAGCATTACTTGTCAATCAAAGAAAAAAAAGGGCATGCCTAATGAGTGGTTTCAAATCCACATAGTCTGTTATTTGCAACCTGTGCAGTGAATGGCAAAGAACATACAACAGGAAAAAAATGCAAATAACGATACAAAAAGCAAATACTCATAATTCAATGACATTGACTTCAGAAAGAAGAATCAAGGTCATTTCCCTTTGAAATAGATTGTTTTGCCACATTCTTTCCCCATTACTTTGAGTTGTAGCACAAATCTGTTAACGTTGATGGTGAAATAAAGAGAACTGATATGTTCAAATAAAAAAAATCTATTTAATCTAAAATAGAAATTGGTTGTTTAAATGTATTAAGTTTCAAGGTTAAAAACATGTTTTTTGGCTAATGAGAAAAGACTTTCATATGCAGATCTGATAAATCAGCACAAGTTTCAGTGAGGAAGAAGCACATGAAATATGGGTAGAAACACCTTTGTTATGTCAGGATGACATATATTTTTTTCCTCAAGTGAGAATTCATGCCTTCTTTTTCTTTCTTTTTTTTGGTGGGGTCTATGAAGATGTTTATTAGAGTTTTATTTAACAAAGGGAATATTGGAAATAACTTAAATGTTCCAAATAATGCATTTGTGAACTAAATGACAGAACATTCATCCAATGAAGTATTTACTAAAAAGTCATTCAAAAAAGTGTCACTAAACCACTTCTATTGGCATAGAAAATTTTCACAATACACCATTAAGTGAAAATGACAAATTACCAAAAGGTATGTTAAAAGTATGATATTTTAAATAAAGGCAATGGGTAGGTACACAGATTTTTGTATTTCAAACAAATATTGGCAAAAGGTAATAATGATAGTAATAATAACAACAACAGTTAATACCGGATATCTTTGGAAGATTATTGATTTTTATTTTCTTTATTTTACTTATTAGTGCCACCTAATTTTCTTTAGCAGACACACATTACTTCTGAAGAATAAACATTTTAATAATGTTTATTTTTCAACAATTACAGCTGATGTACAATATTAGTTTTAGGTGTACACCCTGGTGATTAGACACTTACATACTTTATGAAGTGATCACCCCGATGAGCCTCGTACCCATCTCACACCAGGCATTGCTATTGCGATATTATGGACTATATTCCCTATGCTGTAATTTTAGGAGAGGATGAATAATTTTTTTTTTCATTGTGCTTTTCTGTGTTTTCCATGTTTTTAGAATGGATCACAGAGTTATGTTCTAACTTGAAAACTAACTTGAAAAAGGAACTGTTACATAATTTAAAAAGCAACCCAGAGGTGTTGAGTATGGATGCAGTTCTCCGTGCACGAAAGAGGAATTGGGTGCTGCTCTAGCCTTGGAGAGAAGGCCATTCCAGAGCCCGCACTGCCTCAGAAAGAAGGATGGGTGTGTGTCAGCTGCTCCGAGTGGCCTTCTCCTTGCGGAAATGTGAAATGATAGGCAAGATCTCTTGTCATCACTGCGGAATGTGAGGGAGAGGTGAAAGCCACAGCCCAGCAGAGGACTTATCTCTTTCCTGAACCAAAGGAAGGAAGCCCTCGGAGACACTATGTTCGGAAGATGAAGATAACGGGGAGCACACTTTTGCCCCAACGAGAGGCCAGCAGAAAGAACGCTCACGCCTTGGTTTTCACAGGTTTTGCTGCAACAGCCTCGAGACCTATCAGAGGAAAATGCCTGAATGTCCAAGGAACCCTCTAAGACTCCTTCGATCTTAGGTGTGAGCTTTGCCACATGTGCACGCAGCACAGTGTGATGGCATGAGAGACTGGAATCCCGTTTGCCTGTTCATGCTTTATGAGTTACCCAGTGTTTAAAAAGGCCTCGGAGAAAGGGTGCCATTTCATTTGCCTTTCATTATCAGAGGTCAATGTTGACCGTGATTCACTCATTCATTTATTCATACAACTTTTTAAAAGTGTCTTCGTAGTGTCGTACACTTTGCCTAGTACTTTTACCTGTACCGACGTTTTAAAATCTCAACTGTATTTTTGTAAAGTAGGACTTTTTACTATATCCCCATTGACAGCTAAAAAGACTGGAGCCTACGCAGGAAATAACTTGCCCAAAGCAGTAATGATGGAATTGGATTCAAACTTAAAACCCACTGCGGTCTGTCATGCATTATGTTGAACACGCTGACTTCTGTTACTGTATCTTGGACAAAGCCTTTTCTTGTCTTCAGTGTGTCTGATGAATAGCTTAGCACCATATTAGTTTTTGTGCGTTAGAAAGAGAAAAGCAGACCTAGGAGTTCTTTCTAGTATATCAGGATGTCTTTAAGAACAGGATGTGATATGACCACATTTGACACCAAAAAAGTTGTTGAAATCTGGAAGTCTGGGCTAATCGCTTGATTCTGATGTAATCAACTGTTAGAAACTGGGCTAATCTCTTGATTCCGATGTAATAATCTCTTAGAAACACACTGTGCCAATGTGCTGGGGTGATGCTGAGAGCAGAGCAGTTAACAGAGAGAAGGGCCGGGAGATCCTAGACCCCGTCTTTCTCTCTCCCTGGCAAGTTTGGTGCCAGCAGCTCTGAACTGGAACTTGCTTGATCACTTAAAAGCCCAAAGGAAACTGTCAAGAGATCATCTTCAATATCTGATTCCTCATATGCAAAATGGAGATAAAAATGTCTAACTCCAAGATTTGTTTTAAGAATGAAACCAGATAATATCGGCCACGGATTTCTCTAGCAACTAATGTCAGCGATACTGAGTAAAAGGAAGTAATTCTTCATTAATTAAAAAAAGAAACAGGACAACATTATGCATATAATATGGGCACAACTATTTAGAAGCCATATGGAATAAAAAACCAGAGAAATAAGCCAAAATATTTAGGGTCTCATATGTGTGACATAATACAAGTTGCTATTTTTTCTTTCTTTGTACTTTTCCTTATAAGCTGTATACAATTTGCTTATATTATTATTATTAGTTTTTTTGTTGTTAATCTTCACTGGAAGATATATTTTTCCTTTTTTTTTTTCAGAGAGAGTAGAAGGGAGGGAGGGAGGCGGAGAGAGAGAGAAATATTGATATGAGAGAGACACATCGATCTAACTGAGGCTGGGCATCCCAACTGCATGCAACCCAGGTACGTGCCCTTGACCAGGAATCAAAATGTCAACCCTTTTAAGAGTGAGCCGGCGCTTTAACCACTGAGCAACACCAGCCAGGTCTGTTTATATTATCTTAATCAGAAAAAAAAACAACCCCAAACTAAAGAGAACTAATCTCTCCCCTTACGTGTATATATTTTCATTACATTTTAGAAGATGGAAAGCAAATGGCAAAGTCATGAATTAAAATGCCTTATTTTTCACTACCCAAGAAAAAAGGGATCTCATATAGTTTGCATGTCATAGCAAGGACGCAGTCACTACTTGAGTGTAAACATCTATAATCAGAATAGAAGTTCCATTTCAGCTCACAAGCGCTGTGCTTGATCACAGGAGAGTCTAACTATACTATTGACTCAGACTTGGCTGGTAGTGTTTCTTACAGTGGAACATGGTCATTACAGAGTTTGCTATTCCATCCTAAAACTTAAATTTTTAGAAGATTGAATGATTATTTTGGTTGCAA
The DNA here is from genome assembly GCF_027574615.1 of Eptesicus fuscus. NCBI lineage: Eukaryota > Metazoa > Chordata > Mammalia > Chiroptera > Vespertilionidae > Eptesicus > Eptesicus fuscus. The sequence continues at coordinate 94,590,941 of NC_072479.1, read as the reverse complement.
ACAATAACTATAGTCTTTGAGATGTTGTCATAAAACTTCTTCTTACAGTAAATTTGAGATCATAAGAACCCAGCATTCTTACTTCCTCTCTATGGTCAGTGACCTTTTTTTTGCAAGAACAAGTAGCCTTTCCACCATCCCTTTTGCTGAATTGTAAAGGAATTCTCTTGAAGACAGATCTCTGACTGGAGGAAAGCAGATTTCTTTAGAAAAGCTGAGAGGGCAAGAACAATTTTCTACCTACTGACAGAAATGCGCCTTTCTAGAAAAAGGTGCTGACATTCTCCTTTTACTCGGTTTCCTTCCTCTCAATTTTCCATCCAATGGGACACCGAGAAGCAAGTATTCAAACCCAAGAAGGGTGTTTGCCACTTACCCATGCAGTCTGGGCCCCAGTGGCCTGGGCAGCACTGAGGCTGGAGGTAGTCCTTCCTACAGATGTGGCGGCATCCAGGGAGAGACAACGAGTATGATCTGACCATAAAGGTATACCTTCAAGGGTAAAGAGGGACATAACCCATCATCAGAGCAATGTGTTAACTCAGGCAGTGGGATTGCCCTAGATTTTTTTAGGTCTTTAGGCTTGCCTACATTAAAAAAAGAATATATAGATACCATTTTACTTTCTAGATAGAAAAAAAATGTAATCACGATTTATCTTTAATTGTAAGAAATGGATGAAAACATCAGGGCCCAATGAAAATAGGGGTGAAATATCTCGCATGATGTCGGAGTGAAGTTAATAGACGGGAAAAATGATGTTAGGTTCTAGGCCCATGCTGGAAATGGACATCAAACTTGTCACTGGGTGTCCCAGCAGCCAATGAAAGAAGAGAAAGAGCATGAGTGATGTGGTGCACAGGGTCTCACTAAAGTTGCTATATGATTTTAACCTTGAACCCTAAGTCTTTCAGACATACTTTCTAAAAGGATCTAATTGCAAATGTGCACCCACTTTGGCAATTGAGTAGTCAACTGCCACGTATGGTTGCTAATTCAATCCAGCCAATGTTGGGAAACTTCTGTTAAAAATGATGATTTGGGTTTAGAATATAGTGCAGTCACATCAAGCAAATACAAATTTAAAATTTAACAGTTTTAAGGTTTCTTTTTACGCAAAGTAAGACATCATACTAATTTTTCATCCCTGAATTAAAAATAAAACTCACTGAGGCCTGTCTAAGTTTTAAATTAGTGAACTAAACAAATTAAAAAAAAAGTGTTTTCATTTGAGCTGCATGGCTGTAACTATTAGCGGGTGAGTAGAACAGTTTGTTATCCTGTGCAAGGATTAACCTTGACTGATGAGAGTGTTGAATCATAAAAGGATTTCAGGAATACAGTGCTCACATAAAACACAACAAAGCTGTAATTCATTTGCCTCCCTTATTGGGGTTGTAATTAGTATCAGGATCCATAGCTAGTTAGTAAGATGAGTGTCAGACCCAAGGCTTTTTAACATGTCCTGACTAGAACCCTTTCCAAGTGAAACAAAACTTAGATTTTCTAACTAAAGAAGGGGAAAAGAAAGAGAGAATATTTATGTGCAATATAATGTAGTCAATTTAGTATTAAAATGCAATCCATTTTTTAGACTCAAGGTCATAGTTGTGAGTTACCTAAGTTTGAGCTCAATGTGGCCTTAGAGAAAGAGACAATCATGGCAATGCTTTGTAGTGTTTGAGACGGCAGGTTTCTATTTGGATTCACAATCCCTTGAATTTCAAGACTGGAGCACAACTACTTTCTCATAATGAGTACCTGCAATCGCGAACCCCTATGGAGCCATTGGTAACCTTGGTGTAACCATCTGGGCAGTCAATTCCAAAGCTGAGCGAGCAGGATTGGCACTCAGTCCTCATGACAAGCAGAGACTTCTTATCACATCTTTTTGTCTGTGAGAGCATAAAAAAAAAATCAACTTCCATTAGCTGAGCTTTGCTTGGCCAATCTTCTCCACTGACTTTACGTCAATGGAATCACAAGGAGGGTTATAAGGTTGATTAGTAGTGACTGGCAGCCTGCTTTCAATCTTATCTAGAAAGAGTGCTGGGATTGACAAGCAATGTCTGCCTGGCTGTGCAAGGGCTGCTTGTACCACGGGTTTGCCATCCCTGCTCTAAAGTCTGTAGTCCAGCAAGGTAAGATAACCTCATGACATACACTTCTCTAAATGGGAAACCTGAAATATATTGTAGAGTACTCTTTTCTTAAAAAACAACAACAACCAACAATAAAACCCCACCACACAAACATTTATCTTTATTGTTGAAAGTATTACAGATGTCTCCCTTTCCCCCACACTGACTCCTCCTAGCCCTCCACCAGGCCTTCATCACACTATTGTCTGTATCCATGGGCTATACATATATGCATGTAGTTCTTTGGTTAGATCGGCAAATCTCAAGCATATCCTTTCAGCATTAATTCCACAGGAATAGGCTCGTCTGGGTGCTAAATGCCGTGGAGCATACAGTGTCTTCTCCAAAGATATTTGTATTCTTTGGATTACAATACAGCTAGAATATGGGCTCCGTGAGGGCGGCAATATTTTTCTACTTTGTCCTCTGCTGCTTTGTCCGAAGCACCTAGAACAGTGTCTGGCACAGAGTCATGCTCAGAAAATATTTGTCAATTGGCTTAATGAGTTGTAGGAAATCAGACAGGTATACCAGACACAATGAGCGACAGCAGGCAGCAGAGAATGTTATGCCGAATGATGCAGATCGACTTTGGCCCTGAGGCTCCCTCACTGCCCAATGCTGGCGCTGATCCTCCCAAATGAATTTCCTCACCTGTTTCAAGTTTCCTTCATTTCCCCATCAAACTTAAATAGAAACAGCTTTATATAAGGAAAAGTGGCAACTTGGGAGTCAATGACCTGAACTTGGAATCAGGCTCAACATCTTGCCAAGTGTACGATCTGGAATGAATTCCTTCCTCTTTGCCATCATCTATAAGGGGGATATCTTGATAGCCACTCTCCAGGACACTGAGAACTTTAAATGATGCACCACCTGCAAATTGCCTGGCCCCGTACTGGCGATCGTAGGCAGTAAAGTGCTAATTCCTGTATCGCTTCTCTATCTCCACCTCTGTGTTTTACTTGTTGCCTTTCCTGATGGGAATGTTCTTTCCCCCCCTCCATGGCTCCCCAAATGTCATATCTTCAAGGCCCTGTTTAACACCACCACATACACAAAATGAAACTCATCTCTCTTGCTTCTCTCTATGGTTGGAACACATTTGTTGTCTTGGCTCTCCATTTAAAAACCACCACTCTCACTTTTTCTTGTCACCTCAAGGGGCCCAGCACTAGGTTAGGGGTCTTGGGAACATCATAAGTACTTCTAAGTTTATTGACATCTGTAAAGGCTGCACCAGAAGAAACCTTACATTGACAGAGCAGTTCATGGTTATGCATACCCCCAAAGGCATCATGTATTTGAACTCGACCACCCCAAGGGTAAGTAAGGCAGGTGTCATCATCCTCATTTTAGAGAGGAGCAAACTGAGCTGAGGGGAGGTCCAGTGACCTGCTTAAGGCCACACTGGGAGTCAGTGGCCTTCTGATTCCTTGCTTGGCCATTTCTCTTCCATGCACACTGTATAGTGGGGGTGGGGGATGGGGTAGCAAAACAAAATCTCTGTTGTTTTTTTTTCCTGGCTGGAATGGTATTTATGGCATAACAAAAACCACCCTTAGATATAATTTCAATTAATCTCTGTTAATGGTCACGATACTATTTTTTAAAGCAGAATTTTCTTTTACATTAGGGTTTTCCTTGTGGGTAAGCATATGGGGTGACATTGCTTTGTCTTTTCTTTCTTAGTAGGCCAGAGTTAATATTCTCTTTAAACAATTAAAAAAAATTTATTTGATTTGAGAGAGAGAGAGAGAGAGAGAGAGAGAGAGAGGTAGATCGATTTATTGTTTCACTTATTTATGCATTTGTTGGTTGATTCTTGTATGTACCCTGACCAGGGATCCAACCTGCAACCTTGGTGTATCAGGACGATGCTCTAACCAACTCAGCACCTGACCAGGGCTGAATATTTTCTTTTCAAAAATCCCTTGTCCTTTTCAAATGGAATGGCTCATTCTACTTCTCATATGATCTCTTCTTGAAGATAAACTCAGCTTTAAGCATCAGTCAACACCTGATTTCTCCACTCATTCTGATGACAGTGATGGTGATGATGGTAATTTCTGCTGTGTGGACCACTGTCAAGGGAGAACCAAAGTGTTCAGGGTTGAAGAGCTAGTAAGCTGTGGAGCAGTCACTGATCCTCAGAAATATTTGTTAAACTCATGAAACCACAGTTCAAACTTGGAGAGCTGGAGTGAGTAACCTTTATGCCATTTTCAATGTTTCCGGGAAAATATTATTAGAGTACAGCCAACTGAAGTAAAATTGGCGTTGATAAAACTTTCCCGGCACAGATGCAGAATCACATTTGTATTTTATTATTCATAGAGTGGAAGTCATATCTTGCGAAATGCATTTCAACTAAATCACTCGGGGTGACTCCCACACCCCCTCCTTTTGGTTGGCCTTGTTGCAGACCTGACATTGAACTTGTTCTAAGGTGACAACGCATGGGATCTTGCTTGAGAGGCTGGCGTGCTGGTGTAAAGTGCCCTGGGTACTTTTACTACAACTTGGGAAGGTGGAGGGTGAATACCTGACGCATTTTGTAATACTGTATTTCTCAGCCAGATAACACTCAACTTGTAATTCCCCAGAACATCTCTCCACAGCCATTGTTATGTTCTATATTCAGTATGGCGCAATGGGAAGTGAGTGATGAGACTACTAAAACAAACAAAACACACCCAGGATACCAAAATCCGCAATGAAACCAGGAATGTGAGCACTAAATTCTGAGAGTCCCAACAATGGCATTTTAGCACAGAACGAACCAACTGGGCTGATGAAAGAGGATGCATCTCCACTCATATCCTAGTCTCCACAGCGTCCTCTTTATTTTAGGAAGCTCCCATAGTACTCTGTACCCTTGACAACATAGTAAAGCAAACAGCTTTTGAACACACCCTGAAAATGAACCATTTTAAAAAAAATAGAAGTCTCATCTTACCTGCTCTGTAGTTTCCAGTGGGGAGCAGAAATTTTGTACAACCAATCCAAGAAAGAAAGGGATTGAATTTCGTAGCATGGCGAGAAAATATTTGCTCCTTCTCCGTGCCAGGCCCCTGTCAGAGCTGTTTACCTATTTTAACTTTGTCTGAAGAGCTCCCAGTGAATTCTTTCTCATTTTAGTGTCTGTTTTTAAATCCTTCCCTCTCCTTTCCCTGGATTGAACCAGATGATATGTGAGACCCGCTTCTAGACAGGAAAAATGGTAAATCTAGAGGTTGCAGTGACATTGGCCACTCTCAACTGTATATATGCCCTGGCTGAATGACAGGATATCCTGAAGGGGCTGGAGCAGAAACACGATCTGAATTTTTGTGCCTGTGAAACTTCCGGGAACAAGCTCCCGCCTCCCACTGCTCTGCCCATTCTGCCTCTGGTTCTGTCTATTCCTGGACCCAGAGACCCACCACCATTTCCAGAGCCACACCATGGGAAACTGCAGGCCTTTCTGTCTGTATCCAAGCTTGCTGTCTGGCAGTATTGGTGGGAGTGCCCATAAATGGGTACAATATCCTGCAGGGAATGTTGCAGGAGCCCAGGTCCTTGACTTTGAAGACTAGTGGTGGCCTTACCTGGTGTGGTTGGCAAACTACCGCAAAGGAATGTCTCTTTGCAGATGCCAACAGTGGGTTTTGACTCATCCTTTCTCATCTTCCATGTCACTTCAGTAGCAAATGACGGAGCCTATAGGTTTCATCTTAGCCTTCAAGGCCACTTCTTCAAGGATCTTATGCCAGCTCCTCTGGGCCTGACCCTCCAATAGCATCTTGGAGACCCTCCTAGAATTGTGCACATAATGGCATGAAAACCTAGTCACATCCATCACAGTTCTCTGTCTGTATGTCTGCCTCCCATGCCCAGGTGTGAATTCCTTGAGGACATATACCCTTGACAGCCGAGTGCAGAGACTTGCATTGGACAATAATAGAAACAAATAATAGCCAATATTTGTTAAAACCTTCCTATGAGTTATTATTCTAGACCTTTCCATGGATGAATCTGTTTAATCCTCATAAAATATTATAATTATTTTCTGCAGTTTACAGATGAGGAAACTGAGGCAGAGAGGTTAGGCAACATTCCCCAGGCCACACAGCTAGTGGGTGGGGAACCAGTTTTCAAATTGTGTAACTGTAGAGCCGATACTTTTAACCACTACCCTCTACGGTCTAAAACAATAACTCTTTACGCATAAACAAATAGCAGGCGGTGCTCCAGTCCCACTGATGTGCTGGGAAAGGGCGAGAAAGGAGAAAGTCTGGGCTTATCAACAAGATGGGCTTCTGAGGGCACATCTCATGACACTGAGTTAACTGGGGGACTCGGTTAGAGAGACTAGTTTTGGTAAAACAACTTCTTCCTCTGGCAAGTCTTTCTCTTTTTGCATTTTTCAAACAACATCACATTACATTGATCAAGAATCTAAGAAACTCCCAATACAGACGGCCTTCAGAAGCTAACCCAGAGGTGTGAATGGGAAGATGCCAGATGGGGAAGCCCTTCCCTTGTTTCAGTGGGTTTCAGTCATGATATAGAATCCTGGGGGAGCTTAGAAAAAATTCCTCCCTGTCTGAACTACTCTAGAACCATCAAATCAGAACTTCGGGGTGTGGAGAACAGGAGCATTTTTCCAATCTTACTGGACAATTCCACTTGCATAGGACTATTGCTTGAGAAAAAAATTAACTATTATTCTGGGAAGCCAATGATGGTTGGAGGCTTGTCTGTTACACAGCTGTTTCTCCCTAAGGGATACACCAGGGAAAGTAGTTGGGGGCTTCTTTATGATTCTTTTCTCTTTGAGGGACCTGGATAAATATCTGGGGCTTGGAATGTTCTAGATTCCCAGGGAAATAATAAAATGAACCCATACTTGCATTTCCTAAATTATTCTGGGAGATGCTGCAGGGATTGCTGGGGAAGGAAGAATTCTCTCATCAGATAATTTGGAAAAGCCTGCCTCTGATTCCCTTTCTTATTGACTGACCATGTCCATTCGCCTATTAAAGGTTCTGAGAAGTCTTGCAGTAAAAAATAATGTAACAAAACAAAAGAAAAACAGTTCTACTTTGCTTAAAGCAGTATTTTTCAAATTTCTAAGACCAAGAGATGCTTTTTCCCTTTGCAAACTAGCCTCTAGATTTAGTGCTCTATTGATCTATCTTAGGGCAATAGTGTCCTAGACTTTAGCAGGGTTAATATTCTATTTTTAAGTTGCTAGGAAAATGCTAGCCTGCCAATGGCCATGGGGACTCCACAGGACTTGTTCATACACTTTATCAATTAGTTGCATTAAAAAATACATATGCCCTGGCTGGTTTGGCTCAGAGGATAGAGCATTGGCCTGCAGACTGAAGGGTCTCAGGTTTGATTCTGGTTAGGGGCACATACCTTTGTTGCAGACTCCTTCCTGTCTCAGGCCCTGGTTGGGGCTCATGCAGGAGGCAACCAATCAATGAGTTTCTCTCACATTGATGTTTCTCTCTGTCTTTCCCTCTCTCTTCCACTCTCTTTAAGAATCAATGGAAGAATATCCTTGAATGAAGATTTAAAAAAATTACACTTAAAAAATACATATAACTCATGTGACTTTGTTTAGAAATTGTCTGTGTAGTTTTATTAATTTTACTAGAGGCCCAGTGCACAAAATTGTGCATGGGTACAGTCCCTAGGCCTGGCCTGCAATCAGGACCATCTTCCCTGGCTGCTGGCAGCCAGCCCTGCCCCCTGCCACCACCCACCCTGGTTCCCCATTTGCCATCCGGCGATGGGAGCCTGATGGTCAGGAGAGGGACCGAGAGGTCGGCTGTTCCTGCCTGCTTGCCGGCCCCACCCCCGCTGCAGGTTGCCCTCTGTGTATGGGGCGACCGGCGAGGTGGGGGCCTTGGCCTGGCACCACCCACATCCCCCACCACCCACCCCGGTCCCTGTTGGCCATTGGTGACCGGAGCCTGCTGGCCGGGGAAAGGGACCAAGAGGTGGTCAATGCACCTCATAGTGACTGGTCGAGCGGTTGTTCTGGTCATTCTGCCATTATGGCCACTGGGCTTTTATTATATAGGATTTTTGTTAGGATCATTTGAACAGAGATTCTTCAAATTTTGTTAAATCCATGCCACTGTTTTCCCCAAATGTACCTGTAATCAAGTAAGGTGCTTGGAATGGTGCCTCGCACAAAGTGGGCACTCAGTCACTCTTAACCATTATTATTACATGATTAAAATATGCCACTTTCATAGACAACAGCTACACAAATCTCTCCCCTAGTCCAGTGTAGCTGTGACATGGGTCTGGATTTCCTCTGTCCTGGTCGTGTGCTCCAGTTCTATTGATTTGTGTGCCCCTCATGGGGTGGGGTGTCACTTTCTTTACTGTGATTCATATTCCTTTTTGCAGATTGTTTAACCTCTGTCTCTAACCATTCAAAGGTGTTTTGAGACAAGAGTTTGTCACCAACTGTATTTCTCAGGCAGTCAGCTTTCTCCACTATCACCAATTGTGCTGCTGTCAGTTACTGAAGACCTGGGAATAGCTTTCCTCCATCCAGGCTGCCCTCTGCTTTCCCACTGTTTCCCCCTATGTTCTCCTTCACTCACACTCACCTCCTCTGCCCTGTGATCTGCCCTCAGTGGTGGCAACGTGAGAAGTGATAGCTTGCTCTTGGGTGAGAGGATTAATTTCATGATTGGAATCTTCAGACTTTTCCATATTGGAAAAAAAAGAAGAAGGGCTAAGGCACTTCCTGGGTAGCACTGTTGAGCATCACTTGTGGTGACAGGATTCTGGGTTGTTAGTGTTTAACTGCTCCTTTCTCTACATCATGCCAGTTAGCAAGATTTTGAATAATAAAGCATTTCATGTGGGCTATGAGTAGCATTCCAAAAGGAGGAATCATCATCTTCACTATTATCACCATCACCAACACCTCCTCCTCTCTCCTCCTCCTCCTCCTCCTTCTCTTCCTTCTTTTCCTTCCCCTCTTCCCCCTCTTCCTGTTGCACAAATTCAGGCCACTCATAATATTTAACTGATTTAATTAATTTTACAGTATACTCTTAATCTTTAGCTAATTTTATTTTATTAAACCTTGTAAAATAGACTGGGCAAAGCAATGTATATTAACTTGGTAAATGTGAAAATTGAGGCATAAAAGAATTGAGTGATTCATACAGGTCAATAAGTTAGTAAGAATTAGCCATAGAAGAATTAGTAATCTTACTCTATTCACATGCTCTGCCTGTAATGGTAGACCACCATTCTGATAGTTTATGCCTAAGCTATTAAATGGACTATCTGTGGTTCATCTAATTCAGTCATTAAAATGCTGAACTGCATTGGGTACTGTCTATTTGTTTTCACACTGAGACAAGGCCATGGACACAGAAGCCCTGAGAAATGGATATGAAGAACATGGTTGAGATTCGTATAACCGCAGGCATACTTGGGCCAGAACTGAAAGTGTTGGGTCACTGATTCCCAATGGTCCATTGCAAGGTCTACTGGTCTTGTCATCACAGCACAGTATAACATGGGAAAATAGGTTAGGTTGAGGCTTCCTATTCTATGTAAAACAAAGAAACAGGCAATATCCCAGCTCTTCAGAGCACATGATGAAGCATATACCTTCCAGTACCACCTCTATTTAGTGACTTGTTTAGGCCTGGAACAACCTTCCCCCAATTGACTAACTCATTTCCTTCAAGTCCTTGTTCAAAGCCAACCTCTCTATGAGGCGTGTGCAGACCACTCAGCTGAAAGCAGCCGCATGCATCCCTCCCACAGCCCCTGCTTCCTCTTATCCTGATCTTCTTGTTCCCTTTCCTTGGCATCTGTCACTTTCTAAGTCACCATACAATTCGCTTGCTTATTATATTTATTGTTTGTTGTCTGGTTCCCCAATTATAATATATGTTCATTAAGGACAAGTTGTTTTTGTTTTTTGCTTAGTGAACTGATTTTATCTTAAATATCTGGAAGAATGCTTGATATATAGTAAGCACTGAATACAAATGATTGACAGAATAACTCATGAACATGAAAATTTCTCAGCTATATAGATGAGCAGGTTAAATAATCCAAGTAAAATAACACCATCCTCAGAAAAAAAACCCATTTATTGAAACATACTCTTCTTTTTTTCTTTAAATTCCCTGAGTCACTTACAAAATCAGGTCATTCAGTTCTGCCATAACATCCTCCTCTAAATGATCATTCTAGAATCCTCTTGTTTCTAATAAATATCTTATTCTGGATTATTATTTGATATCTGGGAAATCAAATTCTTGTAACCTGTGTTAAATATTTTTCTATTTCTTACAAATGAAGTGGTTTTTATCCACAAAATCCCAGACTCTTTCCATATATAATGTGCATTGGTTCAGAAAAGAGAGTTGTTTCTATACACACAAGGGTCTGGCTCCAGTTCTGCCCTGACTGCTGACCTTGACCTTGAGCAAGTCCTTGAGTTCTATGATAAAGTAAGGGGGATGGATATTCACTTTGCTTCTCCATATTTTCAGGATTGTAAAATATTTCTTTTCACATTTCTTCCCCTCCAAATTTCTTTAAGACTTAAGTCTTTTAGTGGTTGGCTTGAATTTTGGGTGCATCCTAGAGGAATATAGGTAAATTATTTTCTCCCTCAAAGTAATCTGAAATTGCTTTAATCCCTTAATATTACTTTCTCAAAAGATATAGAACACTCTATGATTTTGAGGAAAGGGTCAGAGATATATTTAATTAAGCTAATACTCATGGCCATGGTGGTATTTATCTTAAGCTATTTCACCAGGCTGCAGAGGCAGATATCATGTTGATCCACATGAAACGGTCACTCTTTTAGGTAAAAAATGGACTAATAATGGCAACTTCTTAGAGTGTACCCTAACATGGTCCTGCTTAGCACTATACATGATTAGAAAAGATTCTAAGCTTTCAATCGTCATAGAGAGGTGACCTTTAGTCCATTTCTCAGGGAATGAATTTTCTAGGAAGGTTATTATTGTGGGTATAAGATACTAGACTCAGGGAACTATCTGTTTTGGTTGAAATGTGATGTCTCCAGGTAGCATGTACATTAGGGTCACAGCATTGCCTTTGTAAATGCTTCCCGCCCTACAGAAGGGGCTAGGCGAACAGATGGGGAAGTGTCCTTGCCTTTACCTGGCCCCGGACACCCCTCCTGGTTCCTCTCGCCTTGCTTTGAGAGGGTAAATACACGCACCCGCTTGTTGTTAGGAACTGACAGGGCAAAAGGGTTTCCTGCACACTCATCAGGTCCTGACCCTCTCCGGAGTCAGCTTTCCTAAGTGGGGGATGTGTCCAAACACGTGTGTCCCTGTCCTCCGGGCCCTTTCCTGTTCCTTTGTTAGTTCAAATCTTCCCGTGCAGCAAACTTTCTTTTTGTGTGTGTGTGACTTTGCTTTTCCTCTTTGAGGAGACTAGTCAGCAGGTCCTGCTTTAGGCAAAACTGTAAAGTTGGCAAAGTTTCTTTAGCTTCCCCTTCCTCTTCCCCCTTAGCATCCTCCCTCTCCCCTTCCTTCCCTCAAGCGACATTCACTGAAGTGCTCAGCACACCCAGGGCACCTTTCTGGTTCGGGTGTTATTCCATGAAAACATCCCAATTCTTCATTAGGATTCAATATTAATTAATTAAATAACCCATTCTTGTTATTAATCATTTGGTATTTACTTCATGAGCTTTGGTATTTACATGATTGCCGTGAATGTTTATCCACCCAACTGCTCAAGGATCATCTTTGATTCTTCTCTTTTCCTCACCATCAGCATCAACAATGCCTATTGATTCTATCTTCAATAGGTGTTGTCCTGTCATGAATTTGACCCCTTCTCATTCCCACCACTATCACCTTGGTTCAGGCCACCCTCACTTCTTGTTTACATGACTGAAATAACTTCCTCCTTGACCTCTCTCTTTCCTCCCTTGCTCCTCCACCCACATCCATTTTTCAAACAGCGGTCACAGTTAACTTTTAAACACGGAAGTTAAGACCAAGTGTTCCCAGCTTAAAAACTCTTGAATGACTTGCCATCACACCTTTAACCAAGCACTACCCATTGCTGTGGCTTTGGTCCTTCTTGATCCGGGCTCCAGTCTTCTCTCTGGCTTTGTCTGGAAGCGCTCTCTACTGCCCTCTGCTACACCCACCCTGCCTTTATTCTGGGTCTCTGACACCTCAGTTGGTACCCATCTTGGGCACATTCACTACTCTCCCTCTGCCAGGAATGCTCTTGCCTCTGATTTTTGCATGGTTGATTTTTTCTTGTTTTCAGGTCTCATTTTAATGTCACCTCACAGAGAAGCCATCCCGGATCACCCAAGTGACAGTGGTCATCTGGCCACTCTGTCACATGACTGCATTTTAGTTCTCCACATAGTACTTATTCCATGTGATGGTATCTTGTTTGTGACTGTCTATCTTTCCCCCACTGAACTGTAAGCTCCATGAGAACAATGTTTGATGGGCATTTCCCAGGATCGAGAGCATGGTATCTGATACATAGTAGACAATACATTCTTGTTGAATGCATTTATAAGTTTTATGTGCCTGATACGTATGTATTATTTAATCCTCTCAAAATTCCTGTGGGAAAGGTACCATTGTTACCTTTGTTTTACAAATCAGAAAACAGAGGAAAGTAGAGATCTTTATGGCTGGCTAATAACTTGTGGGGCCCATTGCAAAATGAATATGCAGGGTCCTTTATTAAAAAATATTAAAAATGTCAAGACATTCAGCAGGGCTCTATAAAGGGGTTTTGGAGGGTGAGGAAAGGCGTAGTAAACAGGACAGTCAGGGTAATCCTCACTGAAAAGGTGAAATGTGAGAAAGACTTAAAGGAGATGAGGGAATTTTCTAAGTGGATACCTAAGAGTATCCCAGGTAGAGGGAGCAGAAACAGCAAAGGTCCTTCGTTGGAAGTGGTAATGGGAGATAGAAGATCAAGGGCCTTGGTGAGAATTCTGGGACATAGTGGAGGGTTTTAAGTCAAGACATAATCTGGATTTTATTAGGAAACCATCATCTCAGCTGCTGTGTTGAGAATAGATCTTGATTTTATTAGGAAACCATCAACCCAGCTGCTGTCTTCAGAACAGACCTTGGAGGAGCAGGTGAGGAGACTTCTCAAGGGCCTATTGCAACCAACCAGGTGAGAGGAGATGATGGCTTGAACCATGGTGGGGGCAGTGAGGTAGTGAGAAGGGGTCAGATTCTTGATATAGTTCACAAGGAAGGCCAACAAAATGTGTGGAAAGTTTGGATGAGGGGGGAGGTTCAGTAAGGAAGAGAAGGGTCAAGGATGACTCCAATGTTTTTGGCCCTGCTACGCCCAGCGTGAGGGTGGACTTCCGTGGAAGACCAGGACTCCACCACCTGCATGGGAACTGGGACCAGCGGGCTCCAGGGCTGTGGGGACCTGCAGCATCTGCCTTTAACAGTGACCCCGTGTGGCCGCAAGGGGCAACGACAGCCTGAGTGTGGGAACCACAGGGACGCCCCTTAACCTTTTTGGATTATACAATTCTCCCGGGGTTTGTGGACAATCAAGAAAGGAGATGGCACAGAATTCTAGAAAGAGAGGCTAGATTTCATGACAGATAAGATTCACGGGGCCTTGAGAGCTGATTTGAGAAAATAAACAGTTGCCTCTGGTGTGTGGAACAGTTCATGGGGCTTATATTTCAGCAGCGTGAAAGTGACATTTCGGACTTTGTACTGGGGTCCCCACCCGCCACCTTTCAAGAGAGGATTTTCAGTCACCATAGCTGGAAAATGCAGCTTTGGGCCTTTGATCATCTCCGTGTGTGCGCGTGTATCTCTAGTTGCTAATATATGACACCTCTAGGGTCCAAAAATCCATTTCACCCAGGGTGAGCTTGTGGATCTGTTTTGGGCAGTAAAATAATTTGTTTGGTTCCCACGGTCCATGCCAATTAAGTTAGGAGGAGAGGTGGCTGTGGAGGGAAAGACACAGAGAGGGAAGGGGCACCAGGAATCATCAAGGGTTATGGCCTCCTTGAGGCAAGGGCAGAGAGAGCAACACGGTCTGGCACAGCACCAGGGCAATAATGATAGTGTTTTTATGTCTTATTCATCATTATGCACTACTGTCAGCATTTACATAAATTACCTCCCAAATTTCCAACAATCCTATAAGGTAGGTACTATTATTATTCCCCATTTCTCCGTGAGGAAATGAAGGCACAAAGAGATAATGGGCCCAAGGGCAAGTGGCAGAGTTTGGGTTCAAATCCAGGTAGTTTGGCTGCAGATTCTGAACTCTTAACCTCTTTCTCTCTCTTTTTTTTGCCTTTTTACTTCTTTGCCATCAACATATTTGAGAGGGGAGGAGAGCAGAGTTCATTGATAACCAACGATAATGGTGTATCTCAGACAATTTAAGTAGCAAGTAAAGGAAAACCCAAGTCAAACTGGCTTAAACCAAAAGGGGACACACAGAGCAATGCGCTAAGCATGGTGGGTGGACCCAGAGGTCAGAGATGAGCCTGGACCTGCTCAGAGCCCACATTCTGATGGGGAAGACCAGGCACTTTTAGTTAAGTTAGGAATTTTGACAGACGTTTTAGCAGACAATTGTGTTCCATAATCTAGTCATCCCAAACTCTAGCTATGTATACTCCCACGTGTCTTTTTGTTGTTTTCAAAATGACTATGCTCCTTGTTCTCTGAATATGGAGGTTTGCCTTTCTTACTACATTCTGTAGAGTTCAGCAGGATTAGGAATCAGATGCATCCTTTTCCTTTGCTACAACTAGAGACAAATGTGCTGTTTCAGAGTCTGCCCTTTGCTCTCTGTTCTCTATAGTATCTCAATGTAAAGTTCATGCATTTTCTGCTATCACCAGCTTCCCTCTCTGGCTCGACTAGGGCAGAGGATGGGACCCTTGGAACTGACTGGCAGGAACCCAGTACCGATGTGTCTGATTTGCAAAATGATATTTATGCCCTATTCATTCCCAACAATAGGTCACATAATTCCCCGGGACAATAACAGAGCTGACACATCACTATGAAGTGGTCCTGACTTCATGAAGCCCTTGGTAGGTCAGAACCAACAGTAAACAGCCGCTTCCTGCCCATTCAGTTATTCGGTTCTCTCATTTTTTTCTGAACACCTATTTACTGATGACCTACTATGTGCCAAATGCTGTTCTAGGCCCATTCCCTTCTTTCTAGCTCAGGGGTCAGAAAACTTTCTCTGGAAAGGGCTAGAGAGTAAATATTTTAGGCCTTGTAGGTCATATGGTCTCTTTGGCAACTACTCAACCCTGCCACTGCAATGTAAAAGCAACTACAGACAATGTATAAACGAATAAGTGGGGTTGTGTTTCAATAAAACTTTATTTACAAAAATAAAAAAGGCTGGATTTTCCCTGTGGGTCATCATTTGTTGACCCTCTCACTCTAGCCTATTTCTAACCAGAGTCCCTGTCCATCCCTTATAATATTTCATCTCCCCTTTTCATCTCTGCAGAGCAGACAAACCCATTAGTTAGTCATTTGGTCAAATCAATTGAGTTCTGGTGCCAAAGGTTCTGTATTTTGTTTCTTATTTAACAATAATAACAGTAATGTGATCCACAACAATAATGATAGCTGACAATTATATAGCACTTGTCATGTGCCAGTCACTGCTCGTACTCACTTTCCCAAAAGTAACTCACTTTCTCATATGTGTGCCTATATGAACACAATTACTTTTGGATATTGTTTTTCAATATCACATATGTTTTGTTAAAATAAATAATACCTAATATTTGTTGACCTCTTATAAGGTTAGGCTACGCATCATTTGTGTATTATCTCACTTGGCCATCCAAAAGCCCTTTAAAGAAAGTATGCTTTTTATATCCATTTTATAGCTGAGAAAGTTGGGCTCCAAGTAGTTCAAGACTTTGTCGCAGCTAACAAGTGTGGACGTGGGACTCGTTCGTGCATCCAAATCTTGTGCTCTAACCATTCCGCCACGATAAGTCGCTCAGGCTAGAGGAGAATGAATAAATTAATACATTCCAAACAGTAATGTGGGTTTACTATGGTTGTATTTTATTTTTAAATTAAAAAAAATTTCCTTTAACCAAGGACTGTTGGACTCAATGCCGGTGCTTTGGCATTTTGATGACTGTCACTTACAAACACAGTGCCCAAGAGACCTCATTAAATCAGCAGGACAATGGGACGCGTTAAAACCTGAGCGCAGCTGCTCTGCGGAGGAATCTCGCCTGTGGGACTGAGCCAGGCCTTTATCTGGCCGAGCAGGGGTGGCGCTGAGCACGGGGCACAGGCTGCTGCTCCAGCCTCTAGCGTGGCCCTGCCGTGGACAGCTGACAGGCACCCTGCCTGCCTGGGAGGTGTGGCCTTACTCCTAGATTAATCCTGAAAGCTGTCTCTTTTCGTGTCTTTTTGTTGCGTGGCTAAAAAAGAGTCGCTCAGCTGGCGCCGTTGCGGTCAACAAAAGGAAGGTCTGTTTGCACAGGAGCAGGGCAGGCTGCCTGGGCAGGGGCAACATGGGTGTTGAGTGTGAATTTGAGAGCTCACATTCTCCTGGACTTCCCAAATTAGGGTTGTGCTGGGTCATGCGCATGTGTTGAGGAAATCTCTGGCCTCCACGTAAGCAAATTGTTTTGTGGATGCGATGCATTTGGTGTTTCTGGTGGAGCTTGCTTCTAGTGTTAGGTGGAGAGGGGTTTCTCTCTGCTCAATGCCCGGAGCGGGAATGGAGCCGGTGACATCTTGGTGCATGGGTTGATGCTCAACCACTGAGCCACACAGGCTTGGCTGGAATAATCTTTATGGCTTTTAGTATTGCTATAGAGAAATCAGAATGAAGAGAAGTGAAAGCACATCTTCCTGTACCTATCAAGATCTGGGATTGAAAAATGACCATAAGTTTTGGGATTGAAGTGGGATATAAGATAGAAGTAAAACCTGTTTTTCTTTTCTTTTCTTTCTTTTCTATTTTTGGTGTGTGACCCATTATGCATTCTCCTTCCTTTTTTTTTTTTTTAAAAAAAAATTTTTTTTATTGATTTCATAGAGAAAGGGAGAGGGAGAGGGAAAGAGAGATAGAAACATCAATGATGAGAGAGAATCATTGATCAGCTGCTTCCTGCACGCCCCTCTCTGGGGATTGAGCTCACAACCCAGACATATGCCCTGACCAGGAATTGAACTGTGACCCCCTGGTTCATAGGTTGACGTTCAACCATTGAGCCATGCCAGCCAGGTCTCTTTCTTTTTATTAAGAGTACTAGAGGTGCATGAAATGCATGCACGGGTAGGGTCCCTAGGCCTGGCCAGCGATCAGGGGCGATCAGGTTCCCCGCCTCCCTGCCTCCTCCTTTCCTTGCTCCCTCAGTGCTCTGCCGCTACCACCACTGGTGGTCCACCATGGTCCACACCACCCCCTGGTGGTCAGTGAACGTTATAGCGAGTGATTGAACTCCTGGTCTCCCGGTCGAACTCCTGAGGGGACAATTTGCATATTATCCTTTTATTATATAGGATTATATAGGACTAGAGGCCCAGTGCATGACATTCGTGCACTGGTGGGGGGGGGGGGGGGAGGGTCCCTCAGCCCAGCCTGTACCCTCTCGCAGTCAGACATCCCCCGAGGGGACCTTAGCACTGCTGCTGTGAGCCAGGCTTCTGGCTGAGTGGCACTCCCCCTGTGGGAGCACAATGACCACCAGGGGGCAGCTCCTGCATTGAGTGTCTGCCCCTGGTGGTCAGTGGGCATCATAGTGAACGATTGTTCAGCCATTTGGTCGATTTGCATATTAGGGTTTTATTATATAGGACTAGAGGCCCAGTGCACAAAATTCGTGCATGGGGGGGGTTGTCCCTCAGCCCAGCCTGCATCCTCTCCAATCTGGGACCCCTTGAGGGATGTCCGACTGCCTGTTTAGGCCCAATCCCACTGGTATTGGGCCTAAACGGGCAGTCGGACATCCCTCTCACAATCCAGGACTGCTGGCTCCCAACCACTCACCTGCCTCTGCCTGATTGCCCCTAACCACTTTTGCCTGCCAGCCTGATCACCCCCTAACCACTCCACTGCCAGCCTGATTGATGCCTAACTGCTCCCCGGCCGGCCCGATTGCCCCTAACTGCCCTCCCCTGCAGGCCTGGTCGTCACCAACTGCCCTCCCTGCTGGCCTGATTGCCCACAACTGCCCTCCCCTGCAGGCCTGATCCCCCCCAACTGCCCTCCCCTGCTGGCCTGGTCCCCCCCCCAACTACCCTCCCCTGCTGGCCTGGTCCCCCCCCAACTACCCTCCCCTGCAGGCCTGGTCCACCCCAACTGCCCTCCCTGGTGGCCTGGTCTCCCCCACCTGCCCTCCTTTGCTGGCCCGGTCACCCCTAACTGCCCTCCCTGCTGCCCTGATCGCCCACAACTGCCCTCCCCCTGGCTGGCCTGGTCTCCCCCCCAACTGCCCTCCCTGGTGGCCTGGTCTCCCCCACCTGCCCTCCTCTGATGGCCCGGTCACCCCTAACTGCCCTCCCCTGCAGGCCTGGTCCGCCCAACTGCCCGCCCCTGCTGGCCTGGTCTCCCCCCAACTTCCCTCCCCTGCTGGCCTGGTCCACCCCAACTGCCCTCCCTGGTGGCCTGGTCTCCCTCATCTGCCTTCCTCTGCTGGCCCGGTCACCCCTACTGCCCTCCCTGCTGGCCTGATCGGCCACAACTGCCCTCCCCTGCAGGGCTGGTCCCGCCCAACTGTCCTCCCCTGCCTGCCTGGTCCCCCCAACTGCCCTCCCCTGCAGGCCTGGTCCCCCCAACTGCCCTCCCCTGCAGGCCTGGTCTCCCCAAACTGCCCTCCCCTGCTGTCCTGTTCTCCCCCAACTGCCCACCCCTGCAGGCCTGGTCTCCCCAAACTGCCCTCCCCTGCTGTCCTGGTCCCCCTCAACTGCCCTCCCTGCAGGCCTGGTACCCCCAAATGCCCTCCCCTGGAGTCCTGGTCCCCCCCAACTGCCCTCCCCTGCAGGCCTGGTACCCCCCAACTGCTCTCCCCTGGAGTCCTGGTCCCACCCAACTGCCCTCCCCTGCAGGCCTGGTCCCCCCCAACTGCCCACAACTGCCCTCCCCTTCCAGCCATCTTGTGGTGGCCATCTTGTGTCCACATGGGGGCAGCCATCTTTGACCACATGGGGGCGGCCATCTTGGGTCTTGGAGTGATGGTCAATTTGCATATTACTCTTTTATTAGATAGGATTATCATTTACCTCTGGATATGGTAGCCAGATTTAGTAAATAAAAATACAGGACACCCAGTTAAATTTATATTTAAACAACAAATAAATGTTTAGTATAAGTATGTCCCATGCAATATTTTGGACATGCTTACATTTAAAAAGCATGTTGTTGACCTGAAATTTAACTCAAACTGGGTGTCTTATATTTTATTTGGCAACCCTGCCTCTGGAGAGCCAGGTCTTTCCTGTTTTGAGTCTATGCGCTTTGGGTGACAGGGTTTCCACTAGACTTGAAACTGTGAGGGGTGACTAGGGGATGAATCCTAGAGGCCACCTTAAAGAGAACCCATGTCTGAGAGAAGCCAGTGTGGGGAAAGATGGAGGAGAGAACGGGCTGTAATCATACTGTATCTTAACAAGAAGGTCTTTAACGGGCTCTGCCCTTAGATTTTTAGTTCATTGAGCTCAGAATTAATTTTTTGCTTAAGCTGCTTTGACTTATGTTCTCTGTCTCTTGCAAATGAAACTCTTCTTACAGATCCACTCCTCTTATTTTAGAATCTTCTTCCCCAGCCCCTCTTTGTGGTGAGTAGATGGAATGGGGAGAAAGGACCCAATGTTGATGGTACACACTGGGCACTTGCTGCACATTATATCATTTAACGTTCACAGCAGCCCTCCAAATAGGCCATCTTCCGTCTCTGCACACAAGGGAGCTGAGGCTCAGAGCTGTGACCTGACTTGTCCCCAAGTAGCATAACTTCTCAGTGAATCAACCGAGAAGCTAACCAAGGACTGTTGGGCTCAAAACCTGTACTTTTCCTAGCATGCAGCATTGCTAAAGCGAGAACGAGGCTTGGGGGGAAGTCATAAAGAGGTGCTATCCAAGGTGATGACTTAGAAGGGGAAAAGGACATCGAATGCACCAACAAAAACTTCTTCAGCCCACGTGGCTTCCCTCTGCACCACCCATTCTGTGTTTTCCTATCGTGTGGTTCTTGCAGAAAGGACAGACAGAAGTGTCCAGACAGAAGTGTCTGGGACAAAAACAATGGGAGAATGTGACACCCATCTGATGGGAGTGAGAAATCTTGAAAAATGCAAGAGGGTCTGGTTTCTTGCGTAAAGCAAATCTTACCTAATAATAGACAAACATGTAAATTGACCGTACCTCCGCTACACCACCAGCCAATCAAGAGTGATATGTAAATTAACCCAGCAAAGATGGCGGTTAATTTGCATACACAGGTGCCGAGTGACGGGGCGGGATGCTTGTGTTGTCGCCATGGTGACCACACAGGCGTTCTGCCCAACCCCCGGTCTCTCAGGGCCTCTGGGCAGCAAGGGAAGGAGGGGCAGGAGTGGAAAGAGGCGGCTCCCAGAGCAGAAAGAGGTGGCTCTGGGGCCTGAGAGAAAGGGGCTGGGCCAGAATGGAAAGGCGGTGCTGGCAGCCAGGGAAAGGAAAGCCCATTCTAGCACGAATCTTCGTGCATTGGGCTCCTAGTTGTTTATAACATCAACACCCAGAGATTGAACCTCACGCGGTGGATTATTTTTAATGCGGAGCTGTACAGAAGCAGTTGTTATGAGGTAGAAGTCTGGAGGAGGGGCCTTCACCTGGTGCCTGTTCTTCACTTTTCCTTACATTCATGCTATTTTCCATGTGACTGTGTGGTGACCATCACTGCTTCATGCTAACTCTGGTGTGCCTTGCTTTGGCCAATGGGATGTTAGTAGATGCAATGCAAGCAGAGGCCTGAAATTGCCTTGAGCACTGGGACTTCATCTCCTGGTCCTCTGCCATTGCCATGAGAACACACCAGGGCTAGTCTGCGGCTGGATGAGATAAGTGGAGCAGAGATGAGTCCCCCCAATAGCCTCAGCTGAAACCAGTCTAGATCAGCTGACCGGTAGCCGACTCCCAGATAGGTGAGTGAGCACTGTAGTGATATAAGATGCTACCACTGGGGGAAGTGAGAAGTGTGCATGGGATCTCCTTGTACAGCCCCCTCCCAACTTCCTGTGATTCTACAATTGTTTCAAAATGAAAAGTAAAACAATGCAAAACAAAAATTAAAAAACAACTTAGCCCTATCCGGTTTGGCTCAGTGGATAGAGCGTCAGCCTGCGGACTGAAAGGTTCCAGGTTCGATTCCGGTCAAGGGCATGTACCTTGGTTGCGGGCACATTGCCAGTGGGAGGTGTTCAGGAGGCAGCTGATCAATGTTTCTCTCTCATCGATGTTTCTGGCTCTCTGTCCCTCTTCCTTCCTCTCTGTAAAAAATCCATAAAATATATTAAAAAAAACAACAACTTAATAAGAATTGTAAGAGACAGACACAGGTTAAAAATGGTTAAAGCGGACAATTTATAACTGCATGAAGCAGCCAGTCTCCACGCCTTGGAGGTCAGAGAACTGCTAAATGGAGCAGCAGACAAGAAGCTTTTATAAGAAAAACAAACAAACACAAAACCACACACACAAACAAACACACACACACAAAAACCCCACAAAAACACCACGAAGAGAAAAAATAGAAAATGAATAAGGAACAAGGAAATAAAATAGGTAATCCAGAGTTGGCTTGGCCTTGGGGATCGGCTGACTGGATATACAGTACTTCACATATATGGTCCAGCCAGCATAACTCTGACAGGGATCTGAAAGCTACCTACGTTTGGGTTTGCCGATGTGGTACCCTGGCAAGAGCATCTCCATCCTGGGCCTAGAAGTTTATTTCAACACCCGTGCACACGATGTGATAGAGGAGGAGCTACTCTAAGACGTCACAACTCCTTATGGGAGTTTGGAAGGAAGTAAAATGCAGAGTGACACTTGATGAATATCATAGGCATTTCAGAACTGGAAAAGGAAAAGGAGTCCGAAGAAGTGAGGTCACCTCCTAAGGGTACAGTACCCTGATCTGCCACTTGTTTGAGTTGCCAAATTTTCCAGGTGTTGTGGCAGTGACATGAAGATTCTTTTCTCTGGGCTCTAGGATCCCCAGAAGTTAGGAGGTTACTGGTCTAAACCAGTCCTCCCCACTGCTCGCCCCAACAGGCGTGTTCTTAGCATGCTCGCCACGAGGTGGCAGCAGAACATAAGTCATCTAGTCAGAGTCACTGCTGAGGGGCCCTGGTTGGTGATTAAGGAGCCATCTACATGGTTTTGATTGTGTACCCCGTTTGGCTCTGCGGTATTAACATATGCACATTATAAAATACACCAACACACAGAATTACAAGATGATATAAAGGTAAAGTAAATAAGTCACTTTGATGTCTTCCTTCTATCATTAGCTAGTATCTGAAGGCAGTGTAGTGTATATATTCCCAGTGAGGTTCACAGGTAAGGTAGTGGGTATATGTTCATACTGCAAATGAGATGGATAATTTCACCTTCTTTGGGCTCACTTCTTGTCAAGTCTCACTAGATGGTCATTGTTTTTGCTCTAATGTGGCTGATTGGCTGCTCCGAGGAATCATGCCACCTCCTTGTTGTTTGGAAGCATTCGTTTGAACCAAATTCAATTGTGAATTTTCTTATGTGAAAACTGAGGAAATATTGGCCATTTCATGTGGTTCACCTCTAGGTGCATTCTTTGCATTATCTCCAGTCTGCTTTTGCTTTGACGGAATTTTCTTCACCGCTTGTCCATTTTGGAAGGATTGATTATCTAATTTATATAACACATACATCTACTAACCAGGCCCCCAACTGCCACCATACGTTCAAGGCAAAAGGGCTGCAGTCCCTCCATGCTGTGGAGCTCTTGCTCCTCCTTCGAGGTTCCTCATGCATCTTATGTGACCACAGACCTTCTGACACAGGTGGGGCCCTGGTGTCAATCCAGATTAGTAAAACCTTACTTCTTTCTCATACTTTCAGATGAAAAAAAAAAAGAAAAGAAGTTGTTCGAACATGTTCTTTTTGAGATGGCAAAGGATTATCTTGTAGTCCAACTTGCTCATTTTACAAATGAGGAAACAGCCAAGACAGGTCTATTTACATTCCTTCTTTGGAGGAATGTGAAAATACAGATTCATACGACATTCAATCCCATTAACCATGTGATGCCAACCTCATCTGCTCCATTTTATGATGGAGCAGGAGAGAAAGATTTCAAAGAATCCCAGGCTTGGGCCTGACCAGTGTTCTAAGTGGTTAGAGCATCTACGCACATGAAGGGTCGCAGGTTTGCGGGTTTGATGCCAGGTCAAGGGCACGTACCTGGGTTGCAGGTTGGATCCCTGTCCCTGGCTGGTGCACATGTGGGAGGCTGCTGGACCTTTGCAGTCATGGTTCTGGGCCGGTTGTTGTAGCAGGCATCTTGGCCCTCCAGCAGGCTGTGGTAGGTGCCCCAGCTGCGTCTTGATTTCCATGAGCTGCTGGGGTCTGCTACTCAGTGAACATCACTCAGCTGGGCATCGATACTGCTGATTGGTGCCTGGATCTGTGTCGATCCAAAGTGAGCCTCCATTTCCACCAACGTGCCAAGAAACTGAATTTTTATTGTAATGACCTCTTCTACATGGGAAAAAGGAGAAAAACTAGATTCTACCCTAAGTGAGAAACATAATTGAGACCCTAATTTGGGACCCTGCAATCTATAGAGGCTGAGTATGTAACGGTAAAATAAAAATAAAGCTGCCAATCGGTAAAGTAAAAATAAAGCTGCCAATCCCCATAAATAAGGAATGGCAATGAAAATGATCTGCCTTGAACCTTGGTATTAGATAAAAAGAGAAAAAACAATCGGATGGATTTTAATAGTAAATTAGACATAGTAAAAGAGAGAATGAATGAATTGAAAGTAGATCTGAAGAAAATATTCAGAATGAAATACGAAGAAACGAAGAGATGAAAAATACTTAAGGAACGTTAGGAGAACAAGAATAGAGCAAGATGGTCTAATATTTGGAATTTCAGAAGGAGAGAAGTGATATATGAGGTAGAGGGTATGTTTGAAGAATTAATGGCTAAGTATTTTTCAGGACCAATGGAAAGCACCAGTCCTCATGTTTAGGAATCTAATCTACCTCAATCAAGTAAATAATAATAATAAAACACACACCGTATTTTGAAACTTCACAGTCAAAATCTAGAATCTTTGAAGAAAGATATTATTTCAAAAGGAGCCTGAGAAAAATAAAGTATTTATGAAAGAATGGCAATTGAATGGAGTTGACTTCTGAATATCAACAATGAAAGCCAGAATAAAGTAGATTTTGTGATTGTACAGAGAAAATAACTGTCAACCTAGAATTTCTCAGCAAAAAAATCTAATACTCAAAGTGAAATAAAGGCATTATAAGGAAGACTAAAACCTCAGGCAGTTTGCTATCAAACTGAAGAATGTACTTGAAGAATAATAAAAGTGTTTCCAGATGGAATGTTCTTAGATGCAAGAAGAAATGATTAGTGAAAAAGTCGTAAACATACAGATAAATCTAAAACAAGCATCAATTCTATAAAACACTTATGGTGATAAGCCAAGACAGAATTCAATACACAGAACAACAACAGCATGCAAATTGGCAAGTAGCTGATTGGATTAAAGTATTTTAAGGCCTTTGTATTGCATAGGAAGAGATAAATATATGACTAACTTTAGATTTTAATAACTTAAATATGCATGCTGTAATTTACATGGGAATTTAGAATAATAGAAATGTGATTATAAATTCCAAATCAATCGAAAATTAAATCCAGCCCAGCTGGTGTTGCTCAGTGGTTGAGCATCCATCTATGAACCAGGAGGTCACCAGGAGGTCATGGTTCAATTCCCTGTCAGGGCACATGCCTGGGTTGTGGGCTCGATCCCCAATAGAGAGCATGCAGGGGGCAGCGGATCAATGATTCTCTCTCATCATTGATTTTTCTATCTCTTTCTCCCTCTCCCTTCCTTTCTTAAATCAATAAAAATATATTTAAAAAAAGAAAAAATTCAATCCAAAAGAGGCAAGAAAGGAGAAAGCATACCACAAAAATGGAAACAAACAGAAAGTACAAAATAAGTTGATGAAAGTAAAGCCATTTACATTTTCATTGCAAAAAATCAAATGGTAAATATTCCATATTAATAACTTTAGACTGTAAAACAAAGAACACTATGATAAATAATAGAAATTACTACAGAATGAGGAAGGTTTAATTCATGAGAAAGATATAAAAATTCTAACTGTGTACTTGCCTGGCAACATAACCTCAAAATGCATAAAACAAAAATTTTAACTACATGAAAACCTTTCTCAGTAATTGATAGATCAAGTAGACAAAAGTGTCAATAATATGAAAAAATTATAAAGTACAAATAATATACATAATCTCATGTTTAATAAAATATGAAATGAAAATTAAGTCTCAGAAGACAACAATTAGCATATCATCTTTTGTTAAAATTAAGGAAAATGAGCCCCACCGGTGTGGCTCGGTGATTGAGCACTGGACCATGAACCAAGAGGTCATTGGTTCAATTCCTGATCAGGACACATTGCCTGGGTTTCAGGCTCGATCCCCAGTATGGGCATGCAGGAGGCAGGTGATCAATGATGTTTCTCTTTCATTGATGTTTCTATCTCTCTATCCCTATCCCTTCTGCTCTCTAAAATCAATAAAAATATATTTTTGAAAAATTAACTTTAATATATGTACACAAATATACCATAAGATAAGTATTCAAAAAAATAAAGGTATGATAAAGACAAAATTCAGTATAATGACCATTTCAGATGGGGCAAGTCATGGGAATAGAATTGGGGGAGCACATAGGTAGATGTAACTTGTTAATAGTCTTTATTGTATAAAATGTTTTGGATGGTGGGTAGATAGCTGATTTTTCCTTATTAAAATAGAAAATAAACAAGAACCAAGGATAATATTAGTCCAGATCTGTGCAGCTGAGTATCTATACCTATACTGATACCTATGTGTGTGTGCGTGTGTATATATATTTCTATACCTATACCTATACTGATACCTATGTGTGTGTGTGTGTCACTGTGTGTGTGTGTGTACACACACACACACACACACACACACACACACACACTTAGTGCAGAGCCAGAATCCTAACTTGGGCAGCCCATCTCCAGATATATATATATATATCTGTACCTTGGTCCCCTCCTTTGTCATATGGAGTTGATAATAATTTTGCTTATCTCATCACATCATAATGACCATTAAATGAGCTAATACATTTAAAGTCCTTAGATCAGTGGTCCGCAAACTCATTAGTCAACAGAGCCAAATATCAACAGTACAACGATTGAAATTTCTTTTGAGAGCCAAATTTTTTAAACTTAAACTTCTTCTAACGCCACTTCTTCAAAATAGACTCGCCCAGGCCATAGTATTTTGTGGAAGAGCCACACTCAAGGGGCCAAAGAGCCACATGTGGCTTGCGAGCCGTAGTTTGCCGACCACGGCCTTAGGTCATTGTTTGACTTGTGTTAGAGGTCAATAAATGTTATTATTATTGCCTCTAAGAGAGAAAAAGCTTTGGGATGCTCTGTCCTTCTGTTTCACTCTGATTTACCCATACCCATTCTTGATTTCTTCTCTTCTGACATTAATTAAGGAAGGATTCCTTCACCTCTTAAGGTCCATTTCTTCACTCAAACTCTGAATCCCATCCTCATCTCTGTTACCTCCATGTTCTCATTCCACAAACTGTCCTGCTCCTGTCTGGCTTCTCCCATTTCTTTGTATCAATAAGGTTTGGACCAGAAAAACAGAAACCACTTTAGGTATTGCAAGCAGTGAGAGATCTATTACAGGGAATTGGAGGTTCACAAAACTATTGGAAGGAATGGGGGTGGGCCCTTAATACATTTCTGTTGATTGAATGAAAGAATTAAATTCATTGAGTACTCACTATGTGCCCATGCATTGGGCAAAGCAGTTATATACTTTATTTAATTTGTATAAAAACCCTGCAAAGATAGGTCCTACATTAGCCTCATTTTGCTGAGTTTAAAGAAATGAAGGCTTGTCTATGACCGCACTGTTAGTAAGTGCTGGGCTAGTGCTCAGACCTAGGCAGTGACTCCACACAAAGCCCCTTTCTGCCCATAAAGTGCCAGTGTTGGAGGATGACCATTTACCGAGAAGGAGGGTGGTAGATTATTAACCTACGTCCTGCCTTTTGAGCGGATCAGTGTCTGATCCTGTGACTTGGAAATTTGTAGCTTGACAAGTATTGTGTTCCTGAACAAAACCAAATGGCTGATCTCTGAGCCTTTTGGCCCTACAAGATCTCAGTTTCATAGTTTCAACATCAACTCTGTGCCGTACACATCATCTCAGCAACGTTGATGTCAAAAAAGCAGCTTCAGAAGCATGAAGTATCTTGACTTAAGGGTGTGCGTTGGTTCCCCACCCCATGCCCGGCACCACAGTTTTACTATTTACCTAGGCCCTGAGGTCATCCAGGGGAGTTTTTTCATGGAAAATGGAGACCAGGGCGGGAAGGTTTCCTAAGATCCACAAGGACCAAAAGCACGGTGCAAGTAACCAGGGATCGAGACTCCAGCAGCTGCAGATGACACTGAACTGCACAGGCCTTCTGGAGCATTATGAATATTAAACTTTATACTGTCAGGACGAATTCCTGACTAGAAATCTGAAGGGACAATTTAAGAAAATTCAAGTTCCCCAAAATGAATTTGCTGTTTTCAGCAATGACACATCACCAGAGTATTCAAGAAGTCCAGCAATTAACTGAGTTAGAGGACATAACCCGCATTGTTGCTCGGAGCTAATCTTCGAGGCTAAATATGCATTTACATCATTATGTTCTGAAACGCAGCCAGAAAGCGCCCAGGAGCTCCCTGTGCTGACCCAGTCAGTCTGAAAGGAAGCACATCTTGTCAAGGGCTGAACTGCAGGCTGAGCTTCTGTTTGATTGGCATTGGTTCCTGTCCTGCCAGCAGACACACAATTCCCTGTTGTGTCCGTGGTCTGCACTTCACCTTGCCTGTGGGGCAGGAGTGGTTGGATATGACCTCTTTGAAGACTCAATGCTGCGTCCCGCTCCGTTGTTAGAGGGGCTGGCAAGCCTAGATGCTGCCTGGATGGTGACGGCGTGCCCTCCTCCGCCTTTTGCTGCATCCCATCACAGTTAGTAGGTCACCCATCCTAATGACGGTTTAATAAGCATATCATTCTGACGGCGGATGACAATGTTTGATTTTGGCGTGGAGATCAGAGCTCTGAAAATCCAGAAGATTCCATGTCACCGTGTCAGGAGTTCGTAGAGAAGTGAACAAAGTAAAATAGAGCGATTTCCCTTTCTTATTATATTGCCTTTCATTTAGAACATGATTTGTGCTAAGTACTGCCAATCAAATAGTTTATTATTTTCTAAGGAGGAAATACTATTTTGTGAATCTATTGTATAAAATGTTTTAAAATACAAAGTGAGCATAGAAAATGTAAAATTCTCAATATTCTGTGACAATCACGATGATTAGTTTTATAACTTTTTTTCCACTTATGTTTATTTGTTGTTGACAGTATTACAGATGTCCCCTATTTCCCCCCACTTTCCCCTTCCACCTAACCCAGGCCTTCACCACACTATTGTCTCTGTCCATGGGCTATGCATATATGTATAGTTTTATAAGTATTTTTTGACCTGGGAACATCAATAAATCTATTTATAACACAAATTATTATCATACTATACATACTTCTAGTATCTGGTATTTTCCCACTTCATATAGTGCAACATTTTCTACCTTAATATTCTTCTCTTCCCTGTTTTTTTTTTTTTTTGTGGTTACATGGAATTCCGTGATGCGGATGGGTGTGAAAATTGATGGGGCTTTTCATTCATAGGTGGTGCTGGTTATTAGGGCTGGAATATGCAGCTTTAAATTTTAGCACTCTCAGGGCCTCCATTTCCTCACCTCATGAAAGTTAAGTGAGTTTCTGTGGTGCACAGAGCAGGGTATGCCAGAAAGGGATTCTTTAAAACTTTTAAAAAATTACATATTAAAAAACTTTTCAATTACAGCTGACATACAATATTTTATTAGTTTTAGGAATACAGCATAGTGATGCCTTATTCTATGACTTACAGAGTGATCCCCACAATAAGACTCTTGTGTAAGGTGTCTTTATGTGGGATGTGGTACCGCTTCACAGATAGGCCATAACACTGGAGCTTGCCTTAATGGTTGGTCTTAAAAGTAGAAAAACAAACCAATCAAACATCACAATCCAAGTTATAGCAAAAC
Source organism: Eptesicus fuscus (assembly GCF_027574615.1). NCBI lineage: Eukaryota > Metazoa > Chordata > Mammalia > Chiroptera > Vespertilionidae > Eptesicus > Eptesicus fuscus. The sequence continues at coordinate 94,561,300 of NC_072479.1, read as the reverse complement.
TTGATTCCCACAATGCCTCATAAAACAGCTCTTAAAGTTGAGGTTACAACCAAACTTTCAAAGACCGAGCATGCTCTTTACAGCGTTGTTTTCTCTTCAATGAGGAAGTGAAGCTCCCATTTGTAGATGTGGCCAGGGCTCTGATCTTCAAACAAAATCACTGATGGGCTTTGACACTGGGTAGGAATTCAGGGGAGTCTCTCAGGTTCCAGGAAGTAATGTTTTGATGAATGTTAATTGTTAACAGTTCCTGGCTGGTATGGCTCAGTGGTCCACCTATCAGCCAGGAGGTCAAGGGTTTGATTCCCGGTCAGGGCACATGCCTGGGTTGTGGGCTCGATTCCCAGTGTGGGGCATGCAGGAAGCAGCCAATCAATGATTTTCTCTCATCATTGATGTTTCTCTCTCTCCTTCTCCATTCCTCTCTGAACTCAATAAAAAATATATTAAAAATACCGTATTTTCCGGCGTATAAGACGACTGGGCATATAGAAGATTTTCCTGGGTTAAAAAGTTGTCTTATACACCGGAAAATACGGTAAATAAATAAAATCTGGTAAGAGGGACTTGCCACTCAAACCAGTGAAATCATGAGCTGGGAGTTCCCACTATCTCCAGTTCCAAAACCCAACTCCTTGCTTTCCTATGACAACAGAAAGCCCAGGTTAGACACACTGCTCTCCAGAGCAGCAGCCCTTGACCATGTCCTATTGTTCCAGTGGGCTTGCCTAATGTTCTGACCATAGGGTAGGGCTGGCAAGAAATCGTGCTCTCCTTCCTCCAGGGTGCAGCGTTTTAGGTCCCGTGCTGCTCACGACCCAGGCAGAGGCAGGGCTTATCAACAACAAAGGAGAAGACTTGAAACTCTTTGCATTGCCACTCAGACTAAAGTTAGCCGGTGCACCATTTTTTTAATGATAGCAAGAAACTCTCTTGTAAGGAGTAGACATATGTTGATTTTTGTTGCAGGGAAAGACGATTTTAGGAATACGTGACAAACCTTTCAACGTGGAGGAGAGGAACTTGAAGGATTCTGCCTCTTTATGGTGACAGTGATGTTTCCCCTTTTCTTTTAGAAACAAGTCCCCTGGAATTGTTAGGCGATGTGGGAAAATATTGTGACAACATGCCTGTTGACGTTGGTGGCGGGGGCCGTGGTTTTGTTTGCATAGCGTGTTGCCTCTGCCTCCTTTTCATGGTTGGTGGTTCCCCGACAGCTCAGATTCCTCTGCTGACATCTGTTATAATGAGAGGTCTGACGGGAATAGATTTGCAAAATGATGGACTCACAATGGGACGGGAGCCGGTCCCCAAACTTTCCTGGAGATAAGCAGATGGGATCTGAAAACAGAGCATCTGAACTGATTAGGCCGAGGTGAACGCATTTATTCAGGGCACACTGAAGGGCTATTCTGCTCCTACCCCCCACCCCACCCCACCCCAACTTGTCTCCCTGCCCCTTCCCCCCTCGCCTCCCCCAGTGCAGAAGTAGGGTTTCCGATGCTTCCTTTTGGGGCCCCCCTGAGCACTTGCCTGGAGACAGGCCTTTCCAGTTCCAAAGGCAGAAGCATGCTGGGTACTTACCTTGTGCCAACTGCCCGAACAACAGAGAGAAGCCACCCCTCACGCCTCATAAAGAGACGCTGGGGCAACACATGGGGCTTTCCCACTCGCCACAAATGATGGCTGTTTGTGCTAGTTAACCTTTTCCAAGCCTGGGTCAGCTCCTGCTGGGAGGCAGGGCGACCGGAGGGAGTGAAAGCCTGGCAGAGCCCAGAGCCGCCAGCACCCCCTGGCCCCCAGCACACGCCACTGCCTTTGCAGAATACTAAGCGGTGCCTCGTCCCACTCTTCAAACGTCAGCCAGGCTCCATGTGCTGGTGACAGTTCAGATTCCAGGAGAGATGGCCTCGGCCTCCGGGAAACTCTGCAAACACTTCCTAACTTTTCTTTCCTGGTGTGATTCACTTTCTCTTTTCAGAGGAGCCTCCGAACAAGGATTTAGTTTAGAACTTTCTACTCCAGGCTTTATTATTTTCAGTATCTCCACTAGTTCCACTAGTATAAAGAGATGTCTTTGTATTTTTGAAGCCTAAAGTCGAGTCAGTAATACATTTTAACAACTTGTGCCCTAAGCATATTGATTGCAGTAAAATGAAGACAGGGCGGTTGTAAGAAATACATCCCTAAGACTCATTCTAGGGCTCTCTGGGGGCAATTTTGAGTGTCAGAGGGGTCATGCTATCTAATGAAGTCTGATGAAGGAGGGTGACCATAAAGGGAAATTTTGAAAATAGCTTTTCAGAGGGGAAAACCCAGAAGTTTAAAAGAGATGGGAATTCAACACCGAAGTGAAGGACTGGTTTTGCCTCATCATTGAAATAGACACACATCACAAAAGGAATCAGAGTTTTGCTAATTGTAGGTTGAAGTGATCGGGGGCAATACATTTATTACAGCTCCCAGGGTCTGAGAACAGAAGTCATGCTCTCTTGTTCACGCCACGAAAACCCAACACTCTGTAGAGCTCAGATTCTCAAATCTCCCATCCCTGACTATCTCCCGCTGCCAGACCTGTGGGTCTTGTGCTAAGTCAGCACAGTCTATTTATAAGGAGGTATTGTTCACAATGGGGTGTTTACCTGGCAGCCAGCACCTGAGACTGGAGAAGGAGCTGAGGCACAGTAGATACAGTTCATGAATCATGAGAGCAGTCAGCAGTGAGGTGCTGCAACCCTGAGCCACCATAGCATTTGATGAACAGATCAACACAATCTAACAGCTCAGCTATTACATTCCGAGGAAACCTACCCTTGCTTATCAAAAGAAATGATAGGAAATCCACTGGAACTTAATGTTTGTGGCTATTAATAGTGGTAAAGAGAAGAATGAAATAGTGAATACAAGGGTTGAAATCTTGATCTATTTTTCATGGGGATTGCTAGAATGAGATATATGTAAGGGGTAGGAATCATCTTTTTTTTTAGGTTGCGTCCTTCATGTAAGCACTTAGGTGCTTGGAGAAGAGGCATTTATTAGTTTTTATAAGATCACTAGAGGCCCGATGCATGAAATTCGTGCAAGAGTAGGCCTTCTTTCCCCCAGCTGCCGGCACCGGCTTCCCTCTGGCACCTGGGACCTGGGCTTCCCTCTGGCCGCCAGCAGGCTCCTGGGACTTGGGCTTCATCCAGAAGGTCAATCTGGAAGAATGTTCAGTCTAATTAGCATATTATGCTTTTATTATTATAGATGGGCAAAATATTAAATTCAGTTTGCATTGGTGCTTTTTAAAAGGTACATAGTCTCATAATCCTTAGAAAACATTAAATGGTAGAAAGAAGATCAAGTCCCCAAAATTTGAGCTTTGGCTTTACCACTCATTGGCTGTGTGGCTTTGAACACATTTCTTAGCTTCTTTGAGTCTTGGTGCTGTGGACTGAATGCTGTGTCCCCCTAAAATTCATATGTTAAAGACCGAACTCTCAATGTGATGTTATTAGGAGATGGGGCCTTTGTACGTAACTAGGTCATGAGGGTGGAGCCTTTATAAGTTAGATTAGTGCCCCTATAAGGAGAAACATGAGAAATATGATCCCTCCTTCTACCTTGTGAGGATGCAGCAAGATGGTGGCTGTTGCAAGCAAGGAAGCCAGAGAAACTTAAATATATATTTTTAAAGCAAGCTATGTTTTATTCTGCCTGAGAATTGTATTATTTTTTTCTCAAAGGTAGCTTGGTAATTTTGTTGAGGACTAAAATATGTACAATTGAAAATTCTGCATAGTTGAAAAATGAAGCATGCTAGGGTGGCTGGTTTCTTGCAGCTAGCGTAGTTGGTTGAGGGACAAGTCTCAGCGCCAGACTGCCAGGGCCACAACCCCACCTCTGTCTCTTACTGGCTGCATAATTTTGAGAAATTATTTAATTACTTGATGTTTCCTCACTTGTAAAGTGGAAACAAAAATAACACTTACCTGATGGGTGTGCCATGAAGATAAACTGAGTTAGTATACACAAAGTCCATAGGCCAGTGCCAAGCTTGATCTGTCACCATCATCGTCATCACACTTAGATGAGCATCCTTGGTGCCAATCTCTGCATGCATTAAGATGAGTTCCGAGAGGAGTGGAATTGCTGGGTCAAAGAGCATTTGCTACACTGCTTCTTTATGACTTGAGAATTCCATCTAACACATATAATAGTTAATTTTGCATCTGATTCAGGTGTAGTTTATGATTAGCATCCCTAGGACTCAGGAGAAGGCAATCCTGATCAAAACCAGATCCAGGTACTGTGATGCTGAGCTTCCCTTGAGACCGTGGCATCCCAAGTGTCACTGAAAATATTTCCTGGAGATGTCCCGTGACTGCCTTGGCACTATGTTCACCCACATCCTGTCTGTTGATGGATCTGGAAACAACTTCTGTTCTTTCTTCCCCCGAGCAGCCGTTCATCACGAGACACCCTGTCAGGGAATAGCCTGGGCCATTGTGACAGATAAAGGTACTTAGCAAAGCATACATTTCAAATAAATAAAAATTGACCTGGTCCAGTCTTATTGTGTTATTGGGCTGACAGTCATTCTGATAAGTGGCAGGGTTGATGGCTGCCTGGGTTTTCTGGGCTTGTTCACTGGTGGTGTTTTAAGGGAGGACTTAGTGTGAATGCATGCGGGAAGCATGCCTCCCTGGTTTTGGAACAAAAGGGACACATTTGGAAGATGGAACCATCCAGTTCTCTCTTGCCTCTGCTTTGTGCCTCAAGCAAGCATGATGGGGCCCTGTTTTTGATTCCACTCTGTAGACCTAAGCTCTTCTTCCAGGCAAAAGGAAGAAATTGGGGTGGCTGGAGAGGTTCCAATCACTGGGCTTGTTTCTGCTTTGATCTTTCTTTGTAGGTGAGTGAAAGGCCAGAAAACAAACAGATGATAAAAGAGCAAGAAATCCTTGAAAAAGGATAGTCAGGATGGTTCTTAGGGGCTGCAAAAAAATAAGCAAAGAGAGAAGGTCAGATTCTGTTACACTTTAAACCTACCTAAGCCGAACAGAAAGACAGGAAAATGGAATTAAATTGGCAGAGGGAAAATGTTTTGAGGAGCAGGGGTTAGGTAACGACATTGTTTACCTGAAGTATACAGCACAGGCCATGTCCCCAAACATGCCTGTTCAGTGAGTGGACGAGTGAATGAATGATGGTGGCAATGAGGTCTTATAGGCCTGGATTTTGATCTTAGCCTTGTCACTTATTACTTCTGGGGCTTTAGGCAAGTCCCTTACACAATCTGAATCTGTTTTCTTACCTTTGAAATGAGACTAATAATACTTCCTCACAGGGTTGTTGAAAGGGTTAGGATAATATATGTAGGTACTCAATGCTAGAAGCCATTATTATTTTATATTAATACTAGTAGCCCATCGTGCGATATTGCGCGCAGTAGGCCACCTGCCGCTTCCGCGGGAGCCGGTGGGAACCACAGTGCGCCGCTGGGAGCTGCGCTGCTTCCGTGGGAGGTGGGCCAGCCATCTCTTCTCCGGGCCTGCACTCGGCCATGGAGGCTGCAGGCCGGCCCCCCTGTCCCTGTCCATGTCCACTCCGGCTCTGGGCGGCTGGCCCGAGCCCGGTGTGGTGGCTTGCTGGCCCCCCTGTCTCTGTCTCTGTCTCTGCTCTGGGCCTCACTTGTGCTCGCAACCTCCTCCTGTCTGGTAGTGACCCATTATAAAGTCCCGGCCTAATTTGCATATTTCCTCTTTATATAGATAGATTACTTAAAATAGGGAGTTGTTAAACTCTTGGAATATGGGCATCCCTTTTTAATGTTAAAGTAATTTGCAGATATCCCTCATGGTTGGATGTGTATTCTTGACAGCGAAAATGCATACTGGCTGAAATCAGTAACATATTTTGAATGAATTCCTATTCGATTAATCACAACACATCTATATACATAGGTAGCCAAGTGAAAATGAGAAGACATTTATTCTCTCTGCAGACAAGGCACAGTGCTTATATAAATTATTATGGGCTTTTACAAAAGCCCCACAGACCCCCCAGGTGACTGGGAGCCACCATCTGAAAAGATTGAACTCTAACTATAGGTGGGCCGTCTTTAGAACAGAGGATTAATTTATCTTGCTTTGGAGACTATGCTAAGTTGGATGTAGATGGCCTCCTTCAGGCTAACACCTTACAAAATTGGTAGTGTTGTCCTCTTTGGGACTGATAGGTTGGTGCTTTTCTAGCCACAAGAGCCTGCTAGTTGCTGTCTCCTTTCATTATCTCCCTAACAATCGAACTTGTTTCCAAGCTGACCTGTTGAGATTTGAAGAATGGTCTTTGTGGACGTTTGTCATCCTGTGGACTTTCCAATCAAAACCTTTGTGAACTTGTATTTTATCAGAGCCTGAGATGAAGGCTTGTTTATTTTGGGAAGTAATTTAAAGATGTGTGTAGGGTAGTGGCTAAACAGAATGGAACTGGGAAGGAGTGAAAGCCAGTTGAAAGGTATATTATTAGCTGGTTACTGCTGAGGGCAACTGGGATGCAATCCCCTTGGGGACCTTTTAAGGGCTGGGTAGAATGTACCTGAAAATTGTCCCCTGAGACATAAACACGTGGGACACTTTTTTCACCAGCTCCCATCTTCCCATCTTCCAATGGTTAATGGTTGTCCCATAGGGTGTTTACTACCTTTTCCTTCTAGGTTTGCACATGCATGAAGATGATTGGATGGGGCTGTGATGGAGAAATGTGAGAGATGTGGGTACAGCTGAGGTACAAGATTGTCAGGTAATTCCCGGGCATAGCTGGTGCCACAGCGAGGGTTGGGTCAAAAAGGTAAGCCAAGAAAATGGGAAGTAGAACAAAAGAGGTGCCCAGCTAGTGAGATGAAGCATAACCAAGAGGGAAATAGAACCAAGGACAGGGCTGGTCCCTTCATCAGTGTCTGTTGAGCACAGTCTCTGTACCATGTATTGTGTTTGCTGCTGGAGCTAGAAGGTTTAATGGAGCATTGTGTGTGCCATAGCCTACAACCTATAGTACATTGAAAAGCATGACATGACAAATAAAGGAGGAGTTTGCTGCCTAGTAGGGAAGACAGGTGAGCACTGCACTAGTAGATGGAAGCATACAATCTTTTCTCTGGGAAGGGAGTGACTTATTCTGTCTTTAGTCCTGGGAGGAAGGCTTCACAGAGAAGGCAATCAATCATTAAACTGGGTCTTGAGAAAGAATAGGAGTCCACCAGGTAGTGCCAGGGTTAAAGGACATTCGCACAGGACAGAGAAAGATGAAAAGCGTTTGCCCCAACTTTCTCCTTCTGTTATCATGTCATCACTGTGTAGGGAATGGACTGATTGGACAGCCTGGTCCAGGCAGCCTTGTCTGACTTCTGTCCTGGTCTTCCTTGGTGGTTCTTCCAATAGTCCTGTGGCTGGTTGGTTCTCTTCCCACGGTTTCTTACATGGATTGTGCCTGTGGTCATGCAAGAACATGTCCTCTCTATTAAATCTTGCAGTTATCAGTTGGCGTTGAACTGATAAGTATGTTTTTGCCATTTGTTTACTCTCTCATTGTAGAGCCCTCTTTTTTTCAGACCTTTAAAGCCTATCTATTTATAAAAATGCTACTTGAACTTGAACATGTATTGGATGGTCAGTTTTGCTCCCCATCAGGCTTCCCTCTTAAATTCTTTGTATCTGGAACAAATAAATTCTTTGTTTTAGTCTCTCTTGGAGAAAATGTCAATTTGTATAGAAACAAAAACAAATTTCCATCTCTTCTAACTTTCTGTTTGTTCTTAAACATCAAGAGAAAAACATCAAATGGTAGCAGCTTCTTTGGATGATTGCCTATCCACAGGATGGTTATATTATGTCTTTTAATTATGATGATAAAATATTAAGTAGCCCATCAAGTTATAAATTTCTTATGTTTTCAGGTCTTCTATTAAGGTTTTATTACAGTATTTTTTTTTTTAAGTTTCACTGGCTTTTGTTAAAACAACTTTCCAAGGACGAACTGTACTCTATTGTATCTCTATAACTAAACGAAAAGCTCAATCCAACACACATATATACTTCCACATATTTTATACATGATGTTAACTAGAGCACAAATGTAAAATATTATTTAATCTTTCTCTAAGTGAAATCATCAGTGAGCTAAAAATCCAAAAAGCATTTTTGTTTTCCAAATAAAATGGAAACAGCTCTTTTCTCTTAAAAAATTATGATTCCATTGTGCATAACATATCACATATGATAATTTGCTTTCTTGTTCCAAGGCTACATTTCTTTTTACTAAATACAGTTTGCATATACAACTTAGTATATCATTAGAAAACAGGCAGTTTGAAAACATAATATGTGTAGTTCACACTTTTTTTTTTTTTTTTTGGAACCACCCCCTCTGTAGCAGTTAAAGGCCTTGATTTGCACTTCACTGATGAGGGGCCAAAGCACTGAGGGATTTAGCTTTTCAAGCTCAGATTCAACTCCAATGTGCTGGAATGGAATACAAAGTACAGCTCTGCATTCATTATCACTTAATTATACAACTAGTTGGGTTTTCAAAGGCATTTTCCTCCCCAAAGCAAAATCTGTGCCAGGTACTTCTGTTTCCCTGGAATGACATTTTCATATTAAAAAAAATTAAGTCTTCTTCCTGTTGCAAATTTAGGAATATTTTTATGTCAATCCCCTCCCCCCACAATGCTCCATTTGAGAGCATAGGCCACTATTCATTTTTCACCCAAAAAAGTTGTTCTTAAATGTAAAACAGCATCCTTAGTCTTTGCCTTTCAAAGAATTAGCCGAAGAGAAAAATAATCAAACTCAGTTTGTGCTTCTCTGATTTCATATTTATGGCAAGTTTGAGCGTCATTAACACAGAAACTAAGAACAATAAATCTTTACATTCTCTAGACTAGGGATTTTCAACCTCAGCATGTTGATACTTGGGGCTGGATAGTTCTTTGTTGTGGGCTGTCTTGTGCATTATAGATGTTTAGCAGCCTCCCTGGCTTCCATCCACAGATGCTGGTAGCACTTTCTCCCCTTCTTCCTCCCTGCCAGTTGTGACAACCAAAAAGCTCTCTAGACATTGCCGAATGTCTCCTGGGGGGGCAAAATGGCCCCTGATTGAGAACCCCTGGTCTAGATGTATGAGGGATGAAAATAATAACTATTTACATGCTGCGGTTTTGAACTCTTTCTCTCCGTGTATATTTGGGAATTGTTTTTCAATACTCAGTTCTGCACTTTGGCGCATATTATAGACTTCTATCAGACTATTTGCATTTAGAGATGTTCTGTTACTTACTTCTAAAAGCGTGTGTAGAATTCCCCAGAGACACTATCTCTCAGCTTTGGTTTTTGTTCCCCCAATTCCTACCTATTTTCTATACAGCAACTAGAGTGAACCTTGAAGTGATGTCAGATCACATTTCTACTCTTTTCAAAATCCTTCAGTGGCCACCACCTCACTCAGAGTCAAGGCCAAGTCCTTACAGTTCCTGGTGGGCCCTGTAGGATCTGGCCTCCCTCTTAGCTCAGACTCGGCCTCCCTGTAGCCCAGCCACACTGGCTCCTTGGCTGTTCCTTGGCCCTGCCCTGTGCACTCTCCCCGCCCTGAGCTTTGGTGTTTGTCCTGCTGCTCTGCTGGGAACACCTTTCCCTCAGAGCTGCTCACACCCCGGCTCTCACACCTTCTGATTCCTGCTCAGATGAGAGGCCTCTATCAACACATCCTCCACTCTTTATGCCCTCGCCCTGCTTTATTTTTCTCCAAAACACATGTCACCACGTGGCACAGGACTTGTTTATTTTCTGCTTCCCTCCCCTGGAAAGTGAGCATCGAAGGCAGACACTGCCTCTTGCTCAGGGTGTGTCCTGTGCTTGGCACATTGACTCGTAGGGCATGCAGTTGATGCTCAATAAATACCTGTTAAAGAATTGCATACTCTTTCTGCTAATACATTTAATTCAAATGGGCCTTACTTTCTTCCCAAATTAGAGTGTTTCAGATCCAGAGATAGACCGTAATCCATCCTTAGAGAAAGACCCCATTTCCTAATCTCAGGGTAAAACTTTTTTTTCTCTCTTTTCTTTTCTTTTTGTTTGTTTGTTATTATTATTGAGGGGAAAGCTGGTCATAAAACCTGTTTTAATTAATCAGGACTTTTTTTCTGTTGTAAGAAGCAGAAAACCCAACACAGGTGGGCTTAAGCAAAGAGGGGAAGGTATTTGCTCATATAACTGTCCTCATGGAGGGAACCTCTACCGCTTTTCAGATTGACCAGGTCATGTCTTCCGCTGTCTAGCTTGGGAAACCCCAACAGCGTGTGGTCTCTTGGTAGAAGCGGGGCTGGACCTGATGTGCATAAACAGGATACAAGAGAGAATTGCAGTGTGTGCAGCTGGGATTAAGGATGCACCAAGAACCAGATTGCAACCATTAAAAAAGGGGGGCAAAATAAAATATTATTGATTTCGAGTCCAAGTTTTCTGTTCTTGAATGTCTGTGATCTGGCCTCTCTTGAGCCTACAGCACAAAAGAAAAGAACCCAGGGCGTGAGGGTGATCCTGTAATTTTGTCACAGATAAAATGATTGCTTCAGGGGGATTTAAGAAAATTGTATCTCCATGTCAGAACTCCCTGGGTTCAGAAAGTCTAAAGGTCGAAGATAAAATGGGATCTGGAAATTGTTATTATGTGTTTAGGGGAAAAAAGAGAAAGCTTCTCTGTTGGGATTTCTTATATTCCTATATGGGTGTGACCTCTGTAAGCTTGCTGGGTTGCACTGCTCAAAACAGAAATTCAGAATAAAAATGGGGAATGGGTCAGTATAGCTAAGAATTGATGCTAAATTGGTTCAGGCTTGGAAACTCACACGGACTTACCATTTTCTTTTCTTTGGCAGTATCCTCAGTATTTAACACGTAGAAGCTATTTTGGTGGTTGTTTAAATTACATTTCAAGGCTGTCTATAGGTGTTCAAGCTTGGCTCTGGGGCTCAGATTGATTTTTTTTTTCCCTTTGAAGATGGCAGATTTGGAAATGTTCCAGGAAAATGGTTTTTCCTTGAAGCTCTCATTTGGATGGCGATTAACCAGAAGAAATAAGGTGCCTTACAGGTAATTCTTGTAACTCTCCCCACTCCTTGATTTTTCAGCAAAAAAACAAAAACAAAAAACAAAACATTGCATGATTGGAGCATAGGTAGGTAAGGGTTGCAAAATGCCGAATGGCATAGGTCGGAAGATGGCATGAGAACTCCCTGGTGTGAAAAGATCATTAGGCATATACTGCTGTGCTGAGCGCTTTATAAACATCATCTCTTTCTGACAACAGATGGGCTGGGTGTGAATAGAATCCCAATCACCTATTGGCTGTGTGACCTTGAGCAAGTTACTTAATGTCCTTATGCCTCAGTTTGCCTAATCTATAAAGTGGGGAAAATAATTTGCACTAATCTCATGATCTTGTAACTTTACCAACGCCAGGCACATCTCACCTCTCTTCCACTTCAGACACACTCATCCATAGTCACACCCTGGATGGCAAAGCCAACTTTGGAATGTGGTTATGATGACACCTTTTCTGAAGGTTTGAGGTAGGGGATAAGTGACATGATGTGTGGAAAGTGTCTCATAAATGCCTGGCATATGATAGGTGTGTCCAACAAATATTTCTCCTTGCCTTTTCTTTTAAAGACGGAAACAATTTTGAACCCTGGGATTTCTTTCCCCTTTATTTCAAAGTAACATTTGAATTTGCCATCCATGGTTGATGTTTATGTAGTAAACTTTCTGCTGGGTGACACCCTTATGTATCTCTCTAGCATTTGGGAGCTGCTGGCATCCAATATTATTGGCGGCAATTGAGCTAACATGCACAACACAATACACACCCTTTTAATTACAGAATATTTTTGCAGTAAAGTGACACTGATTCTCATCTGATTAATATTTATAGTTTTCACTTTTGGCTAAATGCCAGCTATCTTCATCATATGAATTTCCTCAGCTTCCCAGCTCCGCTTTGCTGGCTCTCTTCCATGAGCTTATTTTGTGTAAGCATATATCTTTGTTTTACCCAGTGCAGAAGTGTCAAGGATTCCTTAAATCACAAGCTTTCAATCCAGGAGGAACTTTTAATGGGCAATTGTGTCTAAAAGTAAGTGAGCAATGATCAATTTTATGTGACTTTTAAGTAAAATACTTCAATGCTTACATTTGAGGGGGTCAGGGAAAGAATCAACATAACTCTGATCACTGCCCCAAAATTGGTCACCTGGTTAGTAAATTAAAGAAATATTAGATATCGCTCATCTATGCCCTCCTTTTACTTATCTTTGTAAATCTTTTATTTGCTCATCTCAGAATCCCAAAATCTATATTTTGACATACACGCCATTTTAAGCTATTCTTACAAAGGAATTTGTATTTCCCCCCCATAAGCTTTGACAAGTGTGGGAATGTGTTGACTATAGTAACCGTTATCATGCACAATTTGTTTTAAAATATACAAATTCAGATGTACCAGAGAGGAAATTATCTTCCCAGAAGCATAAAGACCATACATTTTAAGGATTCCATCTTCAAAATCTCTTTGCCTTCCATTTCACTCCCTATATCACTGATCTATTTTAAGTCCTCATTATTTTGTGCTTAGACAATTTGTAAAGCATTCCAACTGCTCTCCTTGACTGCTTCCTATCACTGAACATCTAATAATGTTCAGTGATGATCCATTGCTCATGGCACTGGTTTCCAAACAGTGTTCCAAGGGACATACTAGGTTCCCCAGCAGTGCCTAGATGGTGAGGTTGTGGCCAGGGGCAGAGTATCAGGTCCTATCCTTGTTTCAACTAGGACGGCTCTACTTGGATCAATTTTATTATAATTTGGATTTCTTGTAAGAGGCTGTTTAAAACAAGTGTTCTGCTGTTGAAAAATTATTGGTCCTCACGACAAACTCCACGTTCCTGGCATGATTTTCAAGTTCCTTCTCCATATGCCTCCACACCAGCATTCCATCTTCCCCGTTCCTCTTGTATTGTTTTGCTCATAATGAGTTGTTCACTCATCATTCCTTAAACAATATGTCCTGGAGCCTTGGTTTATACTGTGATATCTCCACCTGATATCTTCCCTTTGTTTACTTGGAAAATATATCATTCATTCATTTAACAACACTTTATTGAGCATCTGTTAGGTGCTCGGATTTAGGTGCTGGGAACTCCTACTTCAGGGCCTGGTTTATGACACCTCTACAGCACTATCCAGGCAAAATGATCTGATGCCTCCTCTAGACCTCCATGATACTTTTCCATATTGATATTATTTTCTAATTAATTGCATTATGCTCTGTTGTGGTTTTTTTTTTTTTTGTGTGTGTGTGTTTTCTCTTTTTGAGGGAAGTAGTTATATCTTACTTAGATATATTTCCCCTCTTATCATAGTAGTTGATTAGGTACTCAAGAAACATTTGTTGGGCAAATTAATGGTTTCTTTAAAACATTCTATGTATCTCTATTAAACAGTGAGCTCCGTAGAGGTGAAGATCTTTGTCCAGTTTGCCAGACATGTGGCAGGTGTTTGATGATTATTTGTTGAATTGATGAAGAATTCTCCTCTCTGCTATGGATCCAGCAGCTGTAGCAGTGGGAATAGAGTGGGTAAAGGGCAGGTTGAGGTGGTCTCAGAAGATGCTCCTCTGAGAGGTTAGTGGGGTTAAAAGTGCCCTGGGCACCCCCAGCCATTATCTGTAACAGTCTTGGGCTGGTTACTTATCTTTCTGTTTCAATGACCTTGTCATAGATAAAATGGGTTGGACTCAAACGCATCCTTCTTTAAATGGGAATGATACCATGATTCTATTTGGAATTACCTTATGAGTCAAACAGCATACCTTCTTAGAACTCTCAACTTTAACTTATGAAAGTCACAATTGAAAGCAGTTTTGAATGGGTAGAATTTTTTTTAATCCTTTGAGCAAATTTATACATTGTACACATGTTCTTTTTCCTTCATCTATTATGTCAAAGCATTTAGATATAGTTGACCTCTTACTCTTTCATTTAATGATAGAAAAAGCAAACAAATGTGGTAACAGTAGATTTTTAAAAGTTCACTTTAATCATAAAATTAGTCTAATTCCTGGTGTTCATATCTAGAAATCAGAAAAGTATGAGAGAAATTGTACTTGATGATAATGATATTTTAGTTGGAGAAGATACATAGGGTTAATACCACAAACTTGTATTTGGTGTAACTTTAAATAAGGGTTTTGTTAAAGAAAAGAAAAAATGATTGTAGTAAAAGGAGAAAATTTGAGAAGGTTAATGGACAGTTTAATATCTTCAACACATAGGTTTGATTTGAAAAGAGGTCAGTTTCTCTGTTTCTTCAGAAAGCAGAACTGCAGGACATGGGTGTGAGTTACTAAGCTAGTCAAAGAAAGACTGTTAGTTCCTCAAGAGTAACCAGACCCTGGAATGAGACCTAACAGGGAAGATTTGGGGCTTTCTAGACTCAGAGATCTTGAGAAAGAAGCTGGTGTTCTACCTGGCTGGAAATGTTTTAGTTGGAGGGGGCTGGGAGGGGTATGGTCCAGCCTGGGACTTTGTGAATCTCAATGTCCTGCTGCTTCTGTTATTCTATAGAGGAATACAGTAATTAGCCAGCACAGAAAGAAAGAAAGGAAGAATAAAAGAAAGAAAGGAAGGAAGAAAGAAAGAAAGAAAGAAAGAAAGGAAGAAAGAAAAAGAAAGAAAGAAAGAAAGAAAGAAAGAAAGGTAGACATATTATGAGTTGTGATTAAAGCTTAACAACTCCTTGGTTCTGTGGAAACCTTACCTGGGGGAGTTAACTGGTTCCTCTTTGTGTGGGGGCATGGAATCCTCTAGCATATATGACCAACCTTTATTGATACAACTAGTGTTCTTGACCAGTTGGGGTGGAGATGGGGAAAGGCAGGGGGTACATTTTCCTGGAAGTTTCTAAACCAGAGAGCATGACTGGATCAAATGTAATCCCAAAATGGACACTGCTTCCCATCTACAGCCTAGCTCTGCCCCCTGTTGGCTCATCACTCATTGCGCTTCTCTTGTTTTCAAAATTATTTATAACGTGAGGAAGAGGAGTGGGTGGGAGGGGGGTTTCAGGATTTCTGAGGATTTTTATCTCCAGAGCTACTCCCTCCGTGGAAAAATCAACACGTTTTGATAAACTCAGGACCCCCTCCCCCAAAGGACAGGCCACTCAAATTCTGATGTGAAGGCTCCCCAAAGTCTTGATGTCCGGAATGCCAGATGAGAGGTGTGGAAGTTATCTGTGACTTGGGTGGCTGGAGCCTGGTAAGTTCTACCCGAGATGCTGGCCCCATGGTGGTTGCCCAGCGACTGCTGGGCACTCAGAATCACGCTGCCCTGCACCCCCAGGGACTGGGCTGGGCAGTCCAGCTCCCCAGGAGGGGGCTGCCAGGGGAGGTGCACCTGGTGCTTGGCCCCTGCAGCTCCAGGTAGACGCGGGGGGTTGCAGTTCTCCCCCTCTGGGAGGTTCGTAGGGCCAGACCTTTTGCTTTCTGATCCTCCTCTGGACTCCAGCTACCTCCTAGAGTGGAGGTAGACCATAGAGCCCAGCCCGCCCCAGACTCCACAGCCCGGGTGGAGACAGGCACGCTCCTTAATCTCCTCCCGCCTCCCCCTGTTGCCCAGGCAACGGCCCAGACGAGCAGGTGATGCATTGACAGCGAGCAGATGGTCCCCCACGGAGGCGAGCTCAGCCCACAATGCGCCTGGCCCTGCGATCCCAAAGCCTCCCTCCCCCGCCCTGTGGCCCTCTCCAGCCCGCATGCTAATAGGGGGCCAGCCAGGAGGGGGAGTGGGTAGGGTGCCGCGGGGGCGGGGCCACGGGGGCAGCAAAGGGCACGCCCTGCCTTGCTCTTTGCAGTCCCTCCTTGCGCTGTGCAGTCCTGCTCACCTCATTTTTTCTGAACGTCCTCCCCAAATCCTCTCACCAGAAGAGTGTCTCTCTTTAAATACACTGAGACATTCTCCACACTCCTCTGCCCCCGCCCAGCCCGTTCCAGCTCTCTCCTAATTTCTTCCCAAGTGGTTAATTTCTATTGAGATAAATGCTTAACCCCGTAGGCCCATGCCTTTTACCCCCATTCTGGTGCCCCTACCCACATCTGCTCCCTGCTGGCATTTAATATTCTATCTTGGAAGACCAGAGGAATGGATTTACCCCTGCAACCCCCGCCCCTTACCCCTGTCCTTGCTTCTAGAGTTGGCATTGACACTTGCTAAATGTGTAGGGACATATTTATCTCCCCGCCGCACCCCGCGCACCCCCCCCCCCCCCCCCCCAACCTACAGGATCTTTTACGCAGCTTCTCCTGGCCTTTCTTTTTGGAGTTTCAAAAATAAATCACTCTTGTGCCCTGACTACCATGCTGCTCCCTCCAGGGGAACCCTCCCATTCACACACCCTCCTCCTTCCATTCATTGGACACCCCCCTTCACCCTATTCACTGCTGTGTGGCAAATTGAGGTGATCTTATAGTAAGGGCATGAAAACTGCTAGGCACTATTCACAATTTTAATACTCACTTCATAGCTGTCACATAAATTCACTCCCCAGCCTACTCTATAATGGCCAAGAAGGAACTTTTAAGGGAAGGAGAGAAAAAAAAAATCTGAAGACACTGCTATGGTGTCTTTTTTTGCTTTGCAGGTGTTTTTTGAAACCATTGCTACAGTAACTGCAGTTGTTTTTTCTTTTTTTTTTAGCTGCCACATAGAGTGCTTTTAAAAAAAACACCCATCCTCTTTTGCTTTTTTATTTTACAGTAGATAAAAAATGCCAATAAAGGTTTTAAAAAAGGAGTGGAGAGAGAAAGAGAAAAAGAGACCAGTGAATAAAGTTGGGACAATACAGGGTCACAGAGCTGTCGAAACTAATGTCATAGAGCGGCTGTTGGGCAGGAGTACAGAAAACTTCTTGTTTTTTTTATTTTTATTTTTATGGAGATTTGGTCTAAGGCCTGGAACACTCTCTGAACAGGTTCAGAACAAGTGGCAAAGAAAGAACTCTTTACAATAAACTCCCTTCTGATGGGCTTTATGCCCACAAACACCTGTGATTTACAAAGAGGCATTGCAGAGGACAGAAGGAGGCGAGAGGGCCAGGCTATTGTGGGGAAATGATGCCTCATGTACCCGTGGCCGTAAGAGAGGGTTGTTTTATTTTAAAACTTGTCTTGGATGCTTGCTATGTGAATTTACAATGAGAAAAGAAGCATGAGCCTCTTCTAGTGACTCATAATGAGTTTTTCAAATGCCTGCAACTCTTTTTGAGCCTTATTCTGTAAAGACCTCAAACTAGAGAATATTGTAGTCGCCAGAATTCAAGGAAAATTGACATGTATAAATCTCAAAGATAGGAAAGGTAGAAATCATTACATAAAACTTAGAGATAAGTGGTTAGAATGTTCATTTGAAGGGTATACACCATTTATTTAAAAAATTCATGAATTTTTTTCTCCAATAAGGTTAATAATTTTGTTCCTATTTCCTTTCAATTTCTTGCTTTTTCCTCTTTTTTTTTCTTATCTTTTGAAGTTTTTCTTTCTTCTCTTTTTGGCTTTTGATAAATTTCTCTGTTCTTTGTAGTCTCTTTCCCAATAATTTAGGGAGAAAGACAGAAGTGTGAAAACATGCGGGAATAAAATAAAGAATTATAAGTTATGGGGAATTCCCTTTGGATAGGGTGGTCAAAGAGAGACTTTCAGAGAAGATCACGTATGTAAAGCAAGGAAAGAAGCAGAGAGGGAAGAGGAAGCAAGCAGAGGTGTGTGCAGAGGCCCTGAGGCAGAATAGAGCTTCAAGGGTCCTGAGTCCCTGAGAGCTGGTATGACTGGGACATTGTGAGTGCGGAAGTATATTGTGAGATGAGGTGGAGAGATTAGCCAGGAACAGATCATAGAAAGCCGTGTCAGGCATGGGAAAAGACTGGATTTATTCTAGAAAAAAATAGGGACCAACCTACTCAAAGGATTTTAATTGAAGGAGCTACATGACTCAGTTTATCTTTTAACAAGATTATTACTGTTGCTGTGGGGAGTATGGATTGAATGATGGAAAGAATCGGAAGTGCAATGACTAGTTAGGGAGGGTTGGGAAGCTGTTGTAATAAGCTAGATAAGAAATAATGATGGCCTGGCCCTGGCCAGGTGGCTCAGTTGGTTGGAGCATTTTCCTATACACTGAAAGGTTGTGGGTTCAATTGCTAGATAGGGCACATACCTGGGTTGAGGGTTTGATTCCTGGTTGGGGCACATATGGGAGGCAACCAATTGCTGTTTCTCACATCAATGTTTCTCTTCTCTCTAAAATCAATAAACATATCCCCGGGTAATGATATATATATTTTTTTTAAAAAGGAAAAAAATAAAGTGGCCTGGATTAAGGTGATGTTAAAGGAAATGAAGAGAATGGGTGAGTTGGGATCTATTTTAAAGGAAGAATGGATGACACTTGATGAGTGGTAGTGTAGGAGTGAGGTAATGAGAGAAAGGAGGAATCAAGAAGAGCATATGGAGATGGGGAAGAGAACAGAGATGGGAGGACAGCCTTTTATTTTGGTTTGACTTGCTAATTTTGAGCTATTATCAAGGTGGCCAAAAGGAGATGGTGGGTTTAAGGACAGACCCTTGACCTGCCATAGGCTGGTCACTCCCTAGACTTCTTGGGATCTCTAATGTGTCTTAGTATGAAGGCATGAGCTGGGCTAGTAAGATTGCCTACCTCCTGGATATGAACTGGAAATATGAAGACAACCCAGCAGTTAGAATCAGAGGGGGAGCTGAAAAGTCATGAGCTGGAGAAAGAAACATTAAGGGTCATGACCAATGGATGACATGAATAAGCAGAAATGATGAAGCAGTCGATGGGGAGGAAATTGCTAGAGGAAAGAGCAAGTGGCCAAGAGAAACAAGTTCATGTAAAGAAACTGTGCTATGTGACTAGAGTACCATTAGCGTGAAGATCCATAAAGCCATATTGTATAGGTCTTTACAGTTGCTTTTAGCCCAGATTGAATCTCTTACTTTAGACTGTGAAACAATAACATCCACATAAAAATTGCTGGAATGTCAATTTGGAAAGAAAGATAAACCACTAATACATAAAACTGAGAATGAGAAGAGGTCTCTTATAAGAGTTATGTTTAGGAAGTGAATAATTCTTTCTTCCCTGTCAGAGTCCTGCTTCACAGAGGCCTGTTTTACATCAATTTATTAGCTGTACTAATGTAGGTCAAATGCCTCACCAAGTAAAGGGGTCCCTGGTAAAGTGAATTGGGATTGAGGCTTGACTTTTAAGGCAGAATGGGTTTCTCCCTCTCTCTAGTCTGAATTAATTGAAGATAACTCACAATTCACAGTGGAGAAGCTGAATAGATAAATAGTGACTGGCAGGCCTATGTGCCAAGGTTGTGAGGTATGCTTACCATATAGAAACCAGAAGCTTTCTGCATGGAAACCAGGCCTGCTGTGTGGCAGCACAGGAAGGCAGAAGAGGAAGCAGGGTTAAAATAGAGAATGAGAGCTATACCCTTATTACTTTTTAAGTAGAGTAATGCCTGGTAAATTTGGCCTAAGCATTTCTCCAATCTCACCAATGATCTCTTGAGGGGAGGGGTGTTTGTTTCTATATTTCCTCTTAAGGAGTAGAACAGAAGTAGAACAATTCCAAAGAAGTGGAACAGATGAATCAGTTTCCTGTTGCTATGGTATATACAGAGATTTAAAATATAAGAAATCACCATGTAGAATTTTGTGATATATTTAAGAGACTTGACAAAATTATCATATTAATGGGCAAAAACAATTAAAATTAACTAAAAAAGAAATGGAAGACCTAAGTAGAATAGTAATCATGGCAATGATGAAAAATGCTTCCAAATGAACTTCAAACAAATGAGGTTTTTCTGTGTGTTTCAAGGAAACACAAGTTCCACATTATAGAAATTATTATATGACACAAAAACTGGTGAAATTTTTCCATTGCACTTGATAGCCAAACTGGACAAAGGCAATGTAATTTAACAAGTCAACAAACTGTTTACTTGTGAATATGGATGCCAATGTCCTAAAAACCCCATCAACACATTGAAGTCCTTAGTGTACATGAAATATATTATCTTATATAAATATACAAATATAATAAAATACGTTATCTTAATTTTATGTCCCCAGTAGATATTATTTCAGGATAGTTTAAAATTAGGAATTATAGAAAAGAAATATATTACAATAGTTGGATAAACAATAAAAAATGTATGAGAGTGCTATCAAATAACAAACATTTTGATAACATACAATAACTATTCCTTATAAAAATTTGTTATAAATTAGAAATAGATAGGTACTTATTTAATACTAGAGGCCCTGTGCACGAAATTCGTGCACGGACGGGGGGTTGTCCCTCAGCCCAGCCTGTACCCTCTCCAATCTGGGACCCCTCAAGGGATGTCCGACTGCCCGTTTAGGCCCGATCCCTGGGATCGGGCCTAAACGGGCAGTCGGACATCCCTCTCACAATCCAGGACTGCTGGCTCCCAACTGCTTGCCTGCCTGCCTTCCTGATTGCCCCTAACCGCTTCTGCCTGCCAGCCTGATCACCCCCTAACCCAGTGATGGCGAACCTATGACACGCGTATCAGCACTGACACGTGTAGCCATTTCTGATGACACGTGGCCGCTGAGGCAGCCACATGCCGAGGATGAAACATTTGCTGCTCCTGAGGATGAAACATTTGTGAAATAATGTTTTTTCCTCAAAGTGACACACTACCCGAGTTATGCTCAGTTTTTTGGCGAAGTTTGACACATCAAGCTCAAAAGGTTGCCCATCACTGCCCTAACCACTCTGCTGCCAGCCTGTTTGCCCCCAACTTCCCTCCTCTGCCGGCCTGGTCACCCCTAACTGCCCTCTCCTACAGGGTTGATCACCTCCAACTGCCCTCCCTTGCAGGCTTGGTCCCTCGCAATTGCCCTCCCTTGCAGGCCGGGTGCCTCCCAACTGCCCTCTCCTGCTGGCCATCTTGTGGTGGCTATCTTGTGTCCACATGGGGGCAGGATCTTTGACCACATGGGGGCAGCGATATTGTGTGTTGCAGTGATGATCAATCTGCATAGTACTCTTTTATTAGATAGGATAGAGGCCTGGTGCATGGATGGGGTCCAGCTGGTTTGCCCTGAAGGGTGTCCCGGATCAGGTGGGGGTTCCCTTGGGGTGTGGGGCGGCCTGAGCGAGGGGCCTGTGGTGGTTTGCAGGCCGGCCATGCCCCCTGGCAACCCAAGCAGAGGCCCTGGTATCTGGAATTTATTTTCCTTCTACAATTGAAACTTTGTAGCCTGGAGCAGAGCCAAGCCTGGGGCTCCCTCCGAGGCCGGCAGCCATTTGTTTTGGGGTTATAATTGAAACTTTGTTGCCTTAAGTGGGTGGGCCTGGCCAGGGTGTGCGGAAAGCTTTGCTTCCCCTGTTGCTGGCGGCAACCCTGGCCTGCTCTCTCAAGCTCCATTCTGCCGCCATTTGTTTGAATTTGTTTACCTTCTATAATTGAAACTTTGTAGCTTGAGTGGAGGCTTAGGCCTGCAACGGCTGGTGGAAAGCTTGGCTTCCTCTGTTACCTAGGAAACCTTGCTCTCTGTGGCTGTAGCCATCTTGGTTTGGGTTAATTTGCATACTCGCTCTGATTGGATGGTGGGCGTGGCTTGTGGGCATGGCTTGTGGGTGTGTCGGAGGTGTGGTCAATTTGCATATTTGTCTATTATTAGATAGGACAATAAAGAATCTATCTTAATGTAAGAGCCATTATCATATTAATGAAAAACATGTATTTTAAATTACAAATAAGACAAGGATACCTACAGTTTCACTATTATTTAGATTATTCTGAAAATTCCAGGAAATTAAATAAGGCATGATGCAGAGATCAGTAGTACAGTCACTGAAAAAAAAAAAAAAAAGTAAAAGATTACTAATTCCTAGTAACATATTGCTCAGCAATAAAATCTAAGAAAATCAATAGAAAAATGATCATGTTGAATAAGCTAATTGGATGCCAAATAAAAGTACAAGATTTAATAATTTAAAAATATTAATAAAGGTAAGTTACAAAATACAGCAGGGTTTTTCTATTTCTAAGGGAATTGTAGACTAATTATCCTAAGTGACTCTCTAAACTGACAAAACAAATGCTGGATAAAAAATTTAAAAACTGAGTATCAATGAGATAAGAACAGCAGAAAAAATTTGCAAAATGTATAAGAAAACTAATAATTAAAAAACAATAAAATCTAATTAATCACAAAAAAGCATATAAAATGATCAGAAGAAAAAGTTGATTCTTTAAAAAGACTAATAAAACTGATATGCCTCTGGCAAGATTTGTTAAGAAATGCAATATAAATAATATTAATAATTAGAACAGGAATATATAGTCATACTGAATAGATTAAAAACATAAGTAGATATTACATACACTTTAATGTCAAACTTGGAAACCTAGAAAATAGGAGTAATTCCTTGGAAAAATACAACTTACCAAAACTGACTCAAAATAAATAGAAACCATAAATAGTCCTATGACTATTAAATAAATTGAATTAGTAGTTTGAAATTTTTCCATTTAAGAAAAAATGAAATAAGATATTTTTACTAATCCAGTCATTTAGATATTTAAGGGATGGGCAATTTTTGCTTTTAAAATATATTTTTATTGATTTCAGAGAGGAAGGGAGAGGGAGAGAGAGATAGAAACTTCAGTGAGGAGAAAGAATCATTGATCAGCTGCCTCCTGCATGCCCCACACTGGGGATCGATCCTGCAACTTGCACATGTGCCCTGACCGGGAATCAAATCCTGTCCTCCTGGTTCCAACCACTGGGTGGAAATTTCAATTTTATTCAAACTCTGTCAACAATTAGAAAAAGGTAATATTCTTCAAGTCATTTTATGAGGCTTCATAACTTGGCATCAAAGCAAAGCAAGGATATTATAAAAGGGAAAAAGCCATTTTCACTCATGATCATTGAAAAAATAAAACCAAACAAGACCCAGCAATATACTATCAAGAGAATACATTATGACCAAGTTGTTTTCATTCTATGAATGCCCAGTTGGTTTAATATAAGAAATTTAATTAATGTAACATCACTTTAACCGATTAAAAGGAACTATATGATTATCTTAATAGATGCAGAGAAGACATTCAATAGAATTCACCAGCTCTTCTTAATTAAAAACAACCTTCCCTACCCCATCCCCAAACTAAAAACCTTTGCAAACTAGTAATAGAAGGGAATTTGTTTAACCTGACAAAACAGTCTACAAAGAATAAATGAATGAATGAATGAATAAATAATAAATAAAAATGCAGCAAACATTGTACTGGTGGGAGAAATGTATAAATTCCTGTTAATATCAGAAACCACCTGTGAAGGCTGAAATGTATATACTATTTAGGGTGCTTCGTTACATGAATGTTAGCACTTTGTGATTTGTATCACCTTCTCTTATTTTTTTTTAAAGTCTATGCCTCTCATTTTCTCTCTTTTCTTTTCTTTTCTTTTCTTTTCTTTTCTTTCTTTTCTTTTCTTTTCTTTCCTTTTCTTTTCTTTTCTTTCCTTTCCTTTCCTTTCCTTTTCTTATAATATACTAGAGGCCGGGTGCATGAAATTCATGCACGGGGTGTGTGTGGTGTGTGTGTGTCCCTCAGCCCAGCCTGCACCCTCTCCAATCTGGGACCCCACCAGGATCGGGCCTAAATGTGCAGTTGGACATCCTTCTCACAATCCAGGACTGCTGGCTCCCAACTGCTTGCCTGCCTGCCTGCCTGATTGCCCCTAACCTCTTCTGCCTACCATCCTGATCACCCCCTAACCACTCCCCTGCCAGCCTGATTGACACCTAGCTGCTCCCTGCCAGCCTGGTTGCCCCTAACTGCCCTCCCCTGCTGTCACCCCTAACTGCCCTCCCTTGCCAGCCTGGTTGCCCCTAATTGCCCTCCCCTGCCAGCCTGCTTCCCCCCAACTGCCCTCCCCTGCAGGCCTGGCCACTCCCAACTGCCCTTCCCTGTAGGCCTGGTTGCCCCGAACTGCCCTCCCCTGCCAGCCCAGTCACCCCTAACTGCCCTCCCCTGCAGGCCTGGTTGCCCCCAACTGCCCTCCTTTTCAGGCCTGGTCCCTCCCAACTGCCCTCCCCTGCCAGCCATCTTGTGGTGGCCACCTTGTGTCCACATGGGGGTGGCCATCTTTGACCACATGGGGGTGGCCATCTTGTGTGTTGGAGTGATGGTCAATTTGCATATTACCTCTTTATTATATAGGATTATAACTCAAGTGTCAGTTCTATAATTAAAAATTATCAAAATTAATACAAAAAAGAAAAACAAAAATATTGGAGACTTAGAGATTTAGGTCATTTAATTCTGAGACTTTTTTAAAAAAGACATTTTTTAGAGCAAATTTATGTCTATAGGAAAACTGAGGTAGGTACAGAGATATCCCATATACCCCTACCCCACACATGCATGGCCTCCCACATTATCAATATCTCCCAACAGAGTAGTACCTGGGTTTGAACTGATGAACCTACATTGTCACATCATTATCACACAAAGTCCATAGTTCACTTTAGGGCTCACATGGTGTACATTCTGTGGGTTTGGACAAATGCATAAAGTCATGTATTTATTACTATGGTATCATATAGAACATATTTGCTGCCCCCCAAATTCTCTGTGTTCTACCTGTTCATCCCTTCTCTCCTACCCCCACCAACCCCTGGCAATTACTAATCTTTTTACTGTTTCCATAGTTTTACCTTTTCCAAAATGTGTATATATAGTGCATATAGTTGGAATCATACAGTGTGAAGCTTTATTAGGTCGGCTTCTTTCTCTTGGTAATATGTATTTAAGGTTCTTTCATGTTTTTTCATGGCTTGATAGTTTATTGCTAAATAACATTTTAGAGTCTCTATGTACCATAATTTCTCCATTCACATAAAGAAAGACATCTTGGTTGCTTCTAGGTTTCGGCAATTACAAATAAAGTTGCTATAAACATCCATGCATGTGCAGGTTTTTGTATGAATGTAAGTTTTTAACTCTTTTGGATAAATAAGATGGAGAGTGATTTCTGGATCACATAGTAAGAATATGCTTAACGTCGTCATTTTGAGGCCTTTTTGTACAGTTTATCACAAGTGCTTCTCAATTTCACTGGGTTTCCCTTCTCTACCTCCTAGAATACACTGAAAATCCTAATAATCCCTAGAACTCCAGGGGTCTGTGCAAGCTAATGTTATTTGCCTCAGTAAACAAACAGTAAATCTGTTTTTGGGAAAAACACAGATTCCCACTACCACCACAACTGTTCAACACTCTTTTGGAGATATAAGCTGGTGCAACAAGACAAGAAACATAAAGCATTAAAAAAAAAAAAAAAAGGAAAGAAACAAAGCTATCACTATTATCAGGTGATATAATTGTTCATATGAAACCCCCAAATGATCTACAGACATATATTTCAGAATTAGTATTAGATTTAGGTAGTTTGCTGTTTTAAAACAATGTATAAAATTAAATCACATTTCTCTATACCCTGAAAATGGTTAGAAAAAATGTAATTTAAAAGATTCCATTTATAATGATAACCAACCAACCAAACAAACCCAACAGTACATAGGATTACATCCTTAAAAAAGATGGTTAAGAATTTTCTGTAGAAAAGTATACAATTCTATTGACAATCCCTGGCCAGATATATGTTTATAGTTAGGATGACTGAGTATCTTAAAAAATATCAATTATCCCCATTGTTGCATTATTGTAAACCTTATCTTCTTTCCCCATCCATTGTGTATAGCGAGTTGAACTCACTAAATGTATGTCTAAAGTTACATCGTATGGACCAATAGCAGAAGAAGGATTCTCACCGACTACAAACCAGACCCTTTGCAATCAGGGTACAAGGAGTATATGAGAAATAGTACATCTTCTCACATTTTTTAAAGGCCAGTAGGTTTGCTCCATTTCAACTAATAATTTTGATTCTTGATTCAGTGCTGTTGGTCTTTTAGTTTGAAACATCCTCTTAGTTTCCATATTTATACGTCACTGTAAATTACAGTGTAATTTCATATGCCTTCATAAAATAATGTATTTACCACCGCAGGAACACATTACATCTCTGCTAGAAAGATCTGGAGAAACAGCCCATGTTTCCTTTGCTAGTCTTTCTTTTGTATATTTAAGGCAACTCCAGACCATTAGGGTGGGGCATGCGTACTCACTTGAAAGCAATTGGTGCTGCTCCTGAGAAATGGCGTAAGTTAAGGCTTTCAACAGTAGATAACTTAGTGACATAGAGTAACACAAAGTTATTATTTTATAGTTCTGTAGGTCACAAGTCTCACATGGATCTCAGTGGGTTAAATCAAGGTGTTGATAGGGTTGTATTCTTTTCTGAAAACTTTAGGGAGATTCTATTTCCTTGCCTTTTCCAGCTTCTGGAGGCTGTCTGCATTCCATGTCACCTTTACTCCACCTTCAAAGCCTGAAAAAAGTGGGTTGAGTCTTTCTCATATCTCTTCGCTCTGACCTCCACCTCTGCATCCCTCTTCAACCTTTAAGGACCCTTGTGATTATATTGGGCCCACTTGGACAATCTAGGACAGTGGTTGGCAAACCGCGGCTCGCGAGCCACATGTGGCCCTTTGGCCCCTTGAGTGTAGCTCGGCGTGAGAACCACTTCTTCAAAATAGACTCGCCCAGGCTGAAAACTAACTTCTGCGCATGGGCCATGAAGTTTCAATTGCACTGTATGTGCGCGCCCGCACGTGGTATTTTGTGGAAGAGCCACACTCAAGGGGCCAAAGAGCCGCATGTGGCTCGCGAGCCATGGTTTGCCGACCATTGATCTAGGATAATGCCCCCCATCTCAAAGTCCTTCACTTAATCACATCTGCAAATGAACATATTCATAGGTTTCAGGTATTAGGACAAAAGCCTCTTGGCCTGTAGATGGGCAAGCTGTCCAACATCACTTCCCATCTCCATCACTCGGCTCACTCTGCTCTGGCCATATTGCCAGACGCAGTACCCACCGTTGCCTTGTGTGAAATGTTGTCCCCCATGGATTCTTACTGCGGACTCCTTTATTTTGCTTGTATCTCTGCCACGTGTCCTTTCCTCAGAGGGCCTGCCTATATCTACAATCCATTCTGTGCTTCCTAACCTCTTACCATGCTTCATTTTTCTCCACAGCATTTCTCACTATTCTCTGGCTCCCCCTCTGGAAACTAAGCTCCTTGAGGTCAGGGACGTGGTCAGGTTTGCTCCCCCTGTGTCACCAGCATCTAGCTCGTGTGTGGCACACAGGAGCTCAAGTAAATGCACGAGTGAATCAATTTCTTAATTTCAGTCAGTGAGCTGGACCAGAGTGAAATCTCTGTAATTTGAATTATGAGCTGGATTCAAATTGAAGTACAGAAAGTATGATTGCTGCACTTAGTTATTTCACAGAGAGTGCTATTTGAGTGTATAATCTGAGTAGGAAGATTTAAAACTGACATCAGTAAGTGGTGAACTTGATGTGAAACATTAAGTATCTTTCTGCGAATACCCCTATTCTTGGCTGTGCCTTTGGAGACTAGAGACTGATAATGGTAATGATAACAATTATCATTATTTTTGCCACCATCTGTGAAATACTTATTATCTTCCAGTTATTTAGTCCTTTACATTATTTTATGTAATTATCTCACCCCATGAAGTCATAGAGCACAACTGTACTGTTTTGTCCACCCTAGAAAAGTATTCCCCTCACTCAAGTGGTTCTGGAAATACTAGTAGCCCAACCATAGCACCTTGGCTATGAATAGGCATGTGATGCAGTCTGGACCAATCAGAGTCCCTATAATAGATACACATAACCTCAGTGAAGCCAATCAGAATTCTTTCAATTTTTGAACTCAAGCTGGGAAGAGACAGTTCCTTTTTCTCTTGGGGGGAAAAAAAAAGCAAGGATATGAGCCTGTGGTCTGTGGAGAAGTAAGTAGTTGGAGAAAATGGAGCAGGGAGATGCATTAGATAGTCCTACTTTCTCCATTTTACAGATGAAGTAACACATCTCAGAGCAACTAAATACTTGGCAGAGGTTGTGTAGCTAGTAAATGGGGGAATTGGACCCTGAGTCAGCCTGACTTCAATACCCATATTTTCTTTGACTTTGTTGGACTATGTCCTGGCCTCCCAGGTTCATAAACAGCCACCTACTATTCCCATTCTGCCTGGTCTCAGAAAACGCACTTCTGGGAAATGCGTGCTCTGTATTCCTAGCAGGTTGTGTTTTGAACAGTTGTTGATCATTTATGTATCTTATATTCTGGTGAATTTGCTCACTTGAGGCTCCAGGACTGGAATGACAAATAAGCTCCATCTTTTGTGCTCATTGCGGTGGGTGAGAAGTGGCTTCCTAGAGCTGTGTGTTGAGAAGGATTCCGAGGCTTCATCTGCACTGGCAGAAAAGGAGAAAAGTGGAGTGAGGAAATGAGCTACTGAATTTGCTCAAAATGTTTGATAATTCAGATTGCATTTTGGAACTAAGGAGCTATACATTTCTGCATTCAGGGAGCATTGAATCAAGGACTCTGAGTTTTCAGCTCAAAGAATGTTCTAGTTGTTAGCCAGGGGCTCATCTGTGTGCCAAAGCAAATCCAAT